>NC_139475.1:14265000-14280000 GCF_057233095.1 Heloderma suspectum
ATTAGGGCTAGGGCTAGTGTTAGGGCTAGGGCTAGGGCTAGGGTAACGGTTAGGACATGCGTTAGAGCTAGAGTTAGGGCTAGCATTACGGTTCAGGTTCAGTTTAGGGTTACAGTTTGAGTTAGGGGTAGGGGTAGGGTAGGGCTAGGGCTAGGGTTAGGGCTAGGCCTAGGGTTAGAATTAGGGCTAAGGTTAGGTTTAGGCTTAGGCTTAGCGTTAGGGTTAGCGCTAGGGTTACGTTTAGGGTTAGGGATAGGGTTAGGTTTAGGGCTCGGGTTAGGGTTAGGGTTACGGTTATGGTTAGGGTTTGGGTTAGGGTTAGGGTTAGTGGTAGGGGTTGGGTTAGGGTTAGGGCTAGGGTCAGGGTTGGGACTAGGGTTAGGGTTAGGGTTATTGTAAGTGAGAGGGTTAGGGCTAAGCCTAGGGTTATGCTTAGGGTTAGGGATACTGTTTGGGTTAGGGTTAGGGTTAGGGTAAGGGTTTGGGTTAGGGTTAGGGCTAGGGTGAGGTTTAGGGTTAGGGTTAGGGTTAGTTCTAGGGTTAGGGTTATCGTTAGGGTGACGCTTTGGGCTAGGGTTAGGGTTAGGGTTAGGGTTAGGGTTCGGGCTAGGGCTAGGGTTAGGGCTAGGGCTAGGGCTACGGATAGGGCTAGGGTAAGGTCTAGGGTTAGGGCTAGGGCTAGGGTAAGGGTTAGGGCTAGGGTTAGAACTAGAGCTAGGGCTAGGATTAGGGTTAGGGTTACAGTTAGTGAGAGGGTTAGGGCTAAGGCTAGTGTTAGGGTGAGATTTAGGTTTAGGGATATGGTTTTTTGTTAGGGTTATGGTTATGGTTAGCATTAGGATTAGGATTAGGACGAGGGTTAGGGTTAGGGTTAGGGTTAGGGTTAGGGTGAGGGTTAGGGTTAGGGTTGGGGTTAGGTTGAGGGTCAGGGCTAGGGTTAGGGTGAGGGATACTGTTTGGGTTAGGGTTAGGGTTACGGTTAGGGTTAGGGTTAGGGTTAGGGTTAGGGTGAGGGTGAGGGTTAGGGTTGGGGTTAGGGTGAGGGTCAGGGCTAGGGTTAGGGTGAGGGTTAGGGTTAGTGCTAGGGCCAGGGTTAGCATTAGGGTCAGGGCTACGGTTAGGGTTAGGGGTAGGGGTAGGGGTAGGGGTAGGATTAGGGTAGTGTTAGGGTCACGGCTATGGTTAGGGTTAGGGTTAGGGTTAGGGTTAGGGTTAGGGTTAGAGTTAGGGCAAGGGTTAGGGCTAGAGTTCAGGTTAGGTTTAGGGTAGGGTTAGGGCTAGGGCTAGGGTTACGGTTAGGGTTAGGGTTAGGTTTAGGGCGAGGGCTAGGGCTAGGGTTTGTGTTAAGGTTAGGGCTAGGGCTAGGGCTAGGGTTAGTGTTAGGGTTAGGGTTAGGGTTAGGGTTAGGTTTAGGTGTAGGGTTAGGGTTAGGCTTAGGGGCAGGTTTAGGGGTAGGGCTAGGGTTAGTTGTAGTGTTAGAGCTAGGGCTAGGGCTTGGGATAGGGATAGGGATAGGGATAGGGATAGGGATAGGGATCGGGTTAGTGTTAGTGTTAGTGTTAGGGCTAGGGCTAGGGTTAGGGTTAGGGTTAGGGTTAAGGTTAGGGTTAGGGTTAGGGTTAGGGCTAGGGATAGGGTTAGGGTTAGGGCTACGGTTAGGGTTAGGGTTCGGGCTAAGATTAGGGCTAGGGTTAGGGCTAGGGCTAGGGCTAGGGCTAGGGTAACGGTTAGGGCTAGGGTTAGAGCTAGAGCTAGGGCTAGGGTTAGGGTTCAGGTTCAGGTTCAGTTTAGGGTTACAGTTTGGGTTAGGGGCAGGGGTAGGGGTAGGGCTATGGTTACGGCTAGGCCTAGGGTTAGGGCTAGGGCTAGGGTTAGGTTTAGGGTTAGCGTTAGAGTTAGGATTAGCGCTAGGGTTAGGGTTATGGTTAGGGTTAGGGTTAGGTTCAGGTTTAGGGCTCGGGTTAGTGTTAGGTTTAGGGTTACGGTTCTGGTTAGGGTTTGGGTTAGGGTTAGGGTTAGGATTAGGGCTAGGGCTAGTGTTAGGGCTAGGGCTAGGGCTAGGGTAACGGTTAGGACATGCGTTAGAGCTAGAGTTAGGGCTAGCGTTAGGGTTCAGGTTCAGTTTAGGGTTACAGTTTGAGTTAGGGGTAGGGGTAGGGTAGGGCTAGGGCTAGGGTTAGGGCTAGGCCTAGGGTTAGAATTAGGGCTAAGGTTAGGTTTAGGGTTAGGGTTAGCGTTAGGGTTAGCGCTAGGGTTACGTTTAGGGTTAGGGATAGGGTTAGGTTTAGGGCTCGGGTTAGGGTTAGGGTTACGGTTATGGTTAGGGTTTGGGTTAGGGTTAGGGTTAGTGGTAGGGGTTGGGTTAGGGTTAGGGCTAGGGTCAGGGTTGGGGCTAGGGTTAGGGTTAGGGTTATTGTAAGTGAGAGGGTTAGGGCTAAGCCTAGGGTTATGCTTAGGGTTAGGGATACTGTTTGGGTTAGGGTTAGGGTTAGGGTAAGGGTTTGGGTTAGGGTTAGGGCTAGGGTGAGGTTTTGGGTTAGGGTTAGGGTTAGGGTTAGTTCTAGGGTTAGGGTTATCGTTAGGGTGACGCTTTGGGCTAGGGTTAGGGTTAGGGTTAGGTTTAGGTTTAGGGTTCGGGCTAGGGCTAGGGTTAGGGCTAGGGCTAGGGCTACGGATAGGGCTAGGGTAAGGTCTAGGGTTAGGGCTAGGGCTAGGGTAAGGGTTAGGGCTAGGGTTAGAACTAGAGCTAGGGCTAGGATTAGGGTTAGGGTTACAGTTAGTGAGAGGGTTAGGGCTAAGGCTAGTGTTAGGGTGAGATTTAGGTTTAGGGATATGGTTTTTTGTTAGGGTTAGGGTTATGGTTAGCGTTAGGATTAGGGTTAGGGCTAGGGTTAGGTCGAGGGTTAGGGTTAGGGTTAGGGTTAGGGCTAGGGTCAGGGTTGGGGCTAGGGTTAGGGTTAGGGTTATTGTAAGTGAGAGGGTTAGGGCTAAGCCTAGGGTTATGCTTAGGGTTAGGGATACTGTTTGGGTTAGGGTTAGGGTTAGGGTAAGGGTTTGGGTTAGGGTTAGGGCTAGGGTGAGGTTTAGGGTTAGGGTTAGTTTTAGGGTTAGTTCTAGGGTTAGGGTTATCGTTAGGGTGACGCTTTGGGCTAGGGTTAGGGTTAGGGTTAGGGTTAGGGTTAGGTTTAGGGTTAGGGTTAGGGTTCGGGCTAGGGCTAGGGTTAGGGCTAGGGCTAGGGCTATGGATAGGGCTAGGGTAAGGTCTAGGGTTAGGGCTAGGGCTGCGGTTGGGGTTGAGGTTAGGGTTAGGGTTACGGTTGGGGTTGTGGTTGCTGTCGTGTTGTGGTTGGGGTTGGGGTTATGGTTTGAGTTTGGGTTCGGGTTCCGGATAGGGTTAGAATTAGTGTTAGGGTTAGGGTTAGGGCTAGGGCTAGGGTTAGGGGTAGGCTTAGGTTTAGGGATACGGTTTGGATTAGGGTTAGGGTTAGGGCTAGGGTTTGGGTTAGGGTTAGGGTTAGGATTAGGGCTAGGGCTAGTGTTAGCGCTAGGGCTAGGGCTAGGGTAACGGTTAGGACATGCGTTAGAGCTAGAGTTAGGGCTAGCGTTAGGGTTCAGGTTCAGTTTAGGGTTACAGTTTGAGTTTGGGGTAGGGGTAGGGTAGGGCTAGGGCTAGGGTTAGGGCTAGGCCTAGGGTTAGAATTAGGGCTAAGGTTAGGTTTAGGCTTAGGCTTAGCGTTAGGGTTAATGCTAGGGTTACGTTTAGGGTTAGGGATAGGGTTAGGTTTAGGGCTCGGGTTAGGGTTAGGGTTACTGTTACGGTTAGTGTTTGGGTTAGGGTTAGGGTTAGTGGTAGGGGTTGGGTTAGGGTTAGGGCTAGGGTCAGGGTTTGGGCTAGGGTTAGGGTTAGGGTTATGGTAAGTGAGAGGGCTAGGGCTAAGCCTAGGGTAAGGGTCAGGGTTAGGGTTAGGGATACTGTTTGGGTTAGGGTTAGGGTTACGGTTAGGGTTATGGTTAGGGTTGGGGTTAGGGTTAGGGTTAGGGTTATGGTTAGGGTTAGGGTTAGGGCTAGGGTTATCATTAGAGTTAGGGCTAGGGTTAGTGTTAGGGTTAGGGCTAGGGCTCGGGTTAGGGGTAGGCTTAGGTTTAGGGATACGGTTTGGATTAGTTTTAGGGTTAGGGCTAGGGTTTGGGTTAGGGTTAGGGTTAGGATTAGGGCTAGGGCTAGTGTTAGCACTAGGGCTAGGGTAACGGTTAGGACATGCGTTAGAGCTAGAGTTAGGGCTAGCGTTAGGGTTCAGGTTCAGTTTAGGGTTACAGTTTGAGTTAGGGGTAGGGGTAGGGTAGGGCTAGGGCTAGGGTTAGGGCTAGGCCTAGGGTTAGAATTAGGGCTAAGGTTAGGTTTAGGGTTAGGGTTAGCGTTAGGGTTAGCGCTAGGGTTACGTTTAGGGTTAGGGATAGGGTTAGGTTTATGGCTCGGGTTAGGGTTAGGGTTACGGTTATGGTTAGGGTTTGGGTTAGGGTTAGGGTTAGTGGTAGGGGTTGGGTTAGGGTTAGGGCTAGGGTCAGGGTTGGGGCTAGGGTTAGGGTTAGGGTTATTGTAAGTGAGAGCGTTAGGGCTAAGCCTAGGGTTATGCTTAGGGTTAGGGATACTGTTTGGGTTAGGGTTAGGGTTAGGGTAAGGGTTTGGGTTAGGGTTAGGGCTAGGGTGAGGTTTAGGGTTAGGGTTAGGTTTAGGGTTAGTTCTAGGGTTAGGGTTATCGTTAGGGTGACGCTTTGGGCTAGGGTTAGGGTTAGGGTTAGGGTTAGGTTTAGGGTTAGGGTTAGGGTTCGGGCTAGGGCTAGGGTTAGGGCTAGGGCTAGGGCTACGGATAGGGCTAGGGTAAGGTCTAGGGTTAGGGCTAGGGCTGGGGTTGGGGTTGAGGTTAGGGTTAGGGTTACGGTTGGGGTTGTGGTTGGTGTCGTGTTGTGGTTGGGGTTGGGGTTAGGGTTTGAGTTTGGGTTCGGGTTCCGGATAGGGTTAGAATTAGTGTTAGGGTTAGGGTTAGGGTTAGGGCTAGGGCTAGGGTTAGGGGTAGGCTTAGGTTTAGGGATACGGTTTGGATTAGGGTTAGGGTTAGGGCTAGGGCTAGGGTTTGGGTTAGGGTTAGGGTTAGGATTAGGGCTAGGGCTAGTGTTAGCGCTAGGGCTAGGGCTAGGGTAACGGTTAGGACATGCGTTAGAGCTAGAGTTAGGGCTAGCGTTAGGGTTCAGGTTCAGTTTAGGGTTACAGTTTGAGTTAGGGGTAGGGGTAGGGTAGGGCTAGGGCTAGGGTTAGGGCTAGGCCTAGGGTTAGAATTAGGGCTAAGGTTAGGTTTAGGGTTAGGGTTAGCGTTAGGGTTAGCGCTAGGGTTACGTTTAGGGTTAGGGATAGGGTTAGGTTTAGGGCTCGGGTTAGGGTTAGGGTTACGGTTATGGTTAGTGTTTGGGTTAGGGTTAGGGTTAGTGGTAGGGGTTGGGTTAGGGTTAGGGCTAGGGTCAGGGTTGGGGCTAGGGTTAGGGTTAGGGTTATTGTAAGTGAGAGGGTTAGGGCTAAGCCTAGGGTTATGCTTAGGGTTAGGGATACTGTTTGGGTTAGGGTTAGGGTTAGGGTAAGGGTTTGGGTTAGGGTTAGGGCTAGGGTGAGGTTTTGGGTTAGGGTTAGGGTTAGGGTTAGTTCTAGGGTTAGGGTTATCATTAGGGTGACGCTTTGGGCTAGGGTTAGGGTTAGGGTTAGGGTTAGGTTTAGGGTTAGGGTTCGGGCTAGGGCTAGGGTTAGGGCTAGGGCTAGGGCTACGGATAGGGCTAGGGTAAGGTCTAGGGTTAGGGCTAGGGCTAGGGTAAGGGTTAGGGCTAGGGTTAGAACTAGAGCTAGGGCTAGGATTAGGGTTAGGGTTACAGTTAGTGAGAGGGTTAGGACTAAGACTAGTGTTAGGGTGAGATTTAGGTTTAGGGATATGGTTTTTTGTTAGGGTTAGGGTTATGGTTAGCGTTAGGATTAGGGTTAGGGCTAGGGTTAGGTCGAGGGTTAGGGTTAGGGTTAGGGTTAGGGTTAGGGTTAGGGCTAGGGTCAGGGTTGGGGCTAGGGTTAGGGTTAGGGTTATTGTAAGTGAGAGGGTTAGGGCTAAGCCTAGGGTTATGCTTAGGGTTAGGGATACTGTTTGGGTTAGGGTTAGGGTTAGGGTAAGGGTTTGGGTTAGGGTTAGGGCTAGGGTGAGGTTTAGGGTTAGGGTTAGGTTTAGGGTTAGTTCTAGGGTTAGGGTTATCGTTAGGGTGACGCTTTGGGCTAGGGTTAGGGTTAGGGTTAGGGTTAGGTTTAGGGTTAGGGTTAGGGTTCGGGCTAGGGCTAGGGTTAGGGCTAGGGTTAGGGCTAGGGCTACGGATAGGGCTAGGGTAAGGTCTAGGGTTAGGGCTAGGGCTGGGGTTGGGGTTGAGGTTAGGGTTAGGGTTATGGTTGGGGTTGTGGTTGCTGTCGTGTTGTGGTTGGGGTTGGGGTTAGGGTTTGAGTTTGGGTTCGGGTTCCGGATAGGGTTAGAATTAGTGTTAGGGTTAGGGTTAGGGCTAGGGCTAGGGTTAGGGGTAGGCTTAGGTTTAGGGATACGGTTTGGATTAGGGTTAGGGTTAGGGCTAGGGTTTGGGTTAGGGTTAGGGTTAGGATTAGGGCTAGGGCTAGTGTTAGCGCTAGGGTAGGGCTAGGGTAACGGTTAGGACATGCGTTAGAGCTAGAGTTAGGGCTAGCGTTAGGGTTCAGGTTCAGTTTAGGGTTACAGTTTGAGTTTGGGGTAGGGGTAGGGTAGGGCTAGGGCTAGGGTTAGGGCTAGGCCTAGGGTTAGAATTAGGGCTAAGGTTAGGTTTAGGCTTAGGCTTAGCGTTAGGGTTAATGCTAGGGTTACGTTTAGGGTTAGTGATAGGGTTAGGTTTAGGGCTCGGGTTAGGGTTAGGGTTACTGTTACGGTTAGTGTTTGGGTTAGGGTTAGGGTTAGTGGTAGGGGTTGGGTTAGGGTTAGGGCTAGGGTCAGGGTTTGGGCTAGGGTTAGGGTTATGGTAAGTGAGAGGGCTAGGGCTAAGCCTAGGGTAAGGGTCAGGGTTAGGGTTAGGGATACTGTTTGGGTTAGGGTTAGGGTTACGGTTAGGGTTAGGGTTAGGGTTGGGGTTAGGGTTAGGGTTAGGGTTATGGTTAGGGTTAGGGTTAGGGCTAGGGTTATCATTAGAATTAGGGCTAGGGTTAGTGTTAGGGTTAGGTTTATGATTATGGTTAGGGTTTTGGTTAGGTTTAGTGGTAGGCTTTGGGTTAGGGTTAGGACTAGGGTTTGGGTTAGGGTTTGGGTTAGGGTTAGGGTTAGGATTAGGGCTAGGGCTAGTCTTAGGGCTAGGCCTAGGGCTAGGGTAACGGTTAGGACATGCGTTAGAGCTAGAGTTAGGGCTAGCGTTAGGGTTCAGGTTCAGTTTAGGGTTACAGTTTGAGTTATGGGTAGGGGTAGGGTAGGGCTAGGGCTAGGGTTAGGGCTAGGCCTAGGGTTAGAATTAGGGCTAAGGTTAGGTTTAGGGTTAGGGTTAGCGTTAGGGTTAGCGCTAGGGTTACGTTTAGGGTTAGGGATAGGGTTAGGTTTAGGGCTCGGGTTAGGGTTAGGGTTACGGTTATGGTTAGGGTTTGGGTTAGGGTTAGGGTTAGTGGTAGGGGTTGGGTTAGGGTTAGGGCTAGGGTCAGGGTTGGGGCTAGGGTTAGGGTTAGGGTTATTGTAAGTGAGAGCGTTAGGGCTAAGCCTAGGGTTATGCTTAGGGTTAGGGATACTGTTTGGGTTAGGGTTAGGGTTAGGGTAAGGGTTTGGGTTAGGGTTAGGGCTAGGGTGAGGTTTAGGGTTAGGGTTAGGTTTAGGGTTAGTTCTAGGGTTAGGGTTATCGTTAGGGTGACGCTTTGGGCTAGGGTTAGGGTTAGGGTTAGGGTTAGGGTTAGGGTTAGGTTTAGGGTTAGGGTTAGGGTTCGGGCTAGGGCTAGGGTTAGGGCTAGGGCTAGGGCTACGGATAGGGCTAGGGTAAGGTCTAGGGTTAGGGCTAGGGCTGGGGTTGGGGTTGAGGTTAGGGTTAGGGTTACGGTTGGGGTTGTGGTTGGTGTCGTGTTGTGGTTGGGGTTGGGGTTAGGGTTTGAGTTTGGGTTCGGGTTCCGGATAGGGTTAGAATTAGTGTTAGGGTTAGGGTTAGGGCTAGGGCTAGGGTTAGGGGTAGGCTTAGGTTTAGGGATACGGTTTGGATTAGGGTTAGGGTTAGGGCTAGGGTTTGGGTTAGGGTTAGGGTTAGGATTAGGGCTAGGGCTAGTGTTAGCGCTAGGGCTAGGGCTAGGGTGACGGTTAGGGCTAGGGTTAGAGCTAGAGCTAGGGCTAGGGTTAGGGTTCAGGTTCAGGTTCAGTTTAGGGTTACAGTTTGGGTTAGGGGCAGGGGTAGGGGTAGGGGTATGGTTACAGCTAGGCCTAGGGTTAGGGCTAGGGCTAGGGTTAGGTTTAGGGTTAGCGTTAGAGTTAGGATTAGCGCTAGGGTTAGGGTTATGGTTAGGGTTAGGGTTAGGTTCAGGTTTAGGGCTCGGGTTAGTGTTAGGTTTAGGGTTACGGTTCTGGTTAGGGTTTGGGTTAGGGTTAGGGTTAGGATTAGGGCTAGGGCTAGTGTTAGGGCTAGGGCTAGGGCTAGGGTAACGGTTAGGACATGCGTTAGAGCTAGAGTTAGGGCTAGCGTTAGGGTTCAGGTTCAGTTTAGGGTTACAGTTTGAGTTAGGGGTAGGGGTAGGGTAGGGCTAGGGCTAGGGTTAGGGCTAGGCCTAGGGTTAGAATTAGGGCTAAGGTTAGGTTTAGGGTTAGGGTTAGCATTAGGGTTAGCGCTAGGGTTACGTTTAGGGTTAGGGATAGGGTTAGGTTTAGGGCTCGGGTTAGGGTTAGGGTTACGGTTATGGTTATGGTTTGGGTTAGGGTTAGGGTTAGTGGTAGGGGTTGGGTTAGGGTTAGGGCTAGGGTCAGGGTTGGGGCTAGGGTTAGGGTTAGGGTTATTGTAAGTGAGAGGGTTAGGGCTAAGCCTAGGGTTATGCTTAGGGTTAGGGATACTGTTTGGGTTAGGGTTAGGGTTAGGGTAAGGGTTTGGGTTAGGGTTAGGGCTAGGGTGAGGTTTTGGGTTAGGGTTAGGGTTGGGGTTAGTTCTAGGGTTAGGGTTATCATTAGGGTGACGCTTTGGGCTAGGGTTAGGGTTAGGGTTAGGTTTAGGGTTAGGGTTAGGGTTCGGGCTAGGGCTAGGGTTAGGGCTAGGGCTAGGGCTACGGATAGGGCTAGGGTAAGGTCTAGGGTTAGGGCTAGGGCTAGGGTAAGGGTTAGGGCTAGGGTTAGAACTAGAGCTAGGGCTAGGATTAGGGTTAGGGTTACAGTTAGTGAGAGGGTTAGGGCTAAGGCTAGTGTTAGGGTGAGATTTAGGTTTAGGGATATGGTTTTTTGTTAGGGTTAGGGTTATGGTTAGCGTTAGGATTAGGGTTAGGGCTAGGGTTAGGTCGAGGGTTAGGGTTAGGGTTAGGGTTAGGGTTAGGGCTAGGGTCAGGGTTGGGGCTAGGGTTAGGGTTAGGGTTATTGTAAGTGAGAGGGTTAGGGCTAAGCCTAGGGTTATGCTTAGGGTTAGGGATACTGTTTGGGTTAGGGTTAGGGTTAGGGTAAGGGTTTGGGTTAGGGTTAGGGCTAGGGTGAGGTTTAGGGTTAGGGTTAGGTTTAGGGTTAGTTCTAGGGTTAGGGGTATCGTTAGGGTGACGTTTTGGGCTAGGGTTAGGGTTAGGGTTAGGGTTAGGGTTAGGTTTAGGGTTAGGGTTAGGGTTAGGGTTCGGGCTAGGGCTAGGGTTAGGGCTAGGGTTAGGGCTAGGGATACGGATAGGGCTAGGGTAAGGTCTAGGGTTAGGGCTAGGGCTGGGGTTGGGGTTGAGGTTAGGGTTAGGGTTACGGTTGGGGTTGTGGTTGCTGTCGTGTTGTGGTTGGGGTTGGGGTTAGGGTTTGAGTTTGGGTTCAGGTTCCGGATAGGGTTAGAATTAGTGTTAGGGTTAGGGTTAGGGCTAGGGCTAGGGTTAGGGGTAGGCTTAGGTTTAGGGATACGGTTTGGATTAGGGTTAGGGTTAGGGCTAGGGTTTGGGTTAGGGTTAGGGTTAGGATTAGGGCTAGGGCTAGTGTTAGCGCTAGGGCTAGGGCTAGGGTAACGGTTAGGACATGCGTTAGAGCTAGAGTTAGGGCTAGCGTTAGGGTTCAGGTTCAGTTTAGGGTTACAGTTTGAGTTTGGGGTAGGGGTAGGGTAGGGCTAGGGCTAGGGTTAGGGCTAGGCCTAGGGTTAGAATTAGGGCTAAGGTTAGGTTTAGGCTTAGGCTTAGCGTTAGGGTTAATGCTAGGGTTACGTTTAGGGTTAGTGATAGGGTTAGGTTTAGGGCTCGGGTTAGGGTTAGGGTTACTGTTATGGTTAGTGTTTGGGTTAGGGTTAGGGTTAGTGGTAGGGGTTGGGTTAGGGTTAGGGCTAGGGTCAGGGTTTGGGCTAGGGTTAGGGTTATGGTAAGTGAGAGGGCTAGGGCTAAGCCTAGGGTAAGGGTCAGGGTTAGGGTTAGGGATACTGTTTGGGTTAGGGTTAGGGTTACGGTTAGGGTTAGGGTTAGGGTTGGGGTTAGGGTTAGGGTTAGGGTTATGGTTAGGGTTAGGGTTAGGGCTAGGGTTATCATTAGAATTAGGGCTAGGGTTAGTGTTAGGGTTAGGTTTATGATTATGGTTAGGGTTTTGGTTAGGTTTAGTGGTAGGCTTTGGGTTAGGGTTAGGGCTAGGGTTTGGGTTAGGGTTTGGGTTAGGGTTAGGGTTAGGATTAGGGCTAGGGCTAGTCTTAGGGCTAGGCCTAGGGCTAGGGTAACGGTTAGGACATGTGTTAGAGCTAGAGTTAGGGCTAGCGTTAGGGTTCAGGTTCAGTTTAGGGTTACAGTTTGAGTTATGGGTAGGGGTAGGGTAGGGCTAGGGCTAGGGTTAGGGCTAGGCCTAGGGTTAGAATTAGGGCTAAGGTTAGGTTTAGGGTTAGGGTTAGCGTTAGGGTTAGCGCTAGGGTTACGTTTAGGGTTAGGGATAGGGTTAGGTTTAGGGCTCTGGTTAGGGTTAGGGTTACGGTTATGGTTAGGGTTTGGGTTAGGGTTAGGGTTAGTGGTAGGGGTTGGGTTAGGGTTAGGGCTAGGGTCAGGGTTGGGGCTAGGGTTAGGGTTAGGGTTATTGTAAGTGAGAGCATTAGGGCTAAGCCTAGGGTTATGCTTAGGGTTAGGGATACTGTTTGGGTCAGGGTTAGGGTTAGGGTAAGGGTTTGGGTTAGGGTTAGGGCTAGGGTGAGGTTTAGGGTTAGGGTTAGGTTTAGGGTTAGTTCTAGGGTTAGGGTTATCGTTAGGGTGACGCTTTGGGCTAGGGTTAGGGTTAGGGTTAGGGTTAGGGTTAGGTTTAGGGTTAGGGTTAGGGTTAGGGTTTGGGCTAGGGCTAGGGTTAGGGCTAGGGCTAGGGCTACGGATAGGGCTAGGGTAAGGTCTAGGGTTAGGGCTAGGGCTGGGGTTGGGGTTGAGGTTAGGTTTAGGGTTACGGTTGGGGTTGTGGTTGGTGTCGTGTTGTGGTTGGGGTTGGGGTTAGGGTTTGAGTTTGGGTTCGGGTTCCGGACAGGGTTAGAATTAGTGTTAGGGTTAGGGTTAGGGCTAGGGCTAGGGTTAGGGGTAGGCTTAGGTTTAGGGATACGGTTTGGATTAGGGTTAGGGTTAGGGCTAGGGTTTGGGTTAGGGTTAGGGTTAGGATTAGGGCTAGGGCTAGTGTTAGCGCTAGGGCTAGGGCTAGGGTAACGGTTAGGACATGCGTTAGAGCTAGAGTTAGGGCTAGCGTTAGGGTTCAGGTTCAGTTTAGGGTTACAGTTTGAGTTAGGGGTAGGGGTAGGGTAGGGCTAGGGCTAGGGTTAGGGCTAGGCCTAGGGTTAGAATTAGGGCTAAGGTTAGGTTTAGGCTTAGGCTTAGCGTTAGGGTTAATGCTAGGGTTACGTTTAGGGTTAGTGATAGGGTTAGGTTTAGGGCTCGGGTTAGGGTTAGGGTTACTGTTACGGTTAGTGTTTGGGTTAGGGTTAGGGTTAGTGGTAGGGGTTGGGTTAGGGTTAGGGCTAGGGTCAGGGTTTGGGCTAGGGTTAGGGTTAGGTTTATGGTAAGTGAGAGGGCTAGGGCTAAGCCTAGGGTAAGGGTCAGGGTTAGGGTTAGGGATACTGTTTGGGTTAGGGTTAGGGTTATGGTTAGGGTTAGGGTTAGGTTTAGGGTTAGGGTTAGGGTTAGGGCTAGGGTTATCATTAGGGTTAGGGCTAGGGTTAGGGTTAGGGTTAGGTTTATGATTATGGTTAGGGTTTTGGTTAGGTTTAGTGGTAGGCTTTGGGTTAGGGTTAGGGCTAGGGTTTGGGTTAGGGTTAGGGTTAGGGTTAGGATTAGGGCTAGGGCTAATCTTAGGGCTAGGGCTAGGGCTAGGGTAACGGTTAGGACATGCGTTAGAGCTAGAGTTAGGGCTAGCTTTAGGGTTCAGGTTCAGTTTAGGGTTACAGTTTGAGTTAGGGGTAGGGGTAGGGTAGGGCTAGGGCTAGGGTTAGGGCTAGGCCTAGGGTTAGAATTAGGGCTAAGGTTAGGTTTAGGGTTAGGGTTAGCGTTAGGGTTAGCGCTAGGGTTACGTTTAGGGTTAGGGATAGGGTTAGGTTTAGGGCTCGGGTTAGGGTTAGGGTTACGGTTATTGTTAGGGTTTGGGTTAGGGTTAGGGTTAGTGGTAGGGGTTGGGTTAGGGTTAGGGCTAGGGTCAGGGTTGGGGCTAGGGTTAGTGTTAGGGTTATTGTAAGTGAGAGGGTTAGGGCTAAGCCTAGGGTTATGCTTAGGGTTAGGGATACTGTTTGGGTTAGGGTTAGGGTTAGGGTTAGGGTAAGGGTTTGGGATAGGGTTAGGGCTAGGGTGAGGTTTAGGGTTAGGGTTAGGGTTAGTTCTAGGGTTAGGGTTATCGTTAGGGTGACGCTTTGGGCTAGGGTTAGGGTTAGGGTTAGGGTTAGGTTTAGGGTTAGGGTTAGGGTTCGGGCTAGGGCTAGGGTTAGGGCTAGGGCTAGGGCTACGGATAGGGCTAGGGTAAGGTCTAGGGTTAGGGCTAGGGCTAGGGTAAGGGTTAGGGCTAGGGTTAGAACTAGAGCTAGGGCTAGGATTAGGGTTAGGGTTACAGTTAGTGAGAGGGTTAGGGCTAAGGCTAGTGTTAGGGTGAGATTTAGGTTTAGGGATATGGTTTTTTGTTAGGGTTAGGGTTATGGTTAGCATTAGGATTAGGGTTAGGGCGAGGGTTAGGTCGAGGGTTAGGGTTAGGGCTAGGGTTAGGGTTAGGGTTAGGGTTAGGGTTAAGGTTAGGGTTAGGGTTAGGGTTAGGGTTAGGGTTAGGGCTGGGGTTGGGGTTGAGGTTAGGGTTAGGGTTACGGTTGGGGTTGTGGTTGGTGTCGTGTTGTGGTTGGGGTTGGGGTTAGGGTTTGAGTTTGGGTTCGGGTTCCGGATAGGGTTAGAATTAGTGTTAGGGTTAGGGTTAGGGCTAGGGCTAGGGTTAGGGGTAGGCTTAGGTTTAGGTTTCGGGATACGGTTTGGATTAGGGTTAGGGTTAGGGCTAGGGTTTGGGTTAGGGTTAGGGTTAGGATTAGAGCTAGGGCTAGTGTTAGCGCTCGTGCTAGGGTAACGGTTAGGACATGCGTTAGAGCTAGAGTTAGGGCTAGCGTTAGGGTTCAGGTTCAGTTTAGGGTTACAGTTTGAGTTAGGGGTAGGGGTAGGGTAGGGCTAGGGCTAGGGTTAGGGCTAGGCCTAGGGTTAGAATTAGGGCTAAGGTTAGGTTTAGGCTTAGGCTTAGCGTTAGGGTTAATGCTAGGGTTACGTTTAGGGTTAGTGATAGGGTTAGGTTTAGGGCTCGGGTTAGGGTTAGGGTTACTGTTACGGTTAGTGTTTGGGTTAGGTTTACGGTTAGTGGTAGGGGTTGGGTTAGGGTTAGGGCTAGGGTCAGGGTTTGGGCTAGGGTTAGGGTTAGGGTTATGGTAAGTGAGAGGGCTAGGGCTAAGCCTAGGGTAAGGGTCAGGGTTAGGGTTAGGGATACTGTTTGGGTTAGGGTTAGGGTTACGGTTAGGGTTAGGGTTAGGGTTAGGGTGACGGTTAGGGTTAGGGTTGGGGTTAGGGTGAGGGTCCGGGCTAGGGTTAGGGTGAGGGTTAGGGTTAGTGTTAGGGCCAGGGTTAGCATTAGGGTCAGGGCTACGGTTAGGGTTAGGGGTAGGGGTAGGGGTAGGATTAGGGTAGTGTTAGGGTTACGGCTATGGTTAGGGTTAGGGTTAGGGTTAGGGTTAGGGTTAGGGTTAGAGTTAGGGCAAGGGTTAGGGCTAGAGTTCAGGTTAGGTTTAGGGTAGGGTTAGGGCTAGGGCTAGGGTTAGGGTTAGGGTTAGGGTTAGGTTTAGGGCGAGGGCTAGGGCTAGGGTTTGTGTTAGGGTTAGGGCTAGGGCTAGGGCTAGGGTTAGGGTTAGGGTTAGGGTTAGGGTTAGGGTTAGGTTTAGGTGTAGGGTTAGGGTTAGGCTCAGGGGCAGGTTTAGGGGTAGGGCTAGGGTTAGTTGTAGTGTTAGAGCTAGGGCTAGGGCTTGGGATAGGGATAGGGATAGGGATAGGGATAGGGATAGGGATAGGGATCGGGTTAGTGTTAGTGTTAGTGTTAGGGCTAGGGCTAGGGTTAGGGTTAGGGTTAGGGTTAAGGTTAGGGTTAGGGTTAGGGTTAGGGTTAGGGCTAGGGTTAGGGTTAGGGTTAGGGCTAGGGTTAGGGTTAGGGTTCGGGCTAAGATTAGGGCTAGGGTTAGGGCTAGGGCTAGGGTAACGGTTAGGGCTAGGGTTAGAGCTAGAGCTAGGGCTAGGGTTAGGGTTCAGTTTCAGGTCCAGTTTAGGGTTACAGTTTGGGTTAGGGG
>NC_139475.1:14295000-14297500 GCF_057233095.1 Heloderma suspectum
AGGGCTAGGGTCAGGGTTTGGGCTAGGGTTAGGGTTATGGTAAGTGAGAGGGCTAGGGCTAAGCCTAGGGTAAGGGTCAGGGTTAGGGTTAGGGATACTGTTTGGGTTAGGGTTAGGGTTACGGTTAGGGTTAGGGTTAGGGTTGGGGTTAGGGTTAGGGTTAGGGTTATGGTTAGGGTTAGGGTTAGGGCTAGGGTTATCATTAGAATTAGGGCTAGGGTTAGTGTTAGGGTTAGGTTTATGATTATGGTTAGGGTTTTGGTTAGGTTTAGTGGTAGGCTTTGGGTTAGGGTTAGGACTAGGGTTTGGGTTAGGGTTTGGGTTAGGGTTAGGGTTAGGATTAGGGCTAGGGCTAGTCTTAGGGCTAGGCCTAGGGCTAGGGTAACGGTTAGGACATGCGTTAGAGCTAGAGTTAGGGCTAGCGTTAGGGTTCAGGTTCAGTTTAGGGTTACAGTTTGAGTTATGGGTAGGGGTAGGGTAGGGCTAGGGCTAGGGTTAGGGCTAGGCCTAGGGTTAGAATTAGGGCTAAGGTTAGGTTTAGGGTTAGGGTTAGCGTTAGGGTTAGCGCTAGGGTTACGTTTAGGGTTAGGGATAGGGTTAGGTTTAGGGCTCGGGTTAGGGTTAGGGTTACGGTTATGGTTAGGGTTTGGGTTAGGGTTAGGGTTAGTGGTAGGGGTTGGGTTAGGGTTAGGGCTAGGGTCAGGGTTGGGGCTAGGGTTAGGGTTAGGGTTATTGTAAGTGAGAGCGTTAGGGCTAAGCCTAGGGTTATGCTTAGGGTTAGGGATACTGTTTGGGTTAGGGTTAGGGTTAGGGTAAGGGTTTGGGTTAGGGTTAGGGCTAGGGTGAGGTTTAGGGTTAGGGTTAGGTTTAGGGTTAGTTCTAGGGTTAGGGTTATCGTTAGGGTGACGCTTTGGGCTAGGGTTAGGGTTAGGGTTAGGGTTAGGGTTAGGGTTAGGTTTAGGGTTAGGGTTAGGGTTCGGGCTAGGGCTAGGGTTAGGGCTAGGGCTAGGGCTACGGATAGGGCTAGGGTAAGGTCTAGGGTTAGGGCTAGGGCTGGGGTTGGGGTTGATGTTAGGGTTAGGGTTACGGTTGGGGTTGTGGTTGGTGTCGTGTTGTGGTTGGGGTTGGGGTTAGGGTTTGAGTTTGGGTTCGGGTTCCGGATAGGGTTAGAATTAGTGTTAGGGTTAGGGTTAGGGCTAGGGCTAGGGTTAGGGGTAGGCTTAGGTTTAGGGATACGGTTTGGATTAGGGTTAGGGTTAGGGCTAGGGTTTGGGTTAGGGTTAGGGTTAGGATTAGGGCTAGGGCTAGTGTTAGCGCTAGGGCTAGGGCTAGGGTGACGGTTAGGGCTAGGGTTAGAGCTAGAGCTAGGGCTAGGGTTAGGGTTCAGGTTCAGGTTCAGTTTAGGGTTACAGTTTGGGTTAGGGGCAGGGGTAGGGGTAGGGGTATGGTTACAGCTAGGCCTAGGGTTAGGGCTAGGGCTAGGGTTAGGTTTAGGGTTAGCGTTAGAGTTAGGATTAGCGCTAGGGTTAGGGTTATGGTTAGGGTTAGGGTTAGGTTCAGGTTTAGGGCTCGGGTTAGTGTTAGGTTTAGGGTTACGGTTCTGGTTAGGGTTTGGGTTAGGGTTAGGGTTAGGATTAGGGCTAGGGCTAGTGTTAGGGCTAGGGCTAGGGCTAGGGTAACGGTTAGGACATGCGTTAGAGCTAGAGTTAGGGCTAGCGTTAGGGTTCAGGTTCAGTTTAGGGTTACAGTTTGAGTTAGGGGTAGGGGTAGGGTAGGGCTAGGGCTAGGGTTAGGGCTAGGCCTAGGGTTAGAATTAGGGCTAAGGTTAGGTTTAGGGTTAGGGTTAGCATTAGGGTTAGCGCTAGGGTTACGTTTAGGGTTAGGGATAGGGTTAGGTTTAGGGCTCGGGTTAGGGTTAGGGTTACGGTTATGGTTATGGTTTGGGTTAGGGTTAGGGTTAGTGGTAGGGGTTGGGTTAGGGTTAGGGCTAGGGTCAGGGTTGGGGCTAGGGTTAGGGTTAGGGTTATTGTAAGTGAGAGGGTTAGGGCTAAGCCTAGGGTTATGCTTAGGGTTAGGGATACTGTTTGGGTTAGGGTTAGGGTTAGGGTAAGGGTTTGGGTTAGGGTTAGGGCTAGGGTGAGGTTTTGGGTTAGGGTTAGGGTTGGGGTTAGTTCTAGGGTTAGGGTTATCATTAGGGTGACGCTTTGGGCTAGGGTTAGGGTTAGGGTTAGGTTTAGGGTTAGGGTTAGGGTTCGGGCTAGGGCTAGGGTTAGGGCTAGGGCTAGGGCTACGGATAGGGCTAGGGTAAGGTCTAGGGTTAGGGCTAGGGCTAGGGTAAGGGTTAGGGCTAGGGTTAGAAGTAGAGCTAGGGCTAGGATTAGGGTTAGGGTTACAGTTAGTGAGAGGGTTAGGGCTAAGGCTAGTGTTAGGGTGAGATTTAGGTTTAGGGATATGGTTTTTTGTTAGGGTTAGGGTTATGGTTAGCGTTAGGATTAGGGTT
>NC_139475.1:14302500-14312500 GCF_057233095.1 Heloderma suspectum
GCTAGGGCTAGGGTAAGGGTTAGGGCTAGGGTTAGAACTAGAGCTAGGGCTAGGATTAGGGTTAGGGTTACAGTTAGTGAGAGGGTTAGGGCTAAGGCTAGTGTTAGGGTGAGATTTAGGTTTAGGGATATGGTTTTTTGTTAGTGTTAGGGTTATGGTTAGCGTTAGGATTAGGGTTAGGGCTAGGGTTAGGTCGAGGGTTAGGGTTAGGGTTAGGGTTAGGGCTAGGGTCAGGGTTGGGGCTAGGGTTAGGGTTAGGGTTATTGTAAGTGAGAGGGTTAGGGCTAAGCCTAGGGTTATGCTTAGGGTTAGGGATACTGTTTGGGTTAGGGTTAGGGTTAGGGTAAGGGTTTGGGTTAGGGTTAGGGCTAGGGTGAGGTTTAGGGTTAGGGTTAGTTTTAGGGTTAGTTCTAGGGTTAGGGTTATCGTTAGGGTGACGCTTTGGGCTAGGGTTAGGGTTAGGGTTAGGGTTAGGGTTAGGTTTAGGGTTAGGGTTAGGGTTCGGGCTAGGGCTAGGGTTAGGGCTAGGGCTAGGGCTATGGATAGGGCTAGGGTAAGGTCTAGGGTTAGGGCTAGGGCTGGGGTTGGGGTTGAGGTTAGGGTTAGGGTTACGGTTGGGGTTGTGGTTGCTGTCGTGTTGTGGTTGGGGTTGGGGTTATGGTTTGAGTTTGGGTTCGGGTTCCGGATAGGGTTAGAATTAGTGTTAGGGTTAGGGTTAGGGCTAGGGCTAGGGTTAGGGGTAGGCTTAGGTTTAGGGATACGGTTTGGATTAGGGTTAGGGTTAGGGTTAGGGCTAGGGCTAGTGTTAGCGCTAGGGCTAGGGCTAGGGTAACGGTTAGGACATGCGTTAGAGCTAGAGTTAGGGCTAGCGTTAGGGTTCAGGTTCAGTTTAGGGTTACAGTTTGAGTTTGGGGTAGGGGTAGGGTAGGGCTAGGGCTAGGGTTAGGGCTAGGCCTAGGGTTAGAATTAGGGCTAAGGTTAGGTTTAGGCTTAGGCTTAGCGTTAGGGTTAATGCTAGGGTTACGTTTAGGGTTAGTGATAGGGTTAGGTTTAGGGCTCGGGTTAGGGTTAGGGTTACTGTTACGGTTAGTGTTTGCGTTAGGGTTAGGGTTAGTGGTAGGGGTTGGGTTAGGGTTAGGGCTAGGGTCAGGGTTTGGGCTAGGGTTAGGGTTAGGGTTATGGTAAGTGAGAGGGCTAGGGCTAAGCCTAGGGTAAGTGTCAGGGTTAGGGTTAGGGATACTGTTTGGGTTAGGGTTAGGGTTACGGTTAGGGTTATGGTTAGGGTTGGGGTTAGGGTTAGGGTTAGGGTTATGGTTAGGGTTAGGGTTAGGGCTAGGGTTATCATTAGAGTTAGGGCTAGGGTTAGTGTTAGGGTTAGGGCTAGGGCTCGGGTTAGGGGTAGGCTTAGGTTTAGGGATACGGTTTGGATTAGTTTTAGGGTTAGGGCTAGGGTTTGGGTTAGGGTTAGGGTTAGGATTAGGGCTAGGGCTAGTGTTAGCGCTAGGGCTAGGGTAACGGTTAGGACATGCGTTAGAGCTAGAGTTAGGGCTAGCGTTAGGGTTCAGGTTCAGTTTAGGGTTACAGTTTGAGTTAGGGGTAGGGGTAGGGTAGGGCTAGGGCTAGGGTTAGGGCTAGGCCTAGGGTTAGAATTAGGGCTAAGGTTAGGTTTAGGGTTAGGGTTAGCGTTAGGGTTAGCGCTAGGGTTACGTTTAGGGTTAGGGATAGGGTTAGGTTTAGGGCTCGGGTTAGGGTTAGGGTTACGGTTATGGTTAGGGTTTGGGTTAGGGTTAGGGTTAGTGGTAGGGGTTGGGTTAGGGTTAGGGCTAGGGTCAGGGTTGGGGCTAGGGTTAGGGTTAGGGTTATTGTAAGTGAGAGCGTTAGGGCTAAGCCTAGGGTTATGCTTAGGGTTAGGGATACTGTTTGGGTTAGGGTTAGGGTTAGGGTAAGGGTTTGGGTTAGGGTTAGGGCTAGGGTGAGGTTTAGGGTTAGGGTTAGGTTTAGGGTTAGTTCTAGGGTTAGGGTTATCGTTAGGGTGACGCTTTGGGCTAGGGTTAGGGTTAGGGTTAGGGTTAGGTTTAGGGTTAGGGTTAGGGTTCGGGCTAGGGCTAGGGTTAGGGCAAGGGCTAGGGCTACGGATAGGGCTAGGGTAAGGTCTAGGGTTAGGGCTAGGGCTGGGGTTGGGGTTGAGGTTAGGGTTAGGGTTACGGTTGGGGTTGTGGTTGGTGTCGTGTTGTGGTTGGGGTTGGGGTTAGGGTTTGAGTTTGGGTTCGGGTTCCGGATAGGGTTAGAATTAGTGTTAGGGTTAGGGTTAGGGTTAGGGCTAGGGCTAGGGTTAGGGGTAGGCTTAGGTTTAGGGATACGGTTTGGATTAGGGTTAGGGTTAGGGCTAGGGCTAGGGTTTGGGTTAGGGTTAGGGTTAGGATTAGGGCTAGGGCTAGTGTTAGCGCTAGGGCTAGGGCTAGGGTAACGGTTAGGACATGCGTTAGAGCTAGAGTTAGGGCTAGCGTTAGGGTTCAGGTTCAGTTTAGGGTTACAGTTTGAGTTAGGGGTAGGGGTAGGGTAGGGCTAGGGCTAGGGTTAGGGCTAGGCCTAGGGTTAGAATTAGGGCTAAGGTTAGGTTTAGGGTTAGGGTTAGCGTTAGGGTTAGCGCTAGGGTTACGTTTAGGGTTAGGGATAGGGTTAGGTTTAGGGCTCGGGTTAGGGTTAGGGTTACGGTTATGGTTAGTGTTTGGGTTAGGGTTAGGGTTAGTGGTAGGGGTTGGGTTAGGGTTAGGGCTAGGGTCAGGGTTGGGGCTAGGGTTAGGGTTAGGGTTATTGTAAGTGAGAGGGTTAGGGCTAAGCCTAGGGTTATGCTTAGGGTTAGGGATACTGTTTGGGTTAGGGTTAGGGTTAGGGTAAGGGTTTGGGTTAGGGTTAGGGCTAGGGTGAGGTTTTGGGTTAGGGTTAGGGTTAGGGTTAGTTCTAGGGTTAGGGTTATCATTAGGGTGACGCTTTGGGCTAGGGTTAGGGTTAGGGTTAGGGTTAGGTTTAGGGTTAGTTCTAGGGTTAGGGTTATCGTTAGGGTGACGCTTTGGGCTAGGGTTAGGGTTAGGGTTAGGGTTAGGGTTAGGGTTAGGTTTAGGGTTAGGGTTAGGGTTCGGGCTAGGGCTAGGGTTAGGGCTAGGGCTAGGGCTACGGATAGGGCTAGGGTAAGGTCTAGGGTTAGGGCTAGGGCTGGGGTTGGGGTTGATGTTAGGGTTAGGGTTACGGTTGGGGTTGTGGTTGGTGTCGTGTTGTGGTTGGGGTTGGGGTTAGGGTTTGAGTTTGGGTTCGGGTTCCGGATAGGGTTAGAATTAGTGTTAGGGTTAGGGTTAGGGCTAGGGCTAGGGTTAGGGGTAGGCTTAGGTTTAGGGATACGGTTTGGATTAGGGTTAGGGTTAGGGCTAGGGTTTGGGTTAGGGTTAGGGTTAGGATTAGGGCTAGGGCTAGTGTTAGCGCTAGGGCTAGGGCTAGGGTGACGGTTAGGGCTAGGGTTAGAGCTAGAGCTAGGGCTAGGGTTAGGGTTCAGGTTCAGGTTCAGTTTAGGGTTACAGTTTGGGTTAGGGGCAGGGGTAGGGGTAGGGGTATGGTTACAGCTAGGCCTAGGGTTAGGGCTAGGGCTAGGGTTAGGTTTAGGGTTAGCGTTAGAGTTAGGATTAGCGCTAGGGTTAGGGTTATGGTTAGGGTTAGGGTTAGGTTCAGGTTTAGGGCTCGGGTTAGTGTTAGGTTTAGGGTTACGGTTCTGGTTAGGGTTTGGGTTAGGGTTAGGGTTAGGATTAGGGCTAGGGCTAGTGTTAGGGCTAGGGCTAGGGCTAGGGTAACGGTTAGGACATGCGTTAGAGCTAGAGTTAGGGCTAGCGTTAGGGTTCAGGTTCAGTTTAGGGTTACAGTTTGAGTTAGGGGTAGGGGTAGGGTAGGGCTAGGGCTAGGGTTAGGGCTAGGCCTAGGGTTAGAATTAGGGCTAAGGTTAGGTTTAGGGTTAGGGTTAGCATTAGGGTTAGCGCTAGGGTTACGTTTAGGGTTAGGGATAGGGTTAGGTTTAGGGCTCGGGTTAGGGTTAGGGTTACGGTTATGGTTATGGTTTGGGTTAGGGTTAGGGTTAGTGGTAGGGGTTGGGTTAGGGTTAGGGCTAGGGTCAGGGTTGGGGCTAGGGTTAGGGTTAGGGTTATTGTAAGTGAGAGGGTTAGGGCTAAGCCTAGGGTTATGCTTAGGGTTAGGGATACTGTTTGGGTTAGGGTTAGGGTTAGGGTAAGGGTTTGGGTTAGGGTTAGGGCTAGGGTGAGGTTTTGGGTTAGGGTTAGGGTTGGGGTTAGTTCTAGGGTTAGGGTTATCATTAGGGTGACGCTTTGGGCTAGGGTTAGGGTTAGGGTTAGGTTTAGGGTTAGGGTTAGGGTTCGGGCTAGGGCTAGGGTTAGGGCTAGGGCTAGGGCTACGGATAGGGCTAGGGTAAGGTCTAGGGTTAGGGCTAGGGCTAGGGTAAGGGTTAGGGCTAGGGTTAGAACTAGAGCTAGGGCTAGGATTAGGGTTAGGGTTACAGTTAGTGAGAGGGTTAGGGCTAAGGCTAGTGTTAGGGTGAGATTTAGGTTTAGGGATATGGTCTTTTGTTAGGGTTAGGGTTATGGTTAGCGTTAGGATTAGGGTTAGGGCTAGGGTTAGGTCGAGGGTTAGGGTTAGGGTTAGGGTTAGGGTTAGGGTTAGGGCTAGGGTCAGGGTTGGGGCTAGGGTTAGGGTTAGGGTTATTGTAAGTGAGAGGGTTAGGGCTAAGCCTAGGGTTATGCTTAGGGTTAGGGATACTGTTTGGGTTAGGGTTAGGGTTAGGGTAAGGGTTTGGGTTAGGGTTAGGGCTAGGGTGAGGTTTAGGGTTAGGGTTAGGTTTAGGGTTAGTTCTAGGGTTAGGGGTATCGTTAGGGTGACGCTTTGGGCTAGGGTTAGGGTTAGGGTTAGGGTTAGGGTTAGGTTTAGGGTTAGGGTTAGGGTTAGGGTTCGGGCTAGGGCTAGGGTTAGGGCTAGGGTTAGGGCTAGGGATACGGATAGGGCTAGGGTAAGGTCTAGGGTTAGGGCTAGGGCTGGGGTTGGGGTTGAGGTTAGGGTTAGGGTTACGGTTGGGGTTGTGGTTGGTGTCGTGTTGTGGTTGGGGTTGGGGTTAGGGTTTGAGTTTGGGTTCAGGTTCCGGATAGGGTTAGAATTAGTGTTAGGGTTAGGGTTAGGGCTAGGGCTAGGGTTAGGGGTAGGCTTAGGTTTAGGGATACGGTTTGGATTAGGGTTAGGGTTAGGGCTAGGGTTTGGGTTAGGGTTATGGTTAGGATTAGGGCTAGGGCTAGTGTTAGCGCTAGGGCTAGGGCTAGGGTAACGGTTAGGACATGCGTTAGAGCTAGAGTTAGGGCTAGCGTTAGGGTTCAGGTTCAGTTTAGGGTTACAGTTTGAGTTTGGGGTAGGGGTAGGGTAGGGCTAGGGCTAGGGTTAGGGCTAGGCCTAGGGTTAGAATTAGGGCTAAGGTTAGGTTTAGGCTTAGGCTTAGCGTTAGGGTTAATGCTAGGGTTACGTTTAGGGTTAGTGATAGGGTTAGGTTTAGGGCTCGGGTTAGGGTTAGGGTTACTGTTATGGTTAGTGTTTGGGTTAGGGTTAGGGTTAGTGGTAGGGGTTGGGTTAGGGTTAGGGCTAGGGTCAGGGTTTGGGCTAGGGTTAGGGTTATGGTAAGTGAGAGGGCTAGGGCTAAGCCTAGGGTAAGGGTCAGGGTTAGGGTTAGGGATACTGTTTGGGTTAGGGTTAGGGTTACGGTTAGGGTTAGGGTTAGGGTTGGGGTTAGGGTTAGGGTTAGGGTTAGGGTTATGGTTAGGGTTAGGGTTAGGGCTAGGGTTATCATTAGAATTAGGGCTAGGGTTAGTGTTAGGGTTAGGTTTATGATTATGGTTAGGGTTTTGGTTAGGTTTAGTGGTAGGCTTTGGGTTAGGGTTAGGGCTAGGGTTTGGGTTAGGGTTTGGGTTAGGGTTAGGGTTAGGATTAGGGCTAGGGCTAGTCTTAGGGCTAGGCCTAGGGCTAGGGTAACGGTTAGGACATGCGTTAGAGCTAGAGTTAGGGCTAGCGTTAGGGTTCAGGTTCAGTTTAGGGTTACAGTTTGAGTTATGGGTAGGGGTAGGGTAGGGCTAGGGCTAGGGTTAGGGCTAGGCCTAGGGTTAGAATTAGGGCTAAGGTTAGCTTTAGGGTTAGGGTTAGCGTTAGGGTTAGCGCTAGGGTTACGTTTAGGGTTAGGGATAGGGTTAGGTTTAGGGCTCTGGTTAGGGTTAGGGTTACGGTTATGGTTAGGGTTTGGGTTAGGGTTAGGGTTAGTGGTAGGGGTTGGGTTAGGGTTAGGGCTAGGGTCAGGGTTGGGGCTAGGGTTAGGGTTAGGGTTATTGTAAGTGAGAGCGTTAGGGCTAAGCCTAGGGTTATGCTTAGGGTTAGGGATACTGTTTGGGTCAGGGTTAGGGTTAGGGTAAGGGTTTGGGTTAGGGTTAGGGCTAGGGTGAGGTTTAGGGTTAGGGTTAGGTTTAGGGTTAGTTCTAGGGTTAGGGTTATCGTTAGGGTGACGCTTTGGGCTAGGGTTAGGGTTAGGGTTAGGGTTAGGTTTAGGGTTAGGGTTAGGGTTAGGGTTTGGGCTAGGGCTAGGGTTAGGGCTAGGGCTAGGGCTACGGATAGGGCTAGGGTAAGGTCTAGGGTTAGGGCTAGGGCTGGGGTTGGGGTTGAGGTTAGGTTTAGGGTTACGGTTGGGGTTGTGGTTGGTGTCGTGTTGTGGTTGGGGTTGGGGTTAGGGTTTGAGTTTGGGTTCGGGTTCCGGACAGGGTTAGAATTAGTGTTAGGGTTAGGGTTAGGGCTAGGGCTAGGGTTAGGGGTAGGCTTAGGTTTAGGGATACGGTTTGGATTAGGGTTAGGGTTAGGGCTAGGGTTTGGGTTAGGGTTAGGGTTAGGATTAGGGCTAGGGCTAGTGTTAGCGCTAGGGCTAGGGCTAGGGTAACGGTTAGGACATGCGTTAGAGCTAGAGTTAGGGCTAGCGTTAGGGTTCAGGTTCAGTTTAGGGTTACAGTTTGAGTTAGGGGTAGGGGTAGGGTAGGGCTAGGGCTAGGGTTAGGGCTAGGCCTAGGGTTAGAATTAGGGCTAAGGTTAGGTTTAGGCTTAGGCTTAGCGTTAGGGTTAATGCTAGGGTTACGTTTAGGGTTAGTGATAGGGTTAGGTTTAGGGCTCGGGTTAGGGTTAGGGTTACTGTTACGGTTAGTGTTTGGGTTAGGGTTAGGGTTAGTGGTAGGGGTTGGGTTAGGGTTAGGGCTAGGGTCAGGGTTTGGGCTAGGGTTAGGGTTAGGTTTATGGTAAGTGAGAGGGCTAGGGCTAAGCCTAGGGTAAGGGTCAGGGTTAGGGTTAGGGATACTGTTTGGGTTAGGGTTAGGGTTATGGTTAGGGTTAGGGTTAGGTTTAGGGTTAGGGTTAGGGTTAGGGCTAGGGTTATCATTAGGGTTAGGGCTAGGGTTAGGGTTAGGGTTAGGTTTATGATTATGGTTAGGGTTTTGGTTAGGTTTAGTGGTAGGCTTTGGGTTAGGGTTAGGGCTAGGGTTTGGGTTAGGGTTAGGGTTAGGGTTAGGATTAGGGCTAGGGCTAATCTTAGGGCTAGGGCTAGGGCTAGGGTAACGGTTAGGACATGCGTTAGAGCTAGAGTTAGGGCTAGCGTTAGGGTTCAGGTTCAGTTTAGGGTTACAGTTTGAGTTAGGGGTAGGGGTAGGGTAGGGCTAGGGCTAGGGTTAGGGCTAGGCCTAGGGTTAGAATTAGGGCTAAGGTTAGGTTTAGGGTTAGGGTTAGCGTTAGGGTTAGCGCTAGGGTTACGTTTAGGGTTAGGGATAGGGTTAGGTTTAGGGCTCGGGTTAGTGTTAGGGTTACGGTTATTGTTAGGGTTTGGGTTAGGGTTAGGGTTAGTGGTAGGGGTTGGGTTAGGGTTAGGGCTAGGGTCAGGGTTGGGGCTAGGGTTAGTGTTAGGGTTATTGTAAGTGAGAGGGTTAGGGCTAAGCCTAGGGTTATGCTTAGGGTTAGGGATACTGTTTGGGTTAGGGTTAGGGTTAGGGTTAGGGTAAGGGTTTGGGTTAGGGTTAGGGCTAGGGTGAGGTTTAGGGTTAGGGTTAGGGTTAGTTCTAGGGTTAGGGTTATCGTTAGGGTGACGCTTTGGGCTAGGGTTAGGGTTAGGGTTAGGTTTAGGGTTAGGGTTAGGGTTCGGGCTAGGGCTAGGGTTAGGGCTAGGGCTAGGGCTACGGATAGGGCTAGGGTAAGGTCTAGGGTTAGGGCTAGGGCTAGGGTAAGGGTTAGGGCTAGGGTTAGAACTAGAGCTAGGGCTAGGATTAGGGTTAGGGTTACAGTTAGTGAGAGGGTTAGGGCTAAGGCTAGTGTTAGGGTGAGATTTAGGTTTAGGGATATGGTTTTTTGTTAGGGTTAGGGTTATGGTTAGCATTAGGATTAGGGTTAGGGCGAGGGTTAGGTCGAGGGTTAGGGTTAGGGCTAGGGTTAGGGTTAGGGTTAGGGTTAGGGTTAGGGTTAGGGTTAAGGTTAGGGTTAGGGTTAGGGTTAGGGTTAGGGTTAGGGCTGGGGTTGGGGTTGAGGTTAGGGTTAGGGTTACGGTTGGGGTTGTGGTTGGTGTCGTGTTGTGGTTGGGGTTGGGGTTAGGGTTTGAGTTTGGGTTCGGGTTCCGGATAGGGTTAGAATTAGTGTTAGGGTTAGGGTTAGGGCTAGGGCTAGGGTTAGGGGTAGGCTTAGGTTTAGGTTTCGGGATACGGTTTGGATTAGGGTTAGGGTTAGGGCTAGGGTTTGGGTTAGGGTTAGGGTTAGGATTAGAGCTAGGGCTAGTGTTAGCGCTCGTGCTAGGGTAACGGTTAGGACATGCGTTAGAGCTAGAGTTAGGGCTAGCGTTAGGGTTCAGGTTCAGTTTAGGGTTACAGTTTGAGTTAGGGGTAGGGGTAGGGTAGTGCTAGGGCTAGGGTTAGGGCTAGGCCTAGGGTTAGAATTAGGGCTAAGGTTAGGTTTAGGCTTAGGCTTAGCGTTAGGGTTAATGCTAGGGTTACGTTTAGGGTTAGTGATAGGGTTAGGTTTAGGGCTCGGGTTAGGGTTAGGGTTACTGTTACGGTTAGTGTTTGGGTTAGGTTTACGGTTAGTGGTAGGGGTTGGGTTAGGGTTAGGGCTAGGGTCAGGGTTTGGGCTAGGGTTAGGGTTAGGGTTATGGTAAGTGAGAGGGCTAGGGCTAAGCCTAGGGTAAGGGTCAGGGTTAGGGTTAGGGATACTGTTTGGGTTAGGGTTAGGGTTACGGTTAGGGTTAGGGTTAGGGTTAGGGTGACGGTTAGGGTTAGGGTTGGGGTTAGGGTGAGGGTCAGGGCTAGGGTTAGGGTGAGGGTTAGGGTTAGTGTTAGGGCCAGGGTTAGCATTAGGGTCAGGGCTACGGTTAGGGTTAGGGGTAGGGGTAGGGGTAGGATTAGGGTAGTGTTAGGGTTACGGCTATGGTTAGGGTTAGGGTTAGGGTTAGGGTTAGGGTTAGGGTTAGGGTTAGAGTTAGGGCAAGGGTTAGGGCTAGAGTTCAGGTTAGGTTTAGGGTAGGGTTAGGGCTAGGGCTAGGGCTAGGGTTAGGGTTAGGGTTAGGGTTAGGTTTAGGGCGAGGGCTAGGGCTAGGGTTTGTGTTAGGGTTAGGGCTAGGGCTAGGGCTAGGGTTAGGGTTAGGGTTAGGGTTAGGGTTAGGGTTAGGTTTAGGTGTAGGGTTAGGGTTAGGCTCAGGGGCAGGTTTAGGGGTAGGGCTAGGGTTAGTTGTAGTGTTAGAGCTAGGGCTAGGGCTTGGGATAGGGATAGGGATAGGGATAGGGATAGGGATAGGGATAGGGATAGGGATAGGGATAGGGATAGGGATCGGGTTAGTGTTAGTGTTAGTGTTAGGGCTAGGGCTAGGGTTAGGGTTAGGGTTAGGGTTAAGGTTAGGGTTAGGGTTAGG
>NC_139475.1:14342500-14350000 GCF_057233095.1 Heloderma suspectum
CTAGGGTTAGGGTGAGGGATACTGTTTGGGTTAGGGTTAGGGTTACGGTTAGGGTTAGGGTTAGGGTTAGGGTTAGGGTGAGGGTGAGGGTTAGGGTTGGGGTTAGGGTGAGGGTCAGGGCTAGGGTTAGGGTGAGGGTTAGGGTTAGTGCTAGGGCCAGGGTTAGCATTAGGGTCAGGGCTACGGTTAGGGTTAGGGGTAGGGGTAGGGGTAGGATTAGGGTAGTGTTAGGGTCACGGCTATGGTTAGGGTTAGGGTTAGGGTTAGGGTTAGGGTTAGGGTTAGGGTTAGAGTTAGGGCAAGGGTTAGGGCTAGAGTTCAGGTTAGGTTTAGGGTAGGGTTAGGGCTAGGGCTAGGGTTACGGTTAGGGTTAGGGTTAGGTTTAGGGCGAGGGCTAGGGCTAGGGTTTGTGTTAGGGTTAGGGCTAGGGCTAGGGCTAGGGTTAGTGTTAGGGTTAGGGTTAGGGTTAGGGTTAGGTTTAGGTGTAGGGTTAGGGTTAGGCTTAGGGGCAGGTTTAGGGGTAGGGCTAGGGTTAGTTGTAGTGTTAGAGCTAGGGCTAGGGCTTGGGATAGGGATAGGGATAGGGATAGGGATAGGGATAGGGATAGGGATCGGGTTAGTGTTAGTGTTAGTGTTAGGGCTAGGGCTAGGGTTAGGGTTAGGGTTAGGGTTAAGGTTAGGGTTAGGGTTAGGGTTAGGGTTAGGGCTAGGGATAGGGTTAGGGTTAGGGCTAGGGTTAGGGTTAGGGTTCGGGCTAAGATTAGGGCTAGGGTTAGGGCTAGGGCTAGGGCTAGGGCTAGGGTAACGGTTAGGGCTAGGGTTAGAGCTAGAGCTAGGGCTAGGGTTAGGGTTCAGGTTCAGGTTCAGTTTAGGGTTACAGTTTGGGTTAGGGGCAGGGGTAGGGGTAGGGCTATGGTTACGGCTAGGCCTAGGGTTAGGGCTAGGGCTAGGGTTAGGTTTAGGGTTAGCGTTAGAGTTAGGATTAGCGCTAGGGTTAGGGTTATGGTTAGGGTTAGGGTTAGGTTCAGGTTTAGGGCTCGGGTTAGTGTTAGGTTTAGGGTTACGGTTCTGGTTAGGGTTTGGGTTAGGGTTAGGGTTAGGATTAGGGCTAGGGCTAGTGTTAGGGCTAGGGCTAGGGCTAGGGTAACGGTTAGGACATGCGTTAGAGCTAGAGTTAGGGCTAGCGTTAGGGTTCAGGTTCAGTTTAGGGTTACAGTTTGAGTTAGGGGTAGGGGTAGGGTAGGGCTAGGGCTAGGGTTAGGGCTAGGCCTAGGGTTAGAATTAGGGCTAAGGTTAGGTTTAGGGTTAGGGTTAGCGTTAGGGTTAGCGCTAGGGTTACGTTTAGGGTTAGGGATAGGGTTAGGTTTAGGGCTCGGGTTAGGGTTAGGGTTACGGTTATGGTTAGGGTTTGGGTTAGGGTTAGGGTTAGTGGTAGGGGTTGGGTTAGGGTTAGGGCTAGGGTCAGGGTTGGGGCTAGGGTTAGGGTTAGGGTTATTGTAAGTGAGAGGGTTAGGGCTAAGCCTAGGGTTATGCTTAGGGTTAGGGATACTGTTTGGGTTAGGGTTAGGGTTAGGGTAAGGGTTTGGGTTAGGGTTAGGGCTAGGGTGAGGTTTTGGGTTAGGGTTAGGGTTAGGGTTAGTTCTAGGGTTAGGGTTATCGTTAGGGTGACGCTTTGGGCTAGGGTTAGGGTTAGGGTTAGGTTTAGGTTTAGGGTTCGGGCTAGGGCTAGGGTTAGGGCTAGGGCTAGGGCTACGGATAGGGCTAGGGTAAGGTCTAGGGTTAGGGCTAGGGCTAGGGTAAGGGTTAGGGCTAGGGTTAGAACTAGAGCTAGGGCTAGGATTAGGGTTAGGGTTACAGTTAGTGAGAGGGTTAGGGCTAAGGCTAGTGTTAGGGTGAGATTTAGGTTTAGGGATATGGTTTTTTGTTAGGGTTAGGGTTATGGTTAGCGTTAGGATTAGGGTTAGGGCTAGGGTTAGGTCGAGGGTTAGGGTTAGGGTTAGGGTTAGGGCTAGGGTCAGGGTTGGGGCTAGGGTTAGGGTTAGGGTTATTGTAAGTGAGAGGGTTAGGGCTAAGCCTAGGGTTATGCTTAGGGTTAGGGATACTGTTTGGGTTAGGGTTAGGGTTAGGGTTAGGGTAAGGGTTTGGGTTAGGGTTAGGGCTAGGGTGAGGTTTAGGGTTAGGGTTAGTTTTAGGGTTAGTTCTAGGGTTAGGGTTATCGTTAGGGTGACGCTTTGGGCTAGGGTTAGGGTTAGGGTTAGGGTTAGGTTTAGGGTTAGGGTTAGGGTTCGGGCTAGGGCTAGGGTTAGGGCTAGGGCTAGGGCTATGGATAGGGCTAGGGTAAGGTCTAGGGTTAGGGCTAGGGCTGGGGTTGGGGTTGAGGTTAGGGTTAGGGTTATGGTTGGGGTTGTGGTTGCTGTCGTGTTGTGGTTGGGGTTGGGGTTAGGGTTTGAGTTTGGGTTCGGGTTCCGGATAGGGTTAGAATTAGTGTTAGGGTTAGGGTTAGGGCTAGGGCTAGGGTTAGGGGTAGGCTTAGGTTTAGGGATACGGTTTGGATTAGGGTTAGGGTTAGGGCTAGGGTTTGGGTTAGGGTTAGGGTTAGGATTAGGGCTAGGGCTAGTGTTAGCGCTAGGGCTAGGGCTAGGGTAACGGTTAGGACATGCGTTAGAGCTAGAGTTAGGGCTAGCGTTAGGGTTCAGGTTCAGTTAAGGGTTACAGTTTGAGTTTGGGGTAGGGGTAGGGTAGGGCTAGGGCTAGGGTTAGGGCTAGGCCTAGGGTTAGAATTAGGGCTAAGGTTAGGTTTAGGCTTAGGCTTAGCGTTAGGGTTAATGCTAGGGTTACGTTTAGGGTTAGTGATAGGGTTAGGTTTAGGGCTCGGGTTAGGGTTAGGGTTACTGTTACGGTTAGTGTTTGGGTTAGGGTTAGGGTTAGTGGTAGGGGTTGGGTTAGGGTTAGGGCTAGGGTCAGGGTTTGGGCTAGGGTTAGGGTTATGGTAAGTGAGAGGGCTAGGGCTAAGCCTAGGGTAAGGGTCAGGGTTAGGGTTAGGGATACTGTTTGGGTTAGGGTTAGGGTTACGGTTAGGGTTAGGGTTAGGGTTGGGGTTAGGGTTAGGGTTAGGGTTATGGTTAGGGTTAGGGTTAGGGCTAGGGTTATCATTAGAATTAGGGCTAGGGTTAGTGTTAGGGTTAGGTTTATGATTATGGTTAGGGTTTTGGTTAGGTTTAGTGGTAGGCTTTGGGTTAGGGTTAGGACTAGGGTTTGGGTTAGGGTTTGGGTTAGGGTTAGGGTTAGGATTAGGGCTAGGGCTAGTCTTAGGGCTAGGCCTAGGGCTAGGGTAACGGTTAGGACATGCGTTAGAGCTAGAGTTAGGGCTAGCGTTAGGGTTCAGGTTCAGTTTAGGGTTACAGTTTGAGTTATGGGTAGGGGTAGGGTAGGGCTAGGGCTAGGGTTAGGGCTAGGCCTAGGGTTAGAATTAGGGCTAAGGTTAGGTTTAGGGTTAGGGTTAGCGTTAGGGTTAGCGCTAGGGTTACGTTTAGGGTTAGGGATAGGGTTAGGTTTAGGGCTCGGGTTAGGGTTAGGGTTACGGTTATGGTTAGGGTTTGGGTTAGGGTTAGGGTTAGTGGTAGGGGTTGGGTTAGGGTTAGGGCTAGGGTCAGGGTTGGGGCTAGGGTTAGGGTTAGGGTTATTGTAAGTGAGAGCGTTAGGGCTAAGCCTAGGGTTATGCTTAGGGTTAGGGATACTGTTTGGGTTAGGGTTAGGGTTAGGGTAAGGGTTTGGGTTAGGGTTAGGGCTAGGGTGAGGTTTAGGGTTAGGGTTAGGTTTAGGGTTAGTTCTAGGGTTAGGGTTATCGTTAGGGTGACGCTTTGGGCTAGGGTTAGGGTTAGGGTTAGGGTTAGGGTTAGGGTTAGGTTTAGGGTTAGGGTTAGGGTTCGGGCTAGGGCTAGGGTTAGGGCTAGGGCTAGGGCTACGGATAGGGCTAGGGTAAGGTCTAGGGTTAGGGCTAGGGCTGGGGTTGGGGTTGAGGTTAGGGTTAGGGTTACGGTTGGGGTTGTGGTTGGTGTCGTGTTGTGGTTGGGGTTGGGGTTAGGGTTTGAGTTTGGGTTCGGGTTCCGGATAGGGTTAGAATTAGTGTTAGGGTTAGGGTTAGGGCTAGGGCTAGGGTTAGGGGTAGGCTTAGGTTTAGGGATACGGTTTGGATTAGGGTTAGGGTTAGGGCTAGGGTTTGGGTTAGGGTTAGGGTTAGGATTAGGGCTAGGGCTAGTGTTAGCGCTAGGGCTAGGGCTAGGGTGACGGTTAGGGCTAGGGTTAGAGCTAGAGCTAGGGCTAGGGTTAGGGGTCAGGTTCAGGTTCAGTTTAGGGTTACAGTTTGGGTTAGGGGCAGGGGTAGGGGTAGGGGTATGGTTACAGCTAGGCCTAGGGTTAGGGCTAGGGCTAGGGTTAGGTTTAGGGTTAGCGTTAGAGTTAGGATTAGCGCTAGGGTTAGGGTTATGGTTAGGGTTAGGGTTAGGTTCAGGTTTAGGGCTCGGGTTAGTGTTAGGTTTAGGGTTACGGTTCTGGTTAGGGTTTGGGTTAGGGTTAGGGTTAGGATTAGGGCTAGGGCTAGTGTTAGGGCTAGGGCTAGGGCTAGGGTAACGGTTAGGACATGCGTTAGAGCTAGAGTTAGGGCTAGCGTTAGGGTTCAGGTTCAGTTTAGGGTTACAGTTTGAGTTAGGGGTAGGGGTAGGGTAGGGCTAGGGCTAGGGTTAGGGCTAGGCCTAGGGTTAGAATTAGGGCTAAGGTTAGGTTTAGGGTTAGGGTTAGCATTAGGGTTAGCGCTAGGGTTACGTTTAGGGTTAGGGATAGGGTTAGGTTTAGGGCTCGGGTTAGGGTTAGGGTTACGGTTATGGTTATGGTTTGGGTTAGGGTTAGGGTTAGTGGTAGGGGTTGGGTTAGGGTTAGGGCTAGGGTCAGGGTTGGGGCTAGGGTTAGGGTTAGGGTTATTGTAAGTGAGAGGGTTAGGGCTAAGCCTAGGGTTATGCTTAGGGTTAGGGATACTGTTTGGGTTAGGGTTAGGGTTAGGGTAAGGGTTTGGGTTAGGGTTAGGGTGAGGTTTTGGGTTAGGGTTAGGGTTGGGGTTAGTTCTAGGGTTAGGGTTATCATTAGGGTGACGCTTTGGGCTAGGGTTAGGGTTAGGGTTAGTGTTAAGGTTAGGTTTAGGGTTCGGGCTAGGGCTAGGGTTAGGGCTAGGGCTAGGGCTACGGATAGGGCTAGGGTAAGGTCTAGGGTTAGGGCTAGGGCTAGGGTAAGGGTTAGGGCTAGGGTTAGAACTAGAGCTAGGGCTAGGATTAGGGTTAGGGTTACAGTTAGTGAGAGGGTTAGGGCTAAGGCTAGTGTTAGGGTGAGATTTAGGTTTAGGGATATGGTTTTTTGTTAGGGTTAGGGTTATGGTTAGCGTTAGGATTAGGGTTAGGGCTAGGGTTAGGTCGAGGGTTAGGGTTAGGGTTAGGGTTAGGGTTAGGGCTAGGGTCAGGGTTGGGGCTAGGGTTAGGGTTAGGGTTATTGTAAGTGAGAGGGTTAGGGCTAAGCCTAGGGTTATGCTTAGGGTTAGGGATACTGTTTGGGTTAGGGTTAGGGTTAGGGTAAGGGTTTGGGTTAGGGTTAGGGCTAGGGTGAGGTTTAGGGTTAGGGTTAGGTTTAGGGTTAGTTCTAGGGTTAGGGGTATCGTTAGGGTGACGCTTTGGGCTAGGGTTAGGGTTAGGGTTAGGGTTAGGGTTAGGTTTAGGGTTAGGGTTAGGGTTAGGGTTCGGGCTAGGGCTAGGGTTAGGGCTAGGGCTAGGGCTAGGGCTACGGATAGGGCTAGGGTAAGGTCTAGGGTTAGGGCTAGGGCTGGGGTTGGGGTTGAGGTTAGGGTTAGGGTTACGGTTGGGGTTGTGGTTGCTGTCGTGTTGTGGTTGGGGTTGGGGTTAGGGTTTGAGTTTGGGTTCAGGTTCCGGATAGGGTTAGAATTAGTGTTAGGGTTAGGGTTAGGGCTAGGGCTAGGGTTAGGGGTAGGCTTAGGTTTAGGGATACGGTTTGGATTAGGGTTAGGGTTAGGGCTAGGGTTTGGGTTAGGGTTAGGGTTAGGATTAGGGCTAGGGCTAGTGTTAGCGCTAGGGCTAGGTCTAGGGTAACGGTTAGGACATGCGTTAGAGCTAGAGTTAGGGCTAGCGTTAGGGTTCAGGTTCAGTTTAGGGTTACAGTTTGAGTTTGGGGTAGGGGTAGGGTAGGGCTAGGGCTAGGGTTAGGGCTAGGCCTAGGGTTAGAATTAGGGCTAAGGTTAGGTTTAGGCTTAGGCTTAGCGTTAGGGTTAATGCTAGGGTTACGTTTAGGGTTAGTGATAGGGTTAGGTTTAGGGCTCGGGTTAGGGTTAGGGTTACTGTTATGGTTAGTGTTTGGGTTAGGGTTAGGGTTAGTGGTAGGGGTTGGGTTAGGGTTAGGGCTAGGGTCAGGGTTTGGGCTAGGGTTAGGGTTATGGTAAGTGAGAGGGCTAGGGCTAAGCCTAGGGTAAGGGTCAGGGTTAGGGTTAGGGATACTGTTTGGGTTAGGGTTAGGGTTACGGTTAGGGTTAGGGTTAGGGTTGGGGTTAGGGTTAGGGTTAGGGTTATGGTTAGGGTTAGGGTTAGGGCTAGGGTTATCATTAGAATTAGGGCTAGGGTTAGTGTTAGGGTTAGGTTTATGATTATGGTTAGGGTTTTGGTTAGGTTTAGTGGTAGGCTTTGGGTTAGGGTTAGGGCTAGGGTTTGGGTTAGGGTTTGGGTTAGGGTTAGGGTTAGGATTAGGGCTAGGGCTAGTCTTAGGGCTAGGCCTAGGGCTAGGGTAACGGTTAGGACATGCGTTAGAGCTAGAGTTAGGGCTAGCGTTAGGGTTCAGGTTCAGTTTAGGGTTACAGTTTGAGTTATGGGTAGGGGTAGGGTAGGGCTAGGGCTAGGGTTAGGGCTAGGCCTAGGGTTAGAATTAGGGCTAAGGTTAGGTTTAGGGTTAGGGTTAGCGTTAGGGTTAGCGCTAGGGTTACGTTTAGGGTTAGGGATAGGGTTAGGTTTAGGGCTCTGGTTAGGGTTAGGGTTACGGTTATGGTTAGGGTTTGGGTTAGGGTTAGGGTTAGTGGTAGGGGTTGGGTTAGGGTTAGGGCTAGGGTCAGGGTTGGGGCTAGGGTTAGGGTTAGGGTTATTGTAAGTGAGAGCGTTAGGGCTAAGCCTAGGGTTATGCTTAGGGTTAGGGATACTGTTTGGGTCAGGGTTAGGGTTAGGGTAAGGGTTTGGGTTAGGGTTAGGGCTAGGGTGAGGTTTAGGGTTAGGGTTAGGTTTAGGGTTAGTTCTAGGGTTAGGGTTATCGTTAGGGTGACGCTTTGGGCTAGGGTTAGGGTTAGGGTTAGGGTTAGGGTTAGGGTTAGGGTTAGGGTTAGGGTTAGGGTTTGGGCTAGGGCTAGGGTTAGGGCTAGGGCTAGGGCTACGGATAGGGCTAGGGTAAGGTCTAGGGTTAGGGCTA
>NC_139475.1:14360000-14370000 GCF_057233095.1 Heloderma suspectum
GGTTAGGGCTAGGGATAGGGTTAGGTTTAGGGTTAGCGTTAGAGTTAGGATTAGCGCTAGGGTTAGGGTTATGGTTAGGGTTAGGGTTAGGTTCTGGTTTAGGGCTCGGGTTAGTGTTAGGTTTAGGGTTATGGTTCTGGTTAGGGTTTGGGTTAGGGTTAGGGTTAGGATTAGGGCTAGGGCTAGTGTTAGGGCTAGGGCTAGGGCTAGGGTAACGGTTAGGACATGCGTTAGAGCTGGAGTTAGGGCTAGCATTACGGTTCAGGTTCAGTTTAGGGTTACAGTTTGAGTTAGGGGTAGGGGTAGGGTAGGGCTAGGGCTAGGGTTAGGGCTAGGCCTAGGGTTAGAATTAGGGCTAAGGTTAGGTTTAGGCTTAGGCTTAGCGTTAGGGTTAGCGCTAGGGTTACGTTTAGGGTTAGGGATAGGGTTAGGTTTAGGGCTCGGGTTAGGGTTAGGGTTACGGTTATGGTTAGGGTTTGGGTTAGGGTTAGGGTTAGTGGTAGGGGTTGGGTTAGGGTTAGGGCTAGGGTCAGGGTTGGGACTAGGGTTAGGGTTAGGGTTATTGTAAGTGAGAGGGTTAGGGCTAAGCCTAGGGTTATGCTTAGGGTTAGGGATACTGTTTGGGTTAGGGTTAGGGTTAGGGTAAGGGTTTGGGTTAGGGTTAGGGCTAGGGTGAGGTTTAGGGTTAGGGTTAGGGTTAGTTCTAGGGTTAGGGTTATCGTTAGGGTGACGCTTTGGGCTAGGGTTAGGGTTAGGGTTAGGGTTAGGGTTAGGGTTAGGGTTCGGGCTAGGGCTAGGGTTAGGGCTAGGGCTAGGGCTACGGATAGGGCTAGGGTAAGGTCTAGGGTTAGGGCTAGGGCTAGGGTAAGGGTTAGGGCTAGGGTTAGAACTAGAGCTAGGGCTAGGATTAGGGTTAGGGTTACAGTTAGTGAGAGGGTTAGGGCTAAGGCTAGTGTTAGGGTGAGATTTAGGTTTAGGGATATGGTTTTTTGTTAGGGTTATGGTTATGGTTAGCATTAGGATTAGGATTAGGACGAGGGTTAGGGTTAGGGTTAGGGTTAGGGTTAGGGTGAGGGTTAGGGTTAGGGTTGGGGTTAGGTTGAGGGTCAGGGCTAGGGTTAGGGTGAGGGATACTGTTTGGGTTAGGGTTAGGGTTACGGTTAGGGTTAGGGTTAGGGTTAGGGTTAGGGTGAGGGTGAGGGTTAGGGTTGGGGTTAGGGTGAGGGTCAGGGCTAGGGTTAGGGTGAGGGTTAGGGTTAGTGCTAGGGCCAGGGTTAGCATTAGGGTCAGGGCTACGGTTAGGGTTAGGGGTAGGGGTAGGGGTAGGATTAGGGTAGTGTTAGGGTCACGGCTATGGTTAGGGTTAGGGTTAGGGTTAGGGTTAGGGTTAGGGTTAGGGTTAGAGTTAGGGCAAGGGTTAGGGCTAGAGTTCAGGTTAGGTTTAGGGTAGGGTTAGGGCTAGGGCTAGGGTTACGGTTAGGGTTAGGGTTAGGTTTAGGGCGAGGGCTAGGGCTAGGGTTTGTGTTAGGGTTAGGGCTAGGGCTAGGGCTAGGGTTAGTGTTAGGGTTAGGGTTAGGGTTAGGGTTAGGTTTAGGTGTAGGGTTAGGGTTAGGCTTAGGGGCAGGTTTAGGGGTAGGGCTAGGGTTAGTTGTAGTGTTAGAGCTAGGGCTAGGGCTTGGGATAGGGATAGGGATAGGGATAGGGATAGGGATAGGGATAGGGATCGGGTTAGTGTTAGTGTTAGTGTTAGGGCTAGGGCTAGGGTTAGGGTTAGGGTTAGGGTTAAGGTTAGGGTTAGGGTTAGGGTTAGGGTTAGGGCTAGGGATAGGGTTAGGGTTAGGGCTAGGGTTAGGGTTAGGGTTCGGGCTAAGATTAGGGCTAGGGTTAGGGCTAGGGCTAGGGCTAGGGCTAGGGTAACGGTTAGGGCTAGGGTTAGAGCTAGAGCTAGGGCTAGGGTTAGGGTTCAGGTTCAGGTTCAGTTTAGGGTTACAGTTTGGGTTAGGGGCAGGGGTAGGGGTAGGGCTATGGTTACGGCTAGGCCTAGGGTTAGGGCTAGGGCTAGGGTTAGGTTTAGGGTTAGCGTTAGATTTAGGATTAGCGCTAGGGTTAGGGTTATGGTTAGGGTTAGGGTTAGGTTCAGGTTTAGGGCTCGGGTTAGTGTTAGGTTTAGGGTTACGGTTCTGGTTAGGGTTTGGGTTAGGGTTAGGGTTAGGATTAGGGCTAGGGCTAGTGTTAGGGCTAGGGCTAGGGCTAGGGTAACGGTTAGGACATGCGTTAGAGCTAGAGTTAGGGCTAGCGTTAGGGTTCAGGTTCAGTTTAGGGTTACAGTTTGAGTTAGGGGTAGGGGTAGGGTAGGGCTAGGGCTAGGGTTAGGGCTAGGCCTAGGGTTAGAATTAGGGCTAAGGTTAGGTTTAGGGTTAGGGTTAGCGTTAGGGTTAGCGCTAGGGTTACGTTTAGGGTTAGGGATAGGGTTAGGTTTAGGGCTCGGGTTAGGGTTAGGGTTACGGTTATGGTTAGGGTTTGGGTTAGGGTTAGGGTTAGTGGTAGGGGTTGGGTTAGGGTTAGGGCTAGGGTCAGGGTTGGGGCTAGGGTTAGGGTTAGGGTTATTGTAAGTGAGAGGGTTAGGGCTAAGCCTAGGGTTATGCTTAGGGTTAGGGATACTGTTTGGGTTAGGGTTAGGGTTAGGGTAAGGGTTTGGGTTAGGGTTAGGGCTAGGGTGAGGTTTTGGGTTAGGGTTAGGGTTAGGGTTAGTTCTAGGGTTAGGGTTATCGTTAGGGTGACGCTTTGGGCTAGGGTTAGGGTTAGGGTTAGGTTTAGGTTTAGGGTTCGGGCTAGGGCTAGGGTTAGGGCTAGGGCTAGGGCTACGGATAGGGCTAGGGTAAGGTCTAGGGTTAGGGCTAGGGCTAGGGTAAGGGTTAGGGCTAGGGTTAGAACTAGAGCTAGGGCTAGGATTAGGGTTAGGGTTACAGTTAGTGAGAGGGTTAGGGCTAAGGCTAGTGTTAGGGTGAGATTTAGGTTTAGGGATATGGTTTTTTGTTAGGGTTAGGGTTATGGTTAGCGTTAGGATTAGGGTTAGGGCTAGGGTTAGGTCGAGGGTTAGGGTTAGGGTTAGGGTTAGGGCTAGGGTCAGGGTTGGGGCTAGGGTTAGGGTTAGGGTTATTGTAAGTGAGAGGGTTAGGGCTAAGCCTAGGGTTATGCTTAGGGTTAGGGATACTGTTTGGGTTAGGGTTAGGGTTAGGGTTAGGGTAAGGGTTTGGGTTAGGGTTAGGGCTAGGGTGAGGTTTAGGGTTAGGGTTAGTTTTAGGGTTAGTTCTAGGGTTAGGGTTATCGTTAGGGTGACGCTTTGGGCTAGGGTTAGGGTTAGGGTTAGGGTTAGGTTTAGGGTTAGGGTTAGGGTTCGGGCTAGGGCTAGGGTTAGGGCTAGGGCTAGGGCTATGGATAGGGCTAGGGTAAGGTCTAGGGTTAGGGCTAGGGCTGGGGTTGGGGTTGAGGTTAGGGTTAGGGTTATGGTTGGGGTTGTGGTTGCTGTCGTGTTGTGGTTGGGGTTGGGGTTAGGGTTTGAGTTTGGGTTCGGGTTCCGGATAGGGTTAGAATTAGTGTTAGGGTTAGGGTTAGGGCTAGGGCTAGGGTTAGGGGTAGGCTTAGGTTTAGGGATACGGTTTGGATTAGGGTTAGGGTTAGGGCTAGGGTTTGGGTTAGGGTTAGGGTTAGGATTAGGGCTAGGGCTAGTGTTAGCGCTAGGGCTAGGGCTAGGGTAACGGTTAGGACATGCGTTAGAGCTAGAGTTAGGGCTAGCGTTAGGGTTCAGGTTCAGTTAAGGGTTACAGTTTGAGTTTGGGGTAGGGGTAGGGTAGGGCTAGGGCTAGGGTTAGGGCTAGGCCTAGGGTTAGAATTAGGGCTAAGGTTAGGTTTAGGCTTAGGCTTAGCGTTAGGGTTAATGCTAGGGTTACGTTTAGGGTTAGTGATAGGGTTAGGTTTAGGGCTCGGGTTAGGGTTAGGGTTACTGTTACGGTTAGTGTTTGGGTTAGGGTTAGGGTTAGTGGTAGGGGTTGGGTTAGGGTTAGGGCTAGGGTCAGGGTTTGGGCTAGGGTTAGGGTTATGGTAAGTGAGAGGGCTAGGGCTAAGCCTAGGGTAAGGGTCAGGGTTAGGGTTAGGGATACTGTTTGGGTTAGGGTTAGGGTTACGGTTAGGGTTAGGGTTAGGGTTGGGGTTAGGGTTAGGGTTAGGGTTATGGTTAGGGTTAGGGTTAGGGCTAGGGTTATCATTAGAATTAGGGCTAGGGTTAGTGTTAGGGTTAGGTTTATGATTATGGTTAGGGTTTTGGTTAGGTTTAGTGGTAGGCTTTGGGTTAGGGTTAGGACTAGGGTTTGGGTTAGGGTTTGGGTTAGGGTTAGGGTTAGGATTAGGGCTAGGGCTAGTCTTAGGGCTAGGCCTAGGGCTAGGGTAACGGTTAGGACATGCGTTAGAGCTAGAGTTAGGGCTAGCGTTAGGGTTCAGGTTCAGTTTAGGGTTACAGTTTGAGTTATGGGTAGGGGTAGGGTAGGGCTAGGGCTAGGGTTAGGGCTAGGCCTAGGGTTAGAATTAGGGCTAAGGTTAGGTTTAGGGTTAGGGTTAGCGTTAGGGTTAGCGCTAGGGTTACGTTTAGGGTTAGGGATAGGGTTAGGTTTAGGGCTCGGGTTAGGGTTAGGGTTACGGTTATGGTTAGGGTTTGGGTTAGGGTTAGGGTTAGTGGTAGGGGTTGGGTTAGGGTTAGGGCTAGGGTCAGGGTTGGGGCTAGGGTTAGGGTTAGGGTTATTGTAAGTGAGAGCGTTAGGGCTAAGCCTAGGGTTATGCTTAGGGTTAGGGATACTGTTTGGGTTAGGGTTAGGGTTAGGGTAAGGGTTTGGGTTAGGGTTAGGGCTAGGGTGAGGTTTAGGGTTAGGGTTAGGTTTAGGGTTAGTTCTAGGGTTAGGGTTATCGTTAGGGTGACGCTTTGGGCTAGGGTTAGGGTTAGGGTTAGGGTTAGGGTTAGGGTTAGGGTTAGGTTTAGGGTTAGGGTTAGGGTTCGGGCTAGGGCTAGGGTTAGGGCTAGGGCTAGGGCTACGGATAGGGCTAGGGTAAGGTCTAGGGTTAGGGCTAGGGCTGGGGTTGGGGTTGAGGTTAGGGTTAGGGTTACGGTTGGGGTTGTGGTTGGTGTCGTGTTGTGGTTGGGGTTGGGGTTAGGGTTTGAGTTTGGGTTCGGGTTCCGGATAGGGTTAGAATTAGTGTTAGGGTTAGGGTTAGGGCTAGGGCTAGGGTTAGGGGTAGGCTTAGGTTTAGGGATACGGTTTGGATTAGGGTTAGGGTTAGGGCTAGGGTTTGGGTTAGGGTTAGGGTTAGGATTAGGGCTAGGGCTAGTGTTAGCGCTAGGGCTAGGGCTAGGGTGACGGTTAGGGCTAGGGTTAGAGCTAGAGCTAGGGCTAGGGTTAGGGGTCAGGTTCAGGTTCAGTTTAGGGTTACAGTTTGGGTTAGGGGCAGGGGTAGGGGTAGGGGTATGGTTACAGCTAGGCCTAGGGTTAGGGCTAGGGCTAGGGTTAGGTTTAGGGTTAGCGTTAGAGTTAGGATTAGCGCTAGGGTTAGGGTTATGGTTAGGGTTAGGGTTAGGTTCAGGTTTAGGGCTCGGGTTAGTGTTAGGTTTAGGGTTACGGTTCTGGTTAGGGTTTGGGTTAGGGTTAGGGTTAGGATTAGGGCTAGGGCTAGTGTTAGGGCTAGGGCTAGGGCTAGGGTAACGGTTAGGACATGCGTTAGAGCTAGAGTTAGGGCTAGCGTTAGGGTTCAGGTTCAGTTTAGGGTTACAGTTTGAGTTAGGGGTAGGGGTAGGGTAGGGCTAGGGCTAGGGTTAGGGCTAGGCCTAGGGTTAGAATTAGGGCTAAGGTTAGGTTTAGGGTTAGGGTTAGCATTAGGGTTAGCGCTAGGGTTACGTTTAGGGTTAGGGATAGGGTTAGGTTTAGGGCTCGGGTTAGGGTTAGGGTTACGGTTATGGTTATGGTTTGGGTTAGGGTTAGGGTTAGTGGTAGGGGTTGGGTTAGGGTTAGGGCTAGGGTCAGGGTTGGGGCTAGGGTTAGGGTTAGGGTTATTGTAAGTGAGAGGGTTAGGGCTAAGCCTAGGGTTATGCTTAGGGTTAGGGATACTGTTTGGGTTAGGGTTAGGGTTAGGGTAAGGGTTTGGGTTAGGGTTAGGGCTAGGGTGAGGTTTTGGGTTAGGGTTAGGGTTGGGGTTAGTTCTAGGGTTAGGGTTATCATTAGGGTGACGCTTTGGGCTAGGGTTAGGGTTAGGGTTAGTGTTAAGGTTAGGTTTAGGGTTCGGGCTAGGGCTAGGGTTAGGGCTAGGGCTAGGGCTACGGATAGGGCTAGGGTAAGGTCTAGGGTTAGGGCTAGGGCTAGGGTAAGGGTTAGGGCTAGGGTTAGAACTAGAGCTAGGGCTAGGATTAGGGTTAGGGTTACAGTTAGTGAGAGGGTTAGGGCTAAGGCTAGTGTTAGGGTGAGATTTAGGTTTAGGGATATGGTTTTTTGTTAGGGTTAGGGTTATGGTTAGCGTTAGGATTAGGGTTAGGGCTAGGGTTAGGTCGAGGGTTAGGGTTAGGGTTAGGGTTAGGGTTAGGGCTAGGGTCAGGGTTGGGGCTAGGGTTAGGGTTAGGGTTATTGTAAGTGAGAGGGTTAGGGCTAAGCCTAGGGTTATGCTTAGGGTTAGGGATACTGTTTGGGTTAGGGTTAGGGTTAGGGTAAGGGTTTGGGTTAGGGTTAGGGCTAGGGTGAGGTTTAGGGTTAGGGTTAGGTTTAGGGTTAGTTCTAGGGTTAGGGGTATCGTTAGGGTGACGCTTTGGGCTAGGGTTAGGGTTAGGGTTAGGGTTAGGGTTAGGTTTAGGGTTAGGGTTAGGGTTAGGGTTCGGGCTAGGGCTAGGGTTAGGGCTAGGGCTAGGGCTAGGGCTACGGATAGGGCTAGGGTAAGGTCTAGGGTTAGGGCTAGGGCTGGGGTTGGGGTTGAGGTTAGGGTTAGGGTTACGGTTGGGGTTGTGGTTGCTGTCGTGTTGTGGTTGGGGTTGGGGTTAGGGTTTGAGTTTGGGTTCAGGTTCCGGATAGGGTTAGAATTAGTGTTAGGGTTAGGGTTAGGGCTAGGGCTAGGGTTAGGGGTAGGCTTAGGTTTAGGGATACGGTTTGGATTAGGGTTAGGGTTAGGGCTAGGGTTTGGGTTAGGGTTAGGGTTAGGATTAGGGCTAGGGCTAGTGTTAGCGCTAGGGCTAGGTCTAGGGTAACGGTTAGGACATGCGTTAGAGCTAGAGTTAGGGCTAGCGTTAGGGTTCAGGTTCAGTTTAGGGTTACAGTTTGAGTTTGGGGTAGGGGTAGGGTAGGGCTAGGGCTAGGGTTAGGGCTAGGCCTAGGGTTAGAATTAGGGCTAAGGTTAGGTTTAGGCTTAGGCTTAGCGTTAGGGTTAATGCTAGGGTTACGTTTAGGGTTAGTGATAGGGTTAGGTTTAGGGCTCGGGTTAGGGTTAGGGTTACTGTTATGGTTAGTGTTTGGGTTAGGGTTAGGGTTAGTGGTAGGGGTTGGGTTAGGGTTAGGGCTAGGGTCAGGGTTTGGGCTAGGGTTAGGGTTATGGTAAGTGAGAGGGCTAGGGCTAAGCCTAGGGTAAGGGTCAGGGTTAGGGTTAGGGATACTGTTTGGGTTAGGGTTAGGGTTACGGTTAGGGTTAGGGTTAGGGTTGGGGTTAGGGTTAGGGTTAGGGTTATGGTTAGGGTTAGGGTTAGGGCTAGGGTTATCATTAGAATTAGGGCTAGGGTTAGTGTTAGGGTTAGGTTTATGATTATGGTTAGGGTTTTGGTTAGGTTTAGTGGTAGGCTTTGGGTTAGGGTTAGGGCTAGGGTTTGGGTTAGGGTTTGGGTTAGGGTTAGGGTTAGGATTAGGGCTAGGGCTAGTCTTAGGGCTAGGCCTAGGGCTAGGGTAACGGTTAGGACATGCGTTAGAGCTAGAGTTAGGGCTAGCGTTAGGGTTCAGGTTCAGTTTAGGGTTACAGTTTGAGTTATGGGTAGGGGTAGGGTAGGGCTAGGGCTAGGGTTAGGGCTAGGCCTAGGGTTAGAATTAGGGCTAAGGTTAGGTTTAGGGTTAGGGTTAGCGTTAGGGTTAGCGCTAGGGTTACGTTTAGGGTTAGGGATAGGGTTAGGTTTAGGGCTCTGGTTAGGGTTAGGGTTACGGTTATGGTTAGGGTTTGGGTTAGGGTTAGGGTTAGTGGTAGGGGTTGGGTTAGGGTTAGGGCTAGGGTCAGGGTTGGGGCTAGGGTTAGGGTTAGGGTTATTGTAAGTGAGAGCGTTAGGGCTAAGCCTAGGGTTATGCTTAGGGTTAGGGATACTGTTTGGGTCAGGGTTAGGGTTAGGGTAAGGGTTTGGGTTAGGGTTAGGGCTAGGGTGAGGTTTAGGGTTAGGGTTAGGTTTAGGGTTAGTTCTAGGGTTAGGGTTATCGTTAGGGTGACGCTTTGGGCTAGGGTTAGGGTTAGGGTTAGGGTTAGGGTTAGGGTTAGGGTTAGGGTTAGGGTTTGGGCTAGGGCTAGGGTTAGGGCTAGGGCTAGGGCTACGGATAGGGCTAGGGTAAGGTCTAGGGTTAGGGCTAGGGCTGGGGTTGGGGTTGAGGTTAGGTTTAGGGTTACGGTTGGGGTTGTGGTTGGTGTCGTGTTGTGGTTGGGGTTGGGGTTAGGGTTTGAGTTTGGGTTCGGGTTCCGGACAGGGTTAGAATTAGTGTTAGGGTTAGGGTTAGGGCTAGGGCTAGGGTTAGGGGTAGGCTTAGGTTTAGGGATACGGTTTGGATTAGGGTTAGGGTTAGGGCTAGGGTTTGGGTTAGGGTTAGGGTTAGGATTAGGGCTAGGGCTAGTGTTAGCGCTAGGGCTAGGGCTAGGGTAACGGTTAGGACATGCGTTAGAGCTAGAGTTAGGGCTAGCGTTAGGGTTCAGGTTCAGTTTAGGGTTACAGTTTGAGTTAGGGGTAGGGGTAGGGTAGGGCTAGGGCTAGGGTTAGGGCTAGGCCTAGGGTTAGAATTAGGGCTAAGGTTAGGTTTAGGCTTAGGCTTAGCGTTAGGGTTAATGCTAGGGTTACGTTTAGGGTTAGTGATAGGGTTAGGTTTAGGGCTCGGGTTAGGGTTAGGGTTACTGTTACGGTTAGTGTTTGGGTTAGGGTTAGGGTTAGTGGTAGGGGTTGGGTTAGGGTTAGGGCTAGGGTCAGGGTTTGGGCTAGGGTTAGGGTTAGGTTTATGGTAAGTGAGAGGGCTAGGGCTAAGCCTAGGGTAAGGGTCAGGGTTAGGGTTAGGGATACTGTTTGGGTTAGGGTTAGGGTTATGGTTAGGGTTAGGGTTAGGTTTAGGGTTAGGGTTAGGGTTAGGGCTAGGGTTATCATTAGGGTTAGGGCTAGGGTTAGGGTTAGGGTTAGGTTTATGATTATGGTTAGGGTTTTGGTTAGGTTTAGTGGTAGGCTTTGGGTTAGGGTTAGGGCTAGGGTTTGGGTTAGGGTTAGGGTTAGGGTTAGGATTAGGGCTAGGGCTAATCTTAGGGCTAGGGCTAGGGCTAGGGTAACGGTTAGGACATGCGTTAGAGCTAGAGTTAGGGCTAGCGTTAGGGTTCAGGTTCAGTTTAGGGTTACAGTTTGAGTTAGGGGTAGGGGTAGGGTAGGGCTAGGGCTAGGGTTAGGGCTAGGCCTAGGGTTAGAATTAGGGCTAAGGTTAGGTTTAGGGTTAGGGTTAGCGTTAGGGTTAGCGCTAGGGTTACGTTTAGGGTTAGGGATAGGGTTAGGTTTAGGGCTCGGGTTAGGGTTAGGGTTACGGTTATTGTTAGGGTTTGGGTTAGGGTTAGGGTTAGTGGTAGGGGTTGGGTTAGGGTTAGGGCTAGGGTCAGGGTTGGGGCTAGGGTTAGTGTTAGGGTTATTGTAAGTGAGAGGGTTAGGGCTAAGCCTAGGGTTATGCTTAGGGTTAGGGATACTGTTTGGGTTAGGGTTAGGGTTAGGGTT
>NC_139475.1:14382500-14387500 GCF_057233095.1 Heloderma suspectum
AGGGTTAATGCTAGGGTTACGTTTAGGGTTAGTGATAGGGTTAGGTTTAGGGCTCGGGTTAGGGTTAGGGTTACTGTTACGGTTAGTGTTTGCGTTAGGGTTAGGGTTAGTGGTAGGGGTTGGGTTAGGGTTAGGGCTAGGGTCAGGGTTTGGGCTAGGGTTAGGGTTAGGGTTATGGTAAGTGAGAGGGCTAGGGCTAAGCCTAGGGTAAGGGTCAGGGTTAGGGTTAGGGATACTGTTTGGGTTAGGGTTAGGGTTACGGTTAGGGTTATGGTTAGGGTTGGGGTTAGGGTTAGGGTTAGGGTTATGGTTAGGGTTAGGGTTAGGGCTAGGGTTATCATTAGAGTTAGGGCTAGGGTTAGTGTTAGGGTTAGGGCTAGGGCTCGGGTTAGGGGTAGGCTTAGGTTTAGGGATACGGTTTGGATTAGTTTTAGGGTTAGGGCTAGGGTTTGGGTTAGGGTTAGGGTTAGGATTAGGGCTAGGGCTAGTGTTAGCGCTAGGGCTAGGGTAACGGTTAGGACATGCGTTAGAGCTAGAGTTAGGGCTAGCGTTAGGGTTCAGGTTCAGTTTAGGGTTACAGTTTGAGTTAGGGGTAGGGGTAGGGTAGGGCTAGGGTTAGGGCTAGGCCTAGGGTTAGAATTAGGGCTAAGGTTAGGTTTAGGGTTAGGGTTAGCGTTAGGGTTAGCGCTAGGGTTACGTTTAGGGTTAGGGATAGGGTTAGGTTTAGGGCTCGGGTTAGGGTTAGGGTTACGGTTATGGTTAGGGTTTGGGTTAGGGTTAGGGTTAGTGGTAGGGGTTGGGTTAGGGTTAGGGCTAGGGTCAGGGTTGGGGCTAGGGTTAGGGTTAGGGTTATTGTAAGTGAGAGCGTTAGGGCTAAGCCTAGGGTTATGCTTAGGGTTAGGGATACTGTTTGGGTTAGGGTTAGGGTTAGGGTAAGGGTTTGGGTTAGGGTTAGGGCTAGGGTGAGGTTTAGGGTTAGGGTTAGGTTTAGGGTTAGTTCTAGGGTTAGGGTTATCGTTAGGGTGACGCTTTGTGCTAGGGTTAGGGTTAGGGTTAGGGTTAGGTTTAGGGTTAGGGTTAGGGTTAGGGTTCGGGCTAGGGCTAGGGTTAGGGCTAGGGCTAGGGCTACGGATAGGGCTAGGGTAAGGTCTAGGGTTAGGGCTAGGGCTGGGGTTGGGGTTGAGGTTAGGGTTAGGGTTGCGGTTGGGGTTGTGGTTGGTGTCGTGTTGTGGTTGGGGTTGGGGTTAGGGTTTGAGTTTGGGTTTGGGTTCCGGATAGGGTTAGAATTAGTGTTAGGGTTAGGGTTAGGGTTAGGGCTAGGGCTAGGGTTAGGGGTAGGCTTAGGTTTAGGGATACGGTTTGGATTAGGGTTAGGGTTAGGGCTAGGGCTAGGGTTTGGGTTAGGGTTAGGGTTAGGATTAGGGCTAGTGTTAGCGCTAGGGCTAGGGCTAGGGTAACGGTTAGGACATGCGTTAGAGCTAGAGTTAGGGCTAGCGTTAGGGTTCAGGTTCAGTTTAGGGTTACAGTTTGAGTTAGGGGTAGGGGTAGGGTAGGGCTAGGGCTAGGGTTAGGGCTAGGCCTAGGGTTAGAATTAGGGCTAAGGTTAGGTTTAGGCTTAGGCTTAGCGTTAGGGTTAATGCTAGGGTTACGTTTAGGGTTAGTGATAGGGTTAGGTTTAGGGCTCGGGTTAGGGTTAGGGTTACTGTTACGGTTAGTGTTTGGGTTAGGGTTAGGGTTAGTGGTAGGGGTTGGGTTAGGGTTAGGGCTAGGGTCAGGGTTTGGGCTAGGGTTAGGGTTAGGTTTATGGTAAGTGAGAGGGCTAGGGCTAAGCCTAGGGTAAGGGTCAGGGTTAGGGTTAGGGATACTGTTTGGGTTAGGGTTAGGGTTACGGTTAGGGTTAGGGTTAGGGTTAGGGTTAGGGTTAGGGTTAGGGCTAGGGTTATCATTAGGGTTAGGGCTAGGGTTAGGGTTAGGGTTAGGTTTATGATTATGGTTAGGGTTTTGGTTAGGTTTAGTGGTAGGCTTTGGGTTAGGGTTAGGGCTAGGGTTTGGGTTAGGGTTTGGGTTAGGGTTAGGGTTAGGATTAGGGCTAGGGCTAATCTTAGGGCTAGGGCTAGGGCTAGGGTAACGGTTAGGACATGCGTTAGAGCTAGAATTAGGGCTAGCGTTAGGGTTCAGGTTCAGTTTAGGGTTACAGTTTGAGTTAGGGGTAGGGGTAGGGTAGGGCTAGGGCTAGGGTTAGGGCTAGGCCTAGGGTTAGAATTAGGGCTAAGGTTAGGTTTAGGGTTAGGGTTAGCGTTAGGGTTAGCGCTAGGGTTACGTTTAGGGTTAGGGATAGGGTTAGGTTTAGGGCTCGGGTTAGGGTTAGGGTTACGGTTATGGTTAGGGTTTGGGTTAGGGTTAGAGTTAGTGGTAGGGGTTGGGTTAGGGTTAGGGCTAGGGTCAGGGATGGGGCTAGGGTTAGGGTTAGGGTTATTGTAAGTGAGAGGGTTAGGGCTAAGCCTAGGGTTATGCTTAGGGTTAGGGATACTGTTTGGTTTAGGGTTAGGGTTAGGTTAAGGGTTTGGGTTAGGGTTAGGGCTAGGGTGAGGTTTAGGGTTAGGGTTAGGGTTAGTTCTAGGGTTAGGGTTATCGTTAGGGTGACGCTTTGGGCTAGGGTTAGGGTTAGGGTTAGGTTTAGGGTTAGGGTTAGGGTTCGGGCTAGGGCTAGGGTTAGGGCTAGGGCTAGGGCTACGGATAGGGCTAGGGTAAGGTCTAGGGTTAGGGCTAGGGCTAGGGTAAGGGTTAGGGCTAGGGTTAGAACTAGAGCTAGGGCTAGGATTAGGGTTAGGGTTACAGTTAGTGAGAGGGTTAGGGCTAAGGCTAGTGTTAGGGTGAGATTTAGGTTTAGGGATATGGTTTTTTGTTAGGGTTAGGGTTATGGTTAGCGTTAGGATTAGGGTTAGGGCGAGGGTTAGGTCGAGGGTTAGGGTTAGGGCTAGGGTTAGGGTTAGGGTTAGGGTTAGGGTTAAGGTTAGGGTTAGGGTTAGGGTTAGGGTTAGGGTTAGGGCTGGGGTTGGGGTTGAGGTTAGGGTTAGGGTTACGGTTGGGGTTGTGGTTGGTGTCGTGTTGTGGTTGGGGTTGGGGTTAGGGTTTGAGTTTGGGTTCGGGTTCCGGATAGGGTTAGAATTAGTGTTAGGGTTAGGGTTAGGGCTAGGGCTAGGGTTAGGGGTAGGCTTAGGTTTAGGGATACGGTTTGGATTAGGTTTAGGGTTAGGGCTAGGGTTTGGGTTAGGGTTAGGGTTAGGATTAGGGCTAGGGCTAGTGTTAGCGCTAGGGCTAGGGTAACGGTTAGGACATGCGTTAGAGCTAGAGTTAGGGCTAGCGTTAGGGTTCACGTTCAGTTTAGGGTTACAGTTTGAGTTAGGGGTAGGGGTAGGGTAGGGCTAGGGCTAGGGTTAGGGCTAGGCCTAGGGTTAGAATTAGGGCTAAGGTTAGGTTTAGGGTTAGGGTTAGCGTTAGGGTTAGCGCTAGGGTTACGTTTAGGGTTAGGGATAGGGTTAGGTTTAGGGCTCGGGTTAGGGTTAGGGTTACGGTTATGGTTAGGGTTTGGGTTAGGGTTAGGGTTAGTGGTAGGGGTTGGGTTAGGGTTAGGGCTAGGGTCAGGGTTGGGGCTAGGGTTAGGGTTAGGGTTATTGTAAGTGAGAGCGTTAGGGCTAAGCCTAGGGTTATGCTTAGTGTTAGGGATACTGTTTGGGTTAGGGTTAGGGTTAGGGTAAGGGTTTGGGTTAGGGTTAGGGCTAGGGTGAGGTTTAGGGTTAGGGTTAGGTTTAGGGTTAGTTCTAGGGTTAGGGTTATCGTTAGGGTGACGCTTTGGGCTAGGGTTAGGGTTAGGGTTAGGGTTAGGTTTAGGGTTAGGGTTAGGGTTAGGGTTCGGGCTAGGGCTAGGGTTAGGGCTAGGGCTAGGGCTACGGATAGGGCTAGGGTAAGGTCTAGGGTTAGGGCTAGGGCTGGGGTTGGGGTTGAGGTTAGGGTTAGGGTTACGGTTGGGGTTGTGGTTGGTGTCGTGTTGTGGTTGGGGTTGGGGTTAGGGTTTGAGTTTGGGTTTGGGTTCCGGATAGGGTTAGAATTAGTGTTAGGGTTAGGGTTAGGGTTAGGGCTAGGGCTAGGGTTAGGGGTAGGCTTAGGTTTAGGGATACGGTTTGGATTAGGGTTAGGGTTAGGGTTAGGGCTAGGGCTAGGGTTTGGGTTAGGGTTAGGGTTAGGATTAGGGCTAGGGCTAGTGTTAGCGCTAGGGCTAGGGCTAGGGTAACGGTTAGGACATGCGTTAGAGCTAGAGTTAGGGCTAGCGTTAGGGTTCAGGTTCAGTTTAGGGTTACAGTTTGAGTTAGGGGTAGGGGTAGGGTAGGGCTAGGGCTAGGGTTAGGGCTAGGCCTAGGGTTAGAATTAGGGCTAAGGTTAGGTTTAGGCTTAGGCTTAGCGTTAGGGTTAATGCTAGGGTTACGTTTAGGGTTAGTGATAGGGTTAGGTTTAGGGCTCGGGTTAGGGTTAGGGTTACTGTTACGGTTAGTGTTTGGGTTAGGGTTAGGGTTAGTGGTAGGGGTTGGGTTAGGGTTAGGGCTAGGGTCAGGGTTTGGGCTAGGGTTAGGGTTAGGTTTATGGTAAGTGAGAGGGCTAGGGCTAAGCCTAGGGTAAGGGTCAGGGTTAGGGTTAGGGATACTGTTTGGGTTAGGGTTAGGGTTACGGTTAGGGTTAGGGTTAGGGTTAGGGTTAGGGTTAGGGTTAGGGTTAGGGTTAGGGCTAGGGTTATCATTAGGGTTAGGGCTAGGGTTAGGGTTAGGGTTAGGTTTATGATTATGGTTAGGGTTTTGGTTAGGTTTAGTGGTAGGCTTTGGGTTAGGGTTAGGGCTAGGGTTTGGGTTAGGGTTTGGGTTAGGGTTAGGGTTAGGATTAGGGCTAGGGCTAATCTTAGGGCTAGGGCTAGGGCTAGGGTAACGGTTAGGACATGCGTTAGAGCTAGA
>NC_139475.1:14390000-14395000 GCF_057233095.1 Heloderma suspectum
TAGGGTTAGGTTTAGGGTTAGCGTTAGAGTTAGGATTAGCGCTAGGGTTAGGGTTATGGTTAGGGTTAGGGTTAGGTTCAGGTTTAGGGCTCGGGTTAGTGTTAGGTTTAGGGTTACGGTTCTGGTTAGGGTTTGGGTTAGGGTTAGGGTTAGGATTAGGGCTAGGGCTAGTGTTAGGGCTAGGGCTAGGGCTAGGGTAACGGTTAGGACATGCGTTAGAGCTAGAGTTAGGGCTAGCGTTAGGGTTCAGGTTCAGTTTAGGGTTACAGTTTGAGTTAGGGGTAGGGGTAGGGTAGGGCTAGGGCTAGGGTTAGGGCTAGGCCTAGGGTTAGAATTAGGGCTAAGGTTAGGTTTAGGGTTAGGGTTAGCGTTAGGGTTAGCGCTAGGGTTACGTTTAGGGTTAGGGATAGGGTTAGGTTTAGGGCTCGGGTTAGGGTTAGGGTTACGGTTATGGTTAGGGTTAGGGTTAGGGTTAGTGGTAGGGGTTGGGTTAGGGTTAGGGCTAGGGTCAGGGTTGGGGCTAGGGTTAGGGTTAGGGTTATTGTAAGTGAGAGGGTTAGGGCTAAGCCTAGGGTTATGCTTAGGGTTAGGGATACTGTTTGGGTTAGGGTTAGGGTTAGGGTAAGTGTTTGGTTTAGGGTTAGGGCTAGGGTGAGGTTTAGGGTTAGGGTTAGGGTTAGGGTTAGGTCTAGGGTTAGGGTTATCGTTAGGGTGACGCTTTGGGCTAGGGTTAGGGTTAGGTTTAGGGTTAGGGTTAGGGTTCGGGCTAGGGCTAGGGTTAGGGCTAGGGCTAGGGCTACGGATAGGGCTAGGATAAGGTCTAGGGTTGGGGCTAGGGCTAGGGAAAGGGTTAGGGCTAGGGTTAGAACTAGAGCTAGGGCTAGGATTAGGGTTAGGGTTACAGTTAGTGAGAGGGTTAGGGCTAAGGCTAGTGTTAGGGTGAGATTTAGGTTTAGGAATATGGTTTTTTGTTAGGGTTAGGGTTATGGTTAGCGTTAGGATTAGGGTTAGGGCTAGGGTTAGGGTTAGGGTTAGGGTTAGGGTTAGGGTTAAGGTTAGGGTTAGGGTTAGGGTTAGGGTTAGGGTTTGGGTTAGGGTTAGGGTTAGTGTTCGGGCTAGGGCTAGGGTTAATGCTAGGGCTACGGTTAGGGCTAGGGTTAGGGCTAGGGTTAGGGCTTGGGTTAGGGTTAGGGTTAGGGCTAGGGCTAGGGCTATGGCAAGGGTTAGGGCAAGGGCTATGTTTAGGTTTAGGGTTAGGGTTAGGGTTAGGGTTAGGGTTAGGGTTAGGGTGAGGGTGAGGGTTAGGGCTAGGGCTAGGGCTAGGGCTAGGGCAAGGGTTAGGGCAAGGACTATGATTAGGGTTAGAGTTCGGGTTAGGGTTACGGTTGGGGTTAGGGTGAGGGTCAGGACTAGGGTTAGCGTGAGGGTTAGGGTTAGTGTTAGGGCCAGGGTTAGCATTAGGGTCAGGGCTACGGTTAGGGTTAGGGGTAGGGGTAGGGGTAGGATTAGGGTAGGGTTAGGGTTACGGCTATGGTTAGGGTTAGGGCTTGGACAAGGGTTAGGGCTAAGGCTAGGGCTAGTGTTAGGGTTAGGGCTATGGCTAGGGCAAGGGTTAAGGTTAGGGTTAGGGTTAGGTATAGGGTGAGGGCTAGGGTTAGGGTGAGGGTTCTGGTTAGTGTTAGGGCTAGGGTAAGCATTAGGGTTAGGGCTACAGTTATGGTTAGGGTTGGTATTAGGGTTAGTGGTAGGCTTTGGGTTAGGGTAAGGTCTAGGGTTAGGGCTAGGGCTAGGGTAAGGGTTAGGGCTAGGTTTAGAACTAGAGCTAGGGCTAGGGTTAGGGTTAGGGTTCAGTTTCAGTTTAGGGTTACAGTTTGGTTTAGGGGTAGGCATAGGGGTAGGGTTAGGTCAAGGCCTAGGGTTAGGGTTAAGGCTATAGTTAGGTTTAGGGTTAGGGTTAGGGTTAGCGCTAGGGTTAGGCTTAGGGTTAGGGTTAGGGCTAGGGTTAGGTTTAGGGCTCGGGTTAGGTTTTGGGTTACGGTTCTGGTTCTGGTTAGGGTTTGGGTTAGCGTTACGGTTAGTGGTAGGTGTTGGGTTAGGGTTAGGGCTAGGGATAGAGTTTAGGCTATGATTAGGGTTAGGTTGCAGTTAGTGAGAGGGTTAGGGCTAAGGCTAGTGTTAGGGTTAGGCTTAGGTTTAGGGATATGGTTTGGGTTAGGCTTAGGGTTAGGGCTAGGGTTAGGGTTAGGGTTAGGGTTAGGGTTAGGTCTAGGGTTAGGGTTAGGGTTAGGGTTAGGGTTAGGGTTAGTGTTAGGGTTAGGGTTAGGGTTCGGGCTAGGGCTAGGGTTAGGGCTAGGGCTATGGTTACGACTAGGGTTAGGGCTAGGGTTAGGGCTAGGCCTAGGGTTAGAATTAGGGCTAAGGTTAGGTTTAGGGTTAGGGTTAGCGTTAGGGTTAGCGCTAGGGTTACGTTTAGGGTTAGGGATAGGGTTAGGTTTAGGGCTCGGGTTAGGGTTAGGGTTACGGTTATGGTTAGGGTTTGGGTTAGGGTTAGGGTTAGTGGTAGGGGTTGGGTTAGGGTTAGGGCTAGGGTCAGGGTTGGGGCTAGGGTTAGGGTTAGGGTTATTGTAAGTGAGAGGGTTAGGGCTAAGCCTAGGGTTATGCTTAGGGTTAGGGATACTGTTTGGGTTAGGGTTAGGGTTAGGGTAAGGTTTTGGGTTAGGGTTAGGGCTAGGGTGAGGTTTTGGGTTAGGGTTAGGGTTAGGGTTAGGGTTAGTTCTAGGGTTAGGGTTATCGTTAGGGTGACGCTTTGGGCTAGGGTTAGGGTTAGGGTTAGGTTTAGGTTTAGGGTTCGGGCTAGGGCTAGGGCTAGGGTAGGGCTAGGGCTAGGGCTACGGATAGGGCTAGGGTAAGGTCTAGGGTTAGGGCTAGGGCTAGGGTAAGGGTTAGGGCTAGGGTTAGAACTAGAGCTAGGGCTAGGATTAGGGTTAGGGTTACAGTTAGTGAGAGGGTTAGGGCTAAGGCTAGTGTTAGGGTGAGATTTAGGTTTAGGGATATGGTTTTTTGTTAGGGTTAGGGTTATGGTTAGCGTTAGGATTAGGGTTAGGGCTAGGGTTAGGTCGAGGGTTAGGGTTAGGGTTAAGGTTAGGGTTAGGGTTAAGGTTAGAGTTAGGGTTAGGGTTAGGGTTTGTGTTAGGGTTAGGGTTAGAGTTAGGGCTAGGGCTAGGGCTACGGATAGGCTAGGGTTAGGGCTAGGGCTAGGGTTAGGGCTTAGGTTAGGGCTAGGGTTAGGGTTAGGGTTAGGTATAGGGTGAGGGCTAGGGTTAGGGTGAGGGTTCTGGTTAGTGTTAGGGCTAGGGTGAGCATTAGGGTTAGGGCTACGGTTATGGTTAGGGTTTGTATTAGGGTTAGTGGTAGGCTTTGGGTTAGGGTAAGGTCTAGGGTTAGGGTTAATGTTAGGGCTAGGGCTAGGGTTAGGTTTGGGGTTACGGTTAGGGTTACGGTTAGGGTTAGGGTTAGGGTTAGAGTTAGGGCTAGGGTTGGGGTAGAGGTTAGGGTTAGGGTTAGGGTTAGGGTTAGGTTTACGGTTGTGGTTGCTGTTGGTGTTGTGTTGTGGTTGGGGTTGGGGTTAGGGTTTGAGTTCGGGTTCGGTTCGGGTTAGGGTTAGGGTTTGGGGTAGGTTTATGGTTTGGGTTAGGGTTAGGGTTGGGGTTGGGGTTAGGTTTAGGGCTAGGGCTAGGGCTAGGGTTAAAGCTAGGGCTAGGGCTAGGGTTAGGGTTAGCGTTAGGGTTAGCGCTAGGGCTAGGGTTAGGGTTAGGGTTAGTGCTAGGGTTAGGTTTAGGGGTAGGGATAGGTTTAGGGATAGGGTCTGGGCTAGGGTTAGGTTTAGGGTTAAGGCTCGGGCTAGGGCAAGGGCTAGGGCTAGGGCTAGGGCTAGGGTTAGTGTTAGGGTTAGGGCTAGGGTTCGGGTTAGGGCTAGAGTTCGGGTTAGGGTTAGGGTGGGGTTAGGGCTACGGCTAGGGTTTGGGCTTGGGTTAAGGTTAGGGTTAGGGTTAGGGATAGGACTAGGGATAGGGATAGGGATAGGGATAGGACTAGGGATTGGGATAGGGATAGGGATAGGGCAAGGGTTAGGTCAAGGGCTATTGTTACGGTTAGGTTTAGGGTCAGTGTGAGGGCTATGGTTAGGGTGAGGGTGAGGGTGAGGGTTACGGCTAGGGTTAGCATTAGGGTTAGGGCTGGCGTTAGCGTTAGCATTAGAGTTAGGTTTAGGTTTAGGGTTAGGGTTAGGGTTAGGGTTAGGGCTAGGGCTAGGGCTACGGTTAGGGCTTGCGTCATGGCTAGGGTTAGGGTTCGGTGAGGTTTAGTGTTCGGAGTAGAGTTAGGGTTAGGGTGAGGGCTAGGTTTAGGGTGAGGGTTAGTTTTAGGGTTAGGGTTGGGCTAGGGTTATCATTAGGGTTAGGGCTAGGGTTAGGGTTAGGTTTATGATTATGGTTAGGGTTTTGGTTAGGTTTAGTGGTAGGCTTTGGGTTAGGGTTAGGGCTAGGGTTTGGGTTAGGGTTTGGGTTAGGGTTAGGGCTAGGGTGAGGTTTAGGGTTAGGGTTAGGGTTAGGTCTAGGGTTAGGGTTATCGTTAGGGTGACGCTTTGGGCTAGGGTTAGGGTTAGGGTTAGGGTTAGGGTTAGGGTTCGGGCTAGGGCTAGGGTTAGGGCTAGGGCTAGGGCTACGGATAGGGCTAGGGTTAGGGCTAGGGTTAGGGCTTAGGTTAGGGTTAGGGTTAGGGTTATGGTTCGGGTTAGGTATAGGGTGAGGGCTATGGTTAGGGTGAGGGTTCTGGTTAGTGTTAGGTCTAGGGTTAGCATTAGGGTTAGGGCTACGGTTATGGTTAGGGTTTGTGTTAGGGTTAGTGGTAGGCTTTGAGTTAGGGTAAGGTCTAGGGTTAGGGCTAGGGCTAGGGTAAGGGTTAGGGCTAGGGTTAGAACTAGAGCTAGGGCTAGGGTTAGG
>NC_139475.1:14407500-14412500 GCF_057233095.1 Heloderma suspectum
GTTTGGGGTAGGGGTAGGGTAGGGCTAGGGCTAGGGTTAGGGCTAGGCCTAGGGTTAGAATTAGGGCTAAGGTTAGGTTTAGGCTTAGGCTTAGCGTTAGGGTTAATGCTAGGGTTACGTTTAGGGTTAGTGATAGGGTTAGGTTTAGGGCTCGGGTTAGGGTTAGGGTTACTGTTACGGTTAGTGTTTGCGTTAGGGTTAGGGTTAGTGGTAGGGGTTGGGTTAGGGTTAGGGCTAGGGTCAGGGTTTGGGCTAGGGTTAGGGTTAGGGTTATGGTAAGTGAGAGGGCTAGGGCTAAGCCTAGGGTAAGGGTCAGGGTTAGGGTTAGGGATACTGTTTGGGTTAGGGTTAGGGTTACGGTTAGGGTTATGGTTAGGGTTGGGGTTAGGGTTAGGGTTAGGGTTATGGTTAGGGTTAGGGTTAGGGCTAGGGTTATCATTAGAGTTAGGGCTAGGGTTAGTGTTAGGGTTAGGGCTAGGGCTCGGGTTAGGGGTAGGCTTAGGTTTAGGGATACGGTTTGGATTAGTTTTAGGGTTAGGGCTAGGGTTTGGGTTAGGGTTAGGGTTAGGATTAGGGCTAGGGCTAGTGTTAGCGCTAGGGCTAGGGTAACGGTTAGGACATGCGTTAGAGCTAGAGTTAGGGCTAGCGTTAGGGTTCAGGTTCAGTTTAGGGTTACAGTTTGAGTTAGGGGTAGGGGTAGGGTAGGGCTAGGGTTAGGGCTAGGCCTAGGGTTAGAATTAGGGCTAAGGTTAGGTTTAGGGTTAGGGTTAGCGTTAGGGTTAGCGCTAGGGTTACGTTTAGGGTTAGGGATAGGGTTAGGTTTAGGGCTCGGGTTAGGGTTAGGGTTACGGTTATGGTTAGGGTTTGGGTTAGGGTTAGGGTTAGTGGTAGGGGTTGGGTTAGGGTTAGGGCTAGGGTCAGGGTTGGGGCTAGGGTTAGGGTTAGGGTTATTGTAAGTGAGAGCGTTAGGGCTAAGCCTAGGGTTATGCTTAGGGTTAGGGATACTGTTTGGGTTAGGGTTAGGGTTAGGGTAAGGGTTTGGGTTAGGGTTAGGGCTAGGGTGAGGTTTAGGGTTAGGGTTAGGTTTAGGGTTAGTTCTAGGGTTAGGGTTATCGTTAGGGTGACGCTTTGTGCTAGGGTTAGGGTTAGGGTTAGGGTTAGGTTTAGGGTTAGGGTTAGGGTTAGGGTTCGGGCTAGGGCTAGGGTTAGGGCTAGGGCTAGGGCTACGGATAGGGCTAGGGTAAGGTCTAGGGTTAGGGCTAGGGCTGGGGTTGGGGTTGAGGTTAGGGTTAGGGTTGCGGTTGGGGTTGTGGTTGGTGTCGTGTTGTGGTTGGGGTTGGGGTTAGGGTTTGAGTTTGGGTTTGGGTTCCGGATAGGGTTAGAATTAGTGTTAGGGTTAGGGTTAGGGTTAGGGCTAGGGCTAGGGTTAGGGGTAGGCTTAGGTTTAGGGATACGGTTTGGATTAGGGTTAGGGTTAGGGCTAGGGCTAGGGTTTGGGTTAGGGTTAGGGTTAGGATTAGGGCTAGTGTTAGCGCTAGGGCTAGGGCTAGGGTAACGGTTAGGACATGCGTTAGAGCTAGAGTTAGGGCTAGCGTTAGGGTTCAGGTTCAGTTTAGGGTTACAGTTTGAGTTAGGGGTAGGGGTAGGGTAGGGCTAGGGCTAGGGTTAGGGCTAGGCCTAGGGTTAGAATTAGGGCTAAGGTTAGGTTTAGGCTTAGGCTTAGCGTTAGGGTTAATGCTAGGGTTACGTTTAGGGTTAGTGATAGGGTTAGGTTTAGGGCTCGGGTTAGGGTTAGGGTTACTGTTACGGTTAGTGTTTGGGTTAGGGTTAGGGTTAGTGGTAGGGGTTGGGTTAGGGTTAGGGCTAGGGTCAGGGTTTGGGCTAGGGTTAGGGTTAGGTTTATGGTAAGTGAGAGGGCTAGGGCTAAGCCTAGGGTAAGGGTCAGGGTTAGGGTTAGGGATACTGTTTGGGTTAGGGTTAGGGTTACGGTTAGGGTTAGGGTTAGGGTTAGGGTTAGGGTTAGGGTTAGGGCTAGGGTTATCATTAGGGTTAGGGCTAGGGTTAGGGTTAGGGTTAGGTTTATGATTATGGTTAGGGTTTTGGTTAGGTTTAGTGGTAGGCTTTGGGTTAGGGTTAGGGCTAGGGTTTGGGTTAGGGTTTGGGTTAGGGTTAGGGTTAGGATTAGGGCTAGGGCTAATCTTAGGGCTAGGGCTAGGGCTAGGGTAACGGTTAGGACATGCGTTAGAGCTAGAATTAGGGCTAGCGTTAGGGTTCAGGTTCAGTTTAGGGTTACAGTTTGAGTTAGGGGTAGGGGTAGGGTAGGGCTAGGGCTAGGGTTAGGGCTAGGCCTAGGGTTAGAATTAGGGCTAAGGTTAGGTTTAGGGTTAGGGTTAGCGTTAGGGTTAGCGCTAGGGTTACGTTTAGGGTTAGGGATAGGGTTAGGTTTAGGGCTCGGGTTAGGGTTAGGGTTACGGTTATGGTTAGGGTTTGGGTTAGGGTTAGAGTTAGTGGTAGGGGTTGGGTTAGGGTTAGGGCTAGGGTCAGGGATGGGGCTAGGGTTAGGGTTAGGGTTATTGTAAGTGAGAGGGTTAGGGCTAAGCCTAGGGTTATGCTTAGGGTTAGGGATACTGTTTGGTTTAGGGTTAGGGTTAGGTTAAGGGTTTGGGTTAGGGTTAGGGCTAGGGTGAGGTTTAGGGTTAGGGTTAGGGTTAGTTCTAGGGTTAGGGTTATCGTTAGGGTGACGCTTTGGGCTAGGGTTAGGGTTAGGGTTAGGTTTAGGGTTAGGGTTAGGGTTCGGGCTAGGGCTAGGGTTAGGGCTAGGGCTAGGGCTACGGATAGGGCTAGGGTAAGGTCTAGGGTTAGGGCTAGGGCTAGGGTAAGGGTTAGGGCTAGGGTTAGAACTAGAGCTAGGGCTAGGATTAGGGTTAGGGTTACAGTTAGTGAGAGGGTTAGGGCTAAGGCTAGTGTTAGGGTGAGATTTAGGTTTAGGGATATGGTTTTTTGTTAGGGTTAGGGTTATGGTTAGCGTTAGGATTAGGGTTAGGGCGAGGGTTAGGTCGAGGGTTAGGGTTAGGGCTAGGGTTAGGGTTAGGGTTAGGGTTAGGGTTAAGGTTAGGGTTAGGGTTAGGGTTAGGGTTAGGGTTAGGGCTGGGGTTGGGGTTGAGGTTAGGGTTAGGGTTACGGTTGGGGTTGTGGTTGGTGTCGTGTTGTGGTTGGGGTTGGGGTTAGGGTTTGAGTTTGGGTTCGGGTTCCGGATAGGGTTAGAATTAGTGTTAGGGTTAGGGTTAGGGCTAGGGCTAGGGTTAGGGGTAGGCTTAGGTTTAGGGATACGGTTTGGATTAGGTTTAGGGTTAGGGCTAGGGTTTGGGTTAGGGTTAGGGTTAGGATTAGGGCTAGGGCTAGTGTTAGCGCTAGGGCTAGGGTAACGGTTAGGACATGCGTTAGAGCTAGAGTTAGGGCTAGCGTTAGGGTTCACGTTCAGTTTAGGGTTACAGTTTGAGTTAGGGGTAGGGGTAGGGTAGGGCTAGGGCTAGGGTTAGGGCTAGGCCTAGGGTTAGAATTAGGGCTAAGGTTAGGTTTAGGGTTAGGGTTAGCGTTAGGGTTAGCGCTAGGGTTACGTTTAGGGTTAGGGATAGGGTTAGGTTTAGGGCTCGGGTTAGGGTTAGGGTTACGGTTATGGTTAGGGTTTGGGTTAGGGTTAGGGTTAGTGGTAGGGGTTGGGTTAGGGTTAGGGCTAGGGTCAGGGTTGGGGCTAGGGTTAGGGTTAGGGTTATTGTAAGTGAGAGCGTTAGGGCTAAGCCTAGGGTTATGCTTAGTGTTAGGGATACTGTTTGGGTTAGGGTTAGGGTTAGGGTAAGGGTTTGGGTTAGGGTTAGGGCTAGGGTGAGGTTTAGGGTTAGGGTTAGGTTTAGGGTTAGTTCTAGGGTTAGGGTTATCGTTAGGGTGACGCTTTGGGCTAGGGTTAGGGTTAGGGTTAGGGTTAGGTTTAGGGTTAGGGTTAGGGTTAGGGTTCGGGCTAGGGCTAGGGTTAGGGCTAGGGCTAGGGCTACGGATAGGGCTAGGGTAAGGTCTAGGGTTAGGGCTAGGGCTGGGGTTGGGGTTGAGGTTAGGGTTAGGGTTACGGTTGGGGTTGTGGTTGGTGTCGTGTTGTGGTTGGGGTTGGGGTTAGGGTTTGAGTTTGGGTTTGGGTTCCGGATAGGGTTAGAATTAGTGTTAGGGTTAGGGTTAGGGTTAGGGCTAGGGCTAGGGTTAGGGGTAGGCTTAGGTTTAGGGATACGGTTTGGATTAGGGTTAGGGTTAGGGTTAGGGCTAGGGCTAGGGTTTGGGTTAGGGTTAGGGTTAGGATTAGGGCTAGGGCTAGTGTTAGCGCTAGGGCTAGGGCTAGGGTAACGGTTAGGACATGCGTTAGAGCTAGAGTTAGGGCTAGCGTTAGGGTTCAGGTTCAGTTTAGGGTTACAGTTTGAGTTAGGGGTAGGGGTAGGGTAGGGCTAGGGCTAGGGTTAGGGCTAGGCCTAGGGTTAGAATTAGGGCTAAGGTTAGGTTTAGGCTTAGGCTTAGCGTTAGGGTTAATGCTAGGGTTACGTTTAGGGTTAGTGATAGGGTTAGGTTTAGGGCTCGGGTTAGGGTTAGGGTTACTGTTACGGTTAGTGTTTGGGTTAGGGTTAGGGTTAGTGGTAGGGGTTGGGTTAGGGTTAGGGCTAGGGTCAGGGTTTGGGCTAGGGTTAGGGTTAGGTTTATGGTAAGTGAGAGGGCTAGGGCTAAGCCTAGGGTAAGGGTCAGGGTTAGGGTTAGGGATACTGTTTGGGTTAGGGTTAGGGTTACGGTTAGGGTTAGGGTTAGGGTTAGGGTTAGGGTTAGGGTTAGGGTTAGGGTTAGGGCTAGGGTTATCATTAGGGTTAGGGCTAGGGTTAGGGTTAGGGTTAGGTTTATGATTATGGTTAGGGTTTTGGTTAGGTTTAGTGGTAGGCTTTGGGTTAGGGTTAGGGCTAGGGTTTGGGTTA
>NC_139475.1:14417500-14425000 GCF_057233095.1 Heloderma suspectum
GTTAGAATTAGGGCTAAGGTTAGGTTTAGGGTTAGGGTTAGCGTTAGGGTTAGCGCTAGGGTTACGTTTAGGGTTAGGGATAGGGTTAGGTTTAGGGCTCGGGTTAGGGTTAGGGTTACGGTTATGGTTAGGGTTTGGGTTAGGGTTAGGGTTAGTGGTAGGGGTTGGGTTAGGGTTAGGGCTAGGGTCAGGGTTGGGGCTAGGGTTAGGGTTAGGGTTATTGTAAGTGAGAGGGTTAGGGCTAAGCCTAGGGTTATGCTTAGGGTTAGGGATACTGTTTGGGTTAGGGTTAGGGTTAGGGTAAGGTTTTGGGTTAGGGTTAGGGCTAGGGTGAGGTTTTGGGTTAGGGTTAGGGTTAGGGTTAGGGTTAGTTCTAGGGTTAGGGTTATCGTTAGGGTGACGCTTTGGGCTAGGGTTAGGGTTAGGGTTAGGTTTAGGTTTAGGGTTCGGGCTAGGGCTAGGGCTAGGGTAGGGCTAGGGCTAGGGCTACGGATAGGGCTAGGGTAAGGTCTAGGGTTAGGGCTAGGGCTAGGGTAAGGGTTAGGGCTAGGGTTAGAACTAGAGCTAGGGCTAGGATTAGGGTTAGGGTTACAGTTAGTGAGAGGGTTAGGGCTAAGGCTAGTGTTAGGGTGAGATTTAGGTTTAGGGATATGGTTTTTTGTTAGGGTTAGGGTTATGGTTAGCGTTAGGATTAGGGTTAGGGCTAGGGTTAGGTCGAGGGTTAGGGTTAGGGTTAAGGTTAGGGTTAGGGTTAAGGTTAGAGTTAGGGTTAGGGTTAGGGTTTGTGTTAGGGTTAGGGTTAGAGTTAGGGCTAGGGCTAGGGCTACGGATAGGCTAGGGTTAGGGCTAGGGCTAGGGTTAGGGCTTAGGTTAGGGCTAGGGTTAGGGTTAGGGTTAGGTATAGGGTGAGGGCTAGGGTTAGGGTGAGGGTTCTGGTTAGTGTTAGGGCTAGGGTGAGCATTAGGGTTAGGGCTACGGTTATGGTTAGGGTTTGTATTAGGGTTAGTGGTAGGCTTTGGGTTAGGGTAAGGTCTAGGGTTAGGGTTAATGTTAGGGCTAGGGCTAGGGTTAGGTTTGGGGTTACGGTTAGGGTTACGGTTAGGGTTAGGGTTAGGGTTAGAGTTAGGGCTAGGGTTGGGGTAGAGGTTAGGGTTAGGGTTAGGGTTAGGGTTAGGTTTACGGTTGTGGTTGCTGTTGGTGTTGTGTTGTGGTTGGGGTTGGGGTTAGGGTTTGAGTTCGGGTTCGGTTCGGGTTAGGGTTAGGGTTTGGGGTAGGTTTATGGTTTGGGTTAGGGTTAGGGTTGGGGTTGGGGTTAGGTTTAGGGCTAGGGCTAGGGCTAGGGTTAAAGCTAGGGCTAGGGCTAGGGTTAGGGTTAGCGTTAGGGTTAGCGCTAGGGCTAGGGTTAGGGTTAGGGTTAGTGCTAGGGTTAGGTTTAGGGGTAGGGATAGGTTTAGGGATAGGGTCTGGGCTAGGGTTAGGTTTAGGGTTAAGGCTCGGGCTAGGGCAAGGGCTAGGGCTAGGGCTAGGGCTAGGGTTAGTGTTAGGGTTAGGGCTAGGGTTCGGGTTAGGGCTAGAGTTCGGGTTAGGGTTAGGGTGGGGTTAGGGCTACGGCTAGGGTTTGGGCTTGGGTTAAGGTTAGGGTTAGGGTTAGGGATAGGACTAGGGATAGGGATAGGGATAGGGATAGGACTAGGGATTGGGATAGGGATAGGGATAGGGCAAGGGTTAGGTCAAGGGCTATTGTTACGGTTAGGTTTAGGGTCAGTGTGAGGGCTATGGTTAGGGTGAGGGTGAGGGTGAGGGTTACGGCTAGGGTTAGCATTAGGGTTAGGGCTGGCGTTAGCGTTAGCATTAGAGTTAGGTTTAGGTTTAGGGTTAGGGTTAGGGTTAGGGTTAGGGCTAGGGCTAGGGCTACGGTTAGGGCTTGCGTCATGGCTAGGGTTAGGGTTCGGTGAGGTTTAGTGTTCGGAGTAGAGTTAGGGTTAGGGTGAGGGCTAGGTTTAGGGTGAGGGTTAGTTTTAGGGTTAGGGTTGGGCTAGGGTTATCATTAGGGTTAGGGCTAGGGTTAGGGTTAGGTTTATGATTATGGTTAGGGTTTTGGTTAGGTTTAGTGGTAGGCTTTGGGTTAGGGTTAGGGCTAGGGTTTGGGTTAGGGTTTGGGTTAGGGTTAGGGCTAGGGTGAGGTTTAGGGTTAGGGTTAGGGTTAGGTCTAGGGTTAGGGTTATCGTTAGGGTGACGCTTTGGGCTAGGGTTAGGGTTAGGGTTAGGGTTAGGGTTAGGGTTCGGGCTAGGGCTAGGGTTAGGGCTAGGGCTAGGGCTACGGATAGGGCTAGGGTTAGGGCTAGGGTTAGGGCTTAGGTTAGGGTTAGGGTTAGGGTTATGGTTCGGGTTAGGTATAGGGTGAGGGCTATGGTTAGGGTGAGGGTTCTGGTTAGTGTTAGGTCTAGGGTTAGCATTAGGGTTAGGGCTACGGTTATGGTTAGGGTTTGTGTTAGGGTTAGTGGTAGGCTTTGAGTTAGGGTAAGGTCTAGGGTTAGGGCTAGGGCTAGGGTAAGGGTTAGGGCTAGGGTTAGAACTAGAGCTAGGGCTAGGGTTAGGGTTAGAGTTCAGTTTTAGTTTAGGGTTACAGTTTGGTTTAGGGGTAGGGGTAGGGGTAGGGTTAGGTCTAGGCCTAGGGTTAGGGTTAAGGCTATAGTTAGGTTTAGGGTTAAGGTTAGGGTTAGTGCTAGGGTTAGGCTTAGGGTTAGGGTTAGGGCTAGGGTTAGGTTAAGGGCTCAGGTTAGGGTTAGGGTTACGGTTCTGGTTCTGGTTAGGGTTTGGGTTAGCGTTAGGGTTAGTGGTAGGTGTTGGGTTAGGGTTAGGGATAGGGATAGCGTTTAGGCTTGGATTAGGGTTAGGGTTACAGTTAGTGAGAGGGTTAGGGCTAAGGCTAGTGTTAGGGTGAGATTTAGGTTTAGGGATATGGTTTTTTGTTAGGGTTAGGGTTATGGTTAGCGTTAGGATTAGGGTTAGGGCTAGGGTTAGGTCGAGGGTTAGGGTTAGGGTTAGGGTTAGGGTTAGGGTTAGGGTTAAGGTTAGAGTTAGGGTTAGTGTTAGGGTTAGGGTTAGGGTTTGGGTTAGGGTTAGTGTTAAGGTTAGAGTTAGGGTTAGGGTTAAGGTTTGTGTTAGGGTTAGGGTTAGTGTTCGGGCTAGGGCTAGGGTTACTGCTAGGGCTACAGTTAGGGCTAAGGTTAGGGCTAGGGTTAGGGCTAGGGTTAGGGCTTGGGTTAGGGTTAGGGCTAGGGCTAGGGCTAGGGCAAGGGTTAGGCAAGGGCTATGGTTAGGGTAAGGGTTAGGGTTAGGGTGAGGGTGAGGGTTAGGGCTAGGGCTAGGGCTAGGGCTAGGGCTAGGGCAAGGGTTAGGGCAAGGGCTATGGTTAGGGTTAGAGTTCGGGTTAGGGTTACGGTTGGGTTTAGGGTGAGGGTCAGGACTAGGGTTAGGGTGAGGGTTAGGGTTAGTGTTAGGGCCTGGGTTAGCATTAGGGTCAGGGCTACGGTTAGGGTTAGGGGAGGGGTAGGGGTAGGATTAGGGTAGGGTTAGGGTTACGGCTATGGTTAGGGTTAGGGCTCGGACAAGGGTTAGGTCTAAGGCTAGGATTAGTGTTAGGGTTAGGGCTATGGCTAGGGCTTGGGCTAGGGCAAGGGTTAGGGTTAGGGTTAGGGTTAGGTATAGGGTGAGGGCTAGGGTTAGGGTGAGGGTTCTGGTTAGTGTTAGGGCTAGGGTGAGCATTAGGGTTAGGGCTACGGTTATGGTTAGGGTTTGTATTAGGGTTAGTGGTAGGCTTTGGGTTAGGGTAAGGTCTAGGGTTAGGGCTAGGGTTAGGGTTAATGTTAGGGCTAGGGCTAGGGTTAGGTTTGGGATAGGGATAGGGATAGGGATAGGGATAGGGATAGGGATAGGGCTAGGGCTAGGGCAAGGGTTAGGTCAAGGGCTATTGTTACGGTTAGGGTTAGGGTCAGTGTGAGGGCTATGGTTAGGGTGAGGGTGAGGGTGAGGGTTACGGCTAGGATTAGCGTTAGGTTTAGGGCTGGCATTAGCGTTAGCATTAGAGTTAGGTTTAGGTTTAGGGTTAGGGTTAGGGTTAGGGTTAGGGCTAGGGCTAGGGCTACGGTTAGGGCTTGCGTCATGTCTAGGGTTAGGGTTCAGTGAGGTTTAGGGTTAGGAGTAGAGTTAGGGTTAGGGTGAGGGCTAGGTTTAGGGTGAGGGTTAGTTTTAGGGTTAGGGTTAGGGCTAGGGTTATCATTAGGGTTAGGGCTAGGGTTAGGGTTAGGTTTATGATTATGATTAGGGTTTTGGTTAGGTTTAGTGGTAGGCTTTGGGTTAGGGTTAGGGCTAGGGTTTGGGTTAGGGTTAAGGTTAGAGTTAGGGTTAGGGTTAGGGTTTGGGTTAGGGTTAGGGTTAAGGTTAGAATTAGGGTTAGGGTTAGGGTTTGTGTTAGGGTTAGGGTTAGTGTTCGGGCTAGGGCTAGGGTTACTGCTAGGGCTACAGTTAGGGCTAAGGTTAGGGCTAGGGTTAGGGCTAGGGTTAGGGCTTGGGTTAGGTTTAGGGCTAGGGCTAGGGCTAGGGCTAGGGCTAGGGCAAGGGTTAGGCAAGGGCTATGGTTAGGGTTAGGGTTAGTGTTAGGGTAAGGGTTAGGGTTAGGGTTAGGGTTAGCGTGAGGGTTAGGGCTAGGGCTAGGGCTAGGGCAAGGGTTAGGGCAAGGGCTATGCTTAGAGTTAGAGTTAGGGTTAGGGTTAGGGTTGGGGTTAGGGTGAGGGTCAGGGCTAGTGTTAGGGTGAGGGTTAGGGTTAGTGTTAGGGCCAGGGTTAGCATTAGGGTCAGGGCTACGGTTAGGGGTAGGGGTAGGGGTAGGGGTAGGGGTAGGATTAGGGTAGTGTTAGGGTTACGGCTATGGTTAGGGTTAGGGTTAGGGTTAGGGTTAGAGTTTGGGCAAGGGTTAGGGCTAGAGTTCAGGTTAGGTTTAGGGTAGGGTTAGGGCTAGGGCTAGGGTTAGGGTTAGGGTTACGGTTAGGTTTAGGGCGAGGGCTAGGGCTAGGGCTAGGGTTTGTGTTAGGGTTACTGCTAGGGCTAGGGCTAGGGTTAGTGTTAGGGTTAGGGTTAGGGTTAGGGTTAGGTTTAGGTGTAGGGTTAGGGTTAGGCTTAGGGGCAGGTTTAGGGGTAGGGCTAGGGTTAGTCGTAGTGTTAGAGCTAGGGCTAATCTTGGGATAGGGATAGGGATAGGGATAGGGATAGGGATAGGGTTAGTGTTAGTGTTAGGGCTCGGGCTAGGGTTAGGGTTAGGGTTAGGGTTAAGGTTAGGGTTAGGTTTAGGTGTAGGGTTAGGGTTAGGCTTAGGGGCAGGTTTAGGGGTAGGGCTAGGGTTAGTTGTAGTGTTAGAGCTAGGGCTAGGGCTTGGGATAGGGATAGGAATAGGGATAGGGATAGGGATAGGGATAGGGATAGGGATAGGGTTAGTGTTAGTGTTAGGGCTAGGGCTAGGGTTAGGGTTAGGGTTAGGGTTAGGGTTAGGGTTAGGGTTAGGGCTAGGGTTAGGGTTAGGGTTAGGGCTAGGGTTAGGGTTAGGGTTCGGGCTAGGATTAGGGCTAGGGTTAGGGCTAGGGCTAGGGCTAGGGTAACGGTTAGGGCTAGGGTTGGAGCTAGAGCTAGGGCTAGGGTTAGGGTTCAGGTTCAGGTTCAGTTTAGGGTTACAGTTTGGGTTAGGGGCAGGGGTAGGGGTAGGGGTATGGTTACGGCTAGGCCTAGGGTTAGGGCTAGGGCTAGGGTTAGGTTTAGGGTTAGCGTTAGAGTTAGGATTAGCGCTAGGGTTAGGGTTATGGTTAGGGTTAGGGTTAGGTTCAGGTTTAGGGCTCGGGTTAGTGTTAGGTTTAGGGTTACGGTTCTGGTTAGGGTTTGGGTTAGGGTTAGGGTTAGGGTTTGGGCTAGGATTAGGGTTAGGGTTACAGTTAGTGAAAGGGTTAGGGCTAAGGCTAGGGTTAGGGTGAGATTTAGGTTTAGGGATATGGTTTTTTGTTAGGGTTAGGGTTATGGTAAGCGTTAGGATTAGGGTTAGGGCTAGGGTTAGGTCGAGGGTTAGGGTTAGGGTTAGGGTTAGGGTTAGGGTTGGGGTTAAGGTTAGAGTTAGGGTTAGGGATAGGGTTTGGGTTAGGGTTAGGGTTAGTGTTCGGGCTAGGGCTAGGGTTACTGCTAGGGCTACGGTTAGGCCTAGGGTTAGGGCTAGGGGTAGGGCTTGGGTTAGGGTTAGGGTTAGGGCTAGGGCTAGGGCTAGGGCAAGGGTTAGGGTTAGGGTTAGGGCTGGGGCTAGGGCTACGGTTAGGGCTAGGCTTAGGGCTAGGGTTAGGGCTTGGTGAGGGTTAGGGTTAGAGTTGGGGTTAGGGTGAGGCCTAGGTTTAGGGTGAGGGTTAGTTTTAGGGTTAGGGTTAGGGCTAGGGTTATCATTAGGATTAGGGCTAGGGTTAGGGTTAGGTTTATTATTATGGTTAGGGTTTTGGTTAGGTTTAGTGGTAGGCTTTGGGTTAGGGTTAGGGCTAGGGTTTGGGTTAGGGTTTGGGTTAGGGTTAGGGTGAGGATTAAGGCTATGGCTAGGGTTAGGGTTAATGTTAGGGCTAGGGCTAGGGTTAGGTTTGGGGTTACGGTTAGGGTTAGGGTTAGGGTTAGAGTTAGGGCTAGGGTTGTGGTTGAGGTTAGGGTTAGGGTTAGGGTTAGGCTTAGGGTTACGGTTGTGGTTGCGGTTGGTGTTGTGGTTGGGGTTGGGGTTAGGGTTTGAGTTCGGGTTCGGTTCGGGTTAGGGTTAGGGTTAGGGTTAGGGTTAGGGTTGGGGTTGGGGTTAGGTTTAGGGCTAGGGCTAGGGCTAGGGCTAGGGTTAAAGCTAGGGCTAGGGCTAGGGTTAGGGTTAGCGTTAGGGTTAGCGCTAGGGCTAGGGTTAGGGTTAGGGGTAGGGTTAGGGTTAGGGTTAGGGTTAGGGTTAGGGTTAGTGCTAGGGCTAGGGTTAGGGGTAGGGGTAGGGTTAGGGTTAGGGTTAGGGTTAGGGTTAGGGCTAGGGTTAGGTTTAGGGGTAGGGATAGGTTTAGGGATAGGGTCTGGGCTAGGGTTAGGTTTAGGGTTAAGGCTCGGGCTAGGGCTAGGGATAGGGCTAGGGCTAGGTCTAGGGCTAGGGTTAGCGTTACGGTTAGGGCTAGGGTTCGGGTTAGGGCTAGGGTTCGGGTTAGGGTTAGGGTGGGGTTAGGGCTACGGCTAGGGTTAGGGCTTGGGTTAGGGTTAGGGTAAGGGTTTGGTTTAGGGTTAGGGCTAGGGTGAGGTTTAGGGTTAGGGTTAGGGTTAGGGTTAGGTCTAGGGTTAGGGTTATCGTTAGGGTGACGCTTTGGGCTAGGGTTAGGGTTAGGTTTAGGGTTAGGGTTAGGGTTCGGGCTAGGGCTAGGGTTAGGGCTAGGGCTAGGGCTACGGATAGGGCTAGGATAAGGTCTA
>NC_139475.1:14430000-14432500 GCF_057233095.1 Heloderma suspectum
GTTAGGGTTAGGGATACTGTTTGGGTTAGGGTTCGGGTTATGGTTAGGGTTAGGGTTAGGTTTAGGGTTAGGGTTAGGGTTAGGGTTAGGGCTAGGGTTATCATTAGGGTTAGGGCTAGGGTTAGGGTTAGGGTTAGGTTTATGATTATGGTTAGGGTTTTGGTTAGGTTTAGTGGTAGGCTTTGGGTTAGGGTTAGGGCTAGGGTTTGGGTTAGGGTTTGGGTTAGGGTTAGGGTTAGGATTAGGGCTAGGGCTAATCTTAGGGCTAGGGCTAGGGCTAGGGTAACGGTTAGGACATGCGTTAGAGCTAGAGTTAGGGCTAGCGTTAGGGTTCAGGTTCAGTTTAGGGTTACAGTTTGAGTTAGGGGTAGGGGTAGGGTAGGGCTAGGGCTAGGGTTAGGGCTAGGCCTAGGGTTAGAATTAGGGCTAAGGTTAGGTTTAGGGTTAGGGTTAGCGTTAGGGTTAGCGCTAGGGTTACGTTTAGGGTTAGGGATAGGGTTAGGTTTAGGGCTCGGGTTAGGGTTAGGGTTACGGTTATTGTTAGGGTTTGGGTTAGGGTTAGGGTTAGTGGTAGGGGTTGGGTTAGGGTTAGGGCTAGGGTCAGGGTTGGGGCTAGGGTTAGTGTTAGGGTTATTGTAAGTGAGAGCGTTAGGGCTAAGCCTAGGGTTATGCTTAGGGTTAGGGATACTGTTTGGGTTAGGGTTAGGGTTAGGGTTAGGGTAAGGGTTTGGGTTAGGGTTAGGGCTAGGGTGAGGTTTAGGGTTAGGGTTAGGGTTAGTTCTAGGGTTAGGGTTATCGTTAGGGTGACGCTTTGGGCTAGGGTTAGGGTTAGGGTTAGGGTTAGGTTTAGGGTTAGGGTTAGGGTTAGGGTTCGGGCTAGGGCTAGGGTTAGGGCTAGGGCTAGGGCTACGGATAGGGCTAGGGTAAGGTCTAGGGTTAGGGCTAGGGCTAGGGTAAGGGTTAGGGCTAGGGTTAGAACTAGAGCTAGGGCTAGGATTAGGGTTAGGGTTACAGTTAGTGAGAGGGTTAGGGCTAAGGCTAGTGTTAGGGTGAGATTTAGGTTTAGGGATATGGTTTTTTGTTAGGGTTAGGGTTATGGTTAGCATTAGGATTAGGGTTAGGGCGAGGGTTAGGTCGAGGGTTAGGGTTAGGGTTAGGGCTAGGGTTAGGGTTAGGGTTAGGGTTAGGGTTAGGGTTAGGGTTAGGGCTGGGGTTGGGGTTGAGGTTAGGGTTAGGGTTACGGTTGGGGTTGTGGTTGGTGTCGTGTTGTGGTTGGGGTTGGGGTTAGGGTTTGAGTTTGGGTTCGGGTTCCGGATAGGGTTAGAATTAGTGTTAGGGTTAGGGTTAGGGCTAGGGCTAGGGTTAGGGGTAGGCTTAGGTTTAGGTTTAGGGATACGGTTTGGATTAGGGTTAGGGTTAGGGCTAGGGTTTGGGTTAGGGTTAGGGTTAGGATTAGAGCTAGGGCTAGTGTTAGCGCTCGTGCTAGGGTAACGGTTAGGACATGCGTTAGAGCTAGAGTTAGGGCTAGCGTTAGGGTTCAGGTTCAGTTTAGGGTTACAGTTTGAGTTAGGGGTAGGGGTAGGGTAGGGCTAGGGCTAGGGTTAGGGCTAGGCCTAGGGTTAGAATTAGGGCTAAGGTTAGGTTTAGGCTTAGGCTTAGCGTTAGGGTTAATGCTAGGGTTACGTTTAGGGTTAGTGATAGGGTTAGGTTTAGGGCTCGGGTTAGGGTTAGGGTTACTGTTACGGTTAGTGTTTGGGTTAGGTTTACGGTTAGTGGTAGGGGTTGGGTTAGGGTTAGGGCTAGGGTCAGGGTTTGGGCTAGGGTTAGGGTTAGGGTTATGGTAAGTGAGAGGGCTAGGGCTAAGCCTAGGGTAAGGGTCAGGGTTAGGGTTAGGGATACTGTTTGGGTTAGGGTTAGGGTTACGGTTAGGGTTAGGGTTAGGGTTAGGGTGAGGGTTAGGGTTAGGGTTGGGGTTAGGGTGAGGGTCAGGGATATGGTTAGGGTGAGGGTTAGGGTTAGTGTTAGGGCCAGGGTTAGCATTAGGGTCAGGGCTACGGTTAGGGTTAGGGGTAGGGGTAGGGGTAGGATTAGGGTAGTGTTAGGGTTACGGCTATGTTTAGGGTTAGGGTTAGGGTTAGGGTTAGGGTTAGAGTTAGGGCAAGGGTTAGGGCTAGAGTTCAGGTTAGGTTTAGGGTAGGGTTAGGGCTAGGGCTAGGGTTAGGGTTAGGGTTAGGGTTAGGTTTAGGGCGAGGGCTAGGGCTAGGGTTTGTGTTAGGGTTAAGGCTAGGGCTAGGGCTAGGGTTAGTGTTAGTGTTAGGGTTAGGGTTAGGGTTAGGGTTAGGGTAAGGTTTAGGTGTAGGGTTAGGGTTAGGCTTAGGGGCAGGTTTAGGGGTAGGGCTAGGGTTAGTTGTAGTGTTAGAGCTAGGGCTAGGGCTTGGGATAGGGATAGGGATAGGGATAGGGATAGGGATAGGGATCGGGTTAGTGTTAGTGTTAGTGT
>NC_139475.1:14435000-14437500 GCF_057233095.1 Heloderma suspectum
TAGGGTTAGGGTTAGGATTAGGGCTAGGGCTAGTGTTAGGGCTAGGGCTAGGGCTAGGGTAACGGTTAGGACATGCGTTAGAGCTAGAGTTAGGGCTAGCGTTAGGGTTCAGGTTCAGTTTAGGGTTACAGTTTGAGTTAGGGGTAGGGGTAGGGTAGGGCTAGGGCTAGGGTTAGGGCTAGGCCTAGGGTTAGAATTAGGGCTAAGGTTAGGTTTAGGGTTAGGGTTAGCGTTAGGGTTAGCGCTAGGGTTACGTTTAGGGTTAGGGATAGGGTTAGGTTTAGGGCTCGGGTTAGGGTTAGGGTTACGGTTATGGTTAGGGTTTGGGTTAGGGTTAGGGTTAGTGGTAGGGGTTGGGTTAGGGTTAGGGCTAGGGTCAGGGTTGGGGCTAGGGTTAGGGTTAGGGTTATTGTAAGTGAGAGGGTTAGGGCTAAGCCTAGGGTTATGCTTAGGGTTAGGGATACTGTTTGGGTTTGGGTTAGGGTTAGGGTAAGGGTTTGGGTTAGGGTTAGGGCTAGGGTGAGGTTTTGGGTTAGGGTTAGGGTTAGGGTTAGTTCTAGGGTTAGGGTTATCGTTAGGGTGACGCTTTGGGCTAGGGTTAGGGTTAGGGTTAGGTTTAGGTTTAGGGTTCGGGCTAGGGCTAGGGTTAGGGCTAGGGCTAGGGCTACGGATAGGGCTAGGGTAAGGTCTAGGGTTAGGGCTAGGGCTAGGGTAAGGGTTAGGGCTAGGGTTAGAACTAGAGCTAGGGCTAGGATTAGGGTTAGGGTTACAGTTAGTGAGAGGGTTAGGGCTAAGGCTAGTGTTAGGGTGAGATTTAGGTTTAGGGATATGGTTTTTTGTTAGGGTTAGGGTTATGGTTAGCGTTAGGATTAGGGTTAGGGCTAGGGTTAGGTCGAGGGTTAGGGTTAGGGTTAGGGTTAGGGCTAGGGTCAGGGTTGGGGCTAGGGTTAGGGTTAGGGTTATTGTAAGTGAGAGGGTTAGGGCTAAGCCTAGGGTTATGCTTAGGGTTAGGGATACGGTTTGGATTAGGGTTAGGGTTAGGGCTAGGGTTTGGGTTAGGGTTAGGGTTAGGATTAGGGCTAGGGCTAGTGTTAGCACTAGGGCTAGGGCTAGGGTAACGGTTAGGACATGCGTTAGAGCTAGAGTTAGGGCTAGCGTTAGGGTTCAGGTTCAGTTTAGGGTTACAGTTTGAGTTTGGGGTAGGGGTAGGGTAGGGCTAGGGCTAGGGTTAGGGCTAGGCCTAGGGTTAGAATTAGGGCTAAGGTTAGGTTTAGGCTTAGGCTTAGCGTTAGGGTTAATGCTAGGGTTACGTTTAGGGTTAGTGATAGGGTTAGGTTTAGGGCTCGGGTTAGGGTTAGGGTTACTGTTACGGTTAGTGTTTGCGTTAGGGTTAGGGTTAGTGGTAGGGGTTGGGTTAGGGTTAGGGCTAGGGTCAGGGTTTGGGCTAGGGTTAGGGTTAGGGTTATGGTAAGTGAGAGGGCTAGGGCTAAGCCTAGGGTAAGGGTCAGGGTTAGGGTTAGGGATACTGTTTGGGTTAGGGTTAGGGTTACGGTTAGGGTTATGGTTAGGGTTGGGGTTAGGGTTAGGGTTAGGGTTATGGTTAGGGTTAGGGTTAGGGCTAGGGTTATCATTAGAGTTAGGGCTAGGGTTAGTGTTAGGGTTAGGGCTAGGGCTCGGGTTAGGGGTAGGCTTAGGTTTAGGGATACGGTTTCGATTAGTTTTAGGGTTAGGGCTAGGGTTTGGGTTAGGGTTAGGGTTAGGATTAGGGCTAGGGCTAGTGTTAGCGCTAGGGCTAGGGTAACGGTTAGGACATGCGTTAGAGCTAGAGTTAGGGCTAGCGTTAGGGTTCAGGTTCAGTTTAGGGTTACAGTTTGAGTTAGGGGTAGGGGTAGGGTAGGGCTAGGGCTAGGGTTAGGGCTAGGCCTAGGGTTAGAATTAGGGCTAAGGTTAGGTTTAGGGTTAGGGTTAGCGTTAGGGTTAGCGCTAGGGTTACGTTTAGGGTTAGGGATAGGGTTAGGTTTAGGGCTCGGGTTAGGGTTAGGGTTACGGTTATGGTTAGGGTTTGGGTTAGGGTTAGGGTTAGTGGTAGGGGTTGGGTTAGGGTTAGGGCTAGGGTCAGGGTTGGGGCTAGGGTTAGGGTTAGGGTTATTGTAAGTGAGAGCGTTAGGGCTAAGCCTAGGGTTATGCTTAGGGTTAGGGATACTGTTTGGGTTAGGGTTAGGGTTAGGGTAAGGGTTTGGGTTAGGGTTAGGGCTAGGGTGAGGTTTAGGGTTAGGGTTAGGTTTAGGGTTAGTTCTAGGGTTAGGGTTATCGTTAGGGTGACGCTTTGGGCTAGGGTTAGGGTTAGGGTTAGGGTTAGGTTTAGGGTTAGGGTTAGGGTTAGGGTTCGGGCTAGGGCTAGGGTTAGGGCTAGGGCTAGGGCTACGGATAGGGCTAGGGTAAGGTCTAGGGTTAGGGCTAGGGCTGGGGTTGGGGTTGAGGTTAGGGTTAGGGTTACGGT
>NC_139475.1:14442500-14445000 GCF_057233095.1 Heloderma suspectum
TAGGGTTACGTTTAGGGTTAGGGATAGGGTTAGGTTTAGGGCTCGGGTTAGGGTTAGGGTTACGGTTATGGTTAGGGTTTGGGTTAGGGTTAGGGTTAGTGGTAGGGGTTGGGTTAGGGTTAGGGCTAGGGTCAGGGTTGGGGCTAGGGTTAGGGTTAGGGTTATTGTAAGTGAGAGCGTTAGGGCTAAGCCTAGGGTTATGCTTAGGGTTAGGGATACTGTTTGGGTTAGGGTTAGGGTTAGGGTAAGGGTTTGGGTTAGGGTTAGGGCTAGGGTGAGGTTTAGGGTTAGGGTTAGGTTTAGGGTTAGTTCTAGGGTTAGGGTTATCGTTAGGGTGACGCTTTGGGCTAGGGTTAGGGTTAGGGTTAGGGTTAGGTTTAGGGTTAGGGTTAGGGTTAGGGTTCGGGCTACGGCTAGGGTTAGGGCTAGGGCTAGGGCTACGGATAGGGCTAGGGTAAGGTCTAGGGTTAGGGCTAGGGCTGGGGTTGGGGTTGAGGTTAGGGTTAGGGTTACGGTTGGGGTTGTGGTTGGTGTCGTGTTGTGGTTGGGGTTGGGGTTAGGGTTTGAGTTTGGGTTTGGGTTCCGGATAGGGTTAGAATTAGTGTTAGGGTTAGGGTTAGGGTTAGGGCTAGGGCTAGGGTTAGGGGTAGGCTTAGGTTTAGGGATACGGTTTGGATTAGGGTTAGGGTTAGGGCTAGGGCTAGGGTTTGGGTTAGGGTTAGGGTTAGGATTAGGGCTAGGGCTAGTGTTAGCGCTAGGGCTAGGGCTAGGGTAACGGTTAGGACATGCGTTAGAGCTAGAGTTAGGGCTAGCGTTAGGGTTCAGGTTCAGTTTAGGGTTACAGTTTGAGTTAGGGGTAGGGGTAGGGTAGGGCTAGGGCTAGGGTTAGGGCTAGGCCTAGGGTTAGAATTAGGGCTAAGGTTAGGTTTAGGCTTAGGCTTAGCGTTAGGGTTAATGCTAGGGTTACGTTTAGGGTTAGTGATAGGGTTAGGTTTAGGGCTCGGGTTAGGGTTAGGGTTACTGTTACGGTTAGTGTTTGGGTTAGGGTTAGGGTTAGTGGTAGGGGTTGGGTTAGGGTTAGGGCTAGGGTCAGGGTTTGGGCTAGGGTTAGGGTTAGGTTTATGGTAAGTGAGAGGGCTAGGGCTAAGCCTAGGGTAAGGGTCAGGGTTAGGGTTAGGGATACTGTTTGGGTTAGGGTTAGTGTTACGGTTAGGGTTAGGGTTAGGGTTAGGGTTAGGGTTAGGGCTAGGGTTATCATTAGGGTTAGGGCTAGGGTTAGGGTTAGGGTTAGGTTTATGATTATGGTTAGGGTTTTGGTTAGGTTTAGTGGTAGGCTTTGGGTTAGGGTTAGGGCTAGGGTTTGGGTTAGGGTTTGGGTTAGGGTTAGAGTTAGGATTAGGGCTAGGGCTAATCTTAGGGCTAGGGCTAGGGCTAGGGTAACGGTTAGGACATGCGTTAGAGCTAGAATTAGGGCTAGCGTTAGGGTTCAGGTTCAGTTTAGGGTTACAGTTTGAGTTAGGGGTAGGGGTAGGGTAGGGCTAGGGCTAGGGTTAGGGCTAGGCCTAGGGTTAGAATTAGGGCTAAGGTTAGGTTTAGGGTTAGGGTTAGCGTTAGGGTTAGCTCTAGGGTTACGTTTAGGGTTAGGGATAGGGTTAGGTTTAGGGCTCGGGTTAGGGTTAGGGTTACGGTTATGGTTAGGGTTTGGGTTAGGGTTAGAGTTAGTGGTAGGGGTTGGGTTAGGGTTAGGGCTAGGGTCAGGGATGGGGCTAGGGTTAGGGTTAGGGTTATTGTAAGTGAGAGGGTTAGGGCTAAGCCTAGGGTTATGCTTAGGGTTAGGGATACTGTTTGGTTTAGGGTTAGGGTTAGGTTAAGGGTTTGGGTTAGGGTTAGGGCTAGGGTGAGGTTTAGGGTTAGGGTTAGGGTTAGTTCTAGGGTTAGGGTTATCGTTAGGGTGACGCTTTGGGCTAGGGTTAGGGTTAGGGTTAGGTTTAGGGTTAGGGTTAGGGTTCGGGCTAGGGCTAGGGTTAGGGCTAGGGCTAGGGCTACGGATAGGGCTAGGGTAAGGTCTAGGGTTAGGGCTAGGGCTAGGGTAAGGGTTAGGGCTAGGGTTAGAACTAGAGCTAGGGCTAGGATTAGGGTTAGGGTTACAGTTAGTGAGAGGGTTAGGGCTAAGGCTAGTGTTAGGGTGAGATTTAGGTTTAGGGATATGGTTTTTTGTTAGGGTTAGGGTTATGGTTAGCGTTAGGATTAGGGTTAGGGCGAGGGTTAGGTCGAGGGTTAGGGTTAGGGCTAGGGTTAGGGTTAGGGTTAGGGTTAGGGTTAGGGTTAAGGTTAGGGTTAGGGTTAGGGTTAGGGTTAGGGTTAGGGTTAGGGTTAGGGCTGGGGTTGGGGTTGAGGTTAGGGTTAGGGTTACGGTTGGGGTTGTGGTTGGTGTCGTGTTGTGGTTGGGGTTGGGGTTAGGGTTTGAGTTTGGGTTCGGGTTCCAGATAGGGTTAGAATT
>NC_139475.1:14447500-14450000 GCF_057233095.1 Heloderma suspectum
ATTAGGGCTAGGGCTAGTGTTAGCGCTAGGGCTAGGGCTAGGGTAACGGTTAGGACATGCGTTAGAGCTAGAGTTAGGGCTAGCGTTAGGGTTCAGGTTCAGTTTAGGGTTACAGTTTGAGTTTGGGGTAGGGGTAGGGTAGGGCTAGGGCTAGGGTTAGGGCTAGGCCTAGGGTTAGAATTAGGGCTAAGGTTAGGTTTAGGCTTAGGCTTAGCGTTAGGGTTAATGCTAGGGTTACGTTTAGGGTTAGTGATAGGGTTAGGTTTAGGGCTCGGGTTAGGGTTAGGGTTACTGTTATGGTTAGTGTTTGGGTTAGGGTTAGGGTTAGTGGTAGGGGTTGGGTTAGGGTTAGGGCTAGGGTCAGGGTTTGGGCTAGGGTTAGGGTTATGGTAAGTGAGAGGGCTAGGGCTAAGCCTAGGGTAAGGGTCAGGGTTAGGGTTAGGGATACTGTTTGGGTTAGGGTTAGGGTTACGGTTAGGGTTAGGGTTAGGGTTGGGGTTAGGGTTAGGGTTAGGGTTATGGTTAGGGTTAGGGTTAGGGCTAGGGTTATCATTAGAATTAGGGCTAGGGTTAGTGTTAGGGTTAGGTTTATGATTATGGTTAGGGTTTTGGTTAGGTTTAGTGGTAGGCTTTGGGTTAGGGTTAGGGCTAGGGTTTGGGTTAGGGTTTGGGTTAGGGTTAGGGTTAGGATTAGGGCTAGGGCTAGTCTTAGGGCTAGGCCTAGGGCTAGGGTAACGGTTAGGACATGCGTTAGAGCTAGAGTTAGGGCTAGCGTTAGGGTTCAGGTTCAGTTTAGGGTTACAGTTTGAGTTATGGGTAGGGGTAGGGTAGGGCTAGGGCTAGGGTTAGGGCTAGGCCTAGGGTTAGAATTAGGGCTAAGGTTAGGTTTAGGGTTAGGGTTAGCGTTAGGGTTAGCGCTAGGGTTACGTTTAGGGTTAGGGATAGGGTTAGGTTTAGGGCTCGGGTTAGGGTTAGGGTTACGGTTATGGTTAGGGTTTGGGTTAGGGTTAGGGTTAGTGGTAGGGGTTGGGTTAGGGTTAGGGCTAGGGTCAGGGTTGGGGCTAGGGTTAGGGTTAGGGTTATTGTAAGTGAGAGGGTTAGGGCTAAGCCTAGGGTTATGCTTAGGGTTAGGGATACTGTTTGGGTTAGGGTTAGGGTTAGGGTAAGGGTTTGGGTTAGGGTTAGGGCTAGGGTGAGGTTTTGGGTTAGGGTTAGGGTTAGGGTTAGTTCTAGGGTTAGGGTTATCGTTAGGGTGACGCTTTGGGCTAGGGTTAGGGTTAGGGTTAGGTTTAGGTTTAGGGTTCGGGCTAGGGCTAGGGTTAGGGCTAGGGCTAGGGCTACGGATAGGGCTAGGGTAAGGTCTAGGGTTAGGGCTAGGGCTAGGGTAAGGGTTAGGGCTAGGGTTAGAACTAGAGCTAGGGCTAGGATTAGGGTTAGGGTTACAGTTAGTGAGAGGGTTAGGGCTAAGGCTAGTGTTAGGGTGAGATTTAGGTTTAGGGATATGGTTTTTTGTTAGTGTTAGGGTTATGGTTAGCGTTAGGATTAGGGTTAGGGCTAGGGTTAGGTCGAGGGTTAGGGTTAGGGTTAGGGTTAGGGCTAGGGTCAGGGTTGGGGCTAGGGTTAGGGTTAGGGTTATTGTAAGTGAGAGGGTTAGGGCTAAGCCTAGGGTTATGCTTAGGGTTAGGGATACTGTTTGGGTTAGGGTTAGGGTTAGGGTAAGGGTTTGGGTTAGGGTTAGGGCTAGGGTGAGGTTTAGGGTTAGGGTTAGTTTTAGGGTTAGTTCTAGGGTTAGGGTTATCGTTAGGGTGACGCTTTGGGCTAGGGTTAGGGTTAGGGTTAGGGTTAGGTTTAGGGTTAGGGTTAGGGTTCGGGCTAGGGCTAGGGTTAGGGCTAGGGCTAGGGCTATGGATAGGGCTAGGGTAAGGTCTAGGGTTAGGGCTAGGGCTGGGGTTGGGGTTGAGGTTAGGGTTAGGGTTACGGTTGGGGTTGTGGTTGCTGTCGTGTTGTGGTTGGGGTTGGGGTTATGGTTTGAGTTTGGGTTCGGGTTCCGGATAGGGTTAGAATTAGTGTTAGGGTTAGGGTTAGGGCTAGGGCTAGGGTTAGGGGTAGGCTTAGGTTTAGGGATACGGTTTGGATTAGGGTTAGGGTTAGGGCTAGGGTTTGGGATAGGGTTAGGGTTAGGATTAGGGCTAGGGCTAGTGTTAGCGCTAGGGCTAGGGCTAGGGTGACGGTTAGGGCTAGGGTTAGAGCTAGAGCTAGGGCTAGGGTTAGGGTTCAGGTTCAGGTTCAGTTTAGGGTTACAGTTTGGGTTAGGGGCAGGGGTAGGGGTAGGGGTATGGTTACAGCTAGGCCTAGGGTTAGGGCTAGGGCTAGGGTTAGGTTTAGGGTTAGCGTTAGAGTTAGGATTAGCGCTAGGGTTAGGGTTATGGTTAGGGTTAGGGTTAGGTTCAGGTTTAGGGCTCGGGTTAGTGTTAGGTTTAGGGTTACGGTTCTGGTTAGG
>NC_139475.1:14460000-14462500 GCF_057233095.1 Heloderma suspectum
GATAGGGTTAGGTTTAGGGCTCGGGTTAGGGTTAGGGTTACTGTTACGGTTAGTGTTTGGGTTAGGGTTAGGGTTAGTGGTAGGGTTTGGGTTAGGGTTAGGGCTAGGGTCAGGGTTTGGGCTAGGGTTAGGGTTAGGTTTATGGTAAGTGAGAGGGCTAGGGCTAAGCCTAGGGTAAGGGTCAGGGTTAGGGATAGGGATACTGTTTGGGTTAGGGTTAGGGTTATGGTTAGGGTTAGGGTTAGGTTTAGGGTTAGGGTTAGGGTTAGGGCTAGGGTTATCATTAGGGTTAGGGCTAGGGTTAGGGTTAGGGTTAGGTTTATGATTATGGTTAGGGTTTTGGTTAGGTTTAGTGGTAGGCTTTGGGTTAGGGTTAGGGCTAGGGCTAGGGTTTGGGTTAGGGTTAGGGTTAGGGTTAGGATTAGGGCTAGGGCTAATCTTAGGGCTAGGGCTAGGGCTAGGGTAACGGTTAGGACATGCGTTAGAGCTAGAGTTAGGGCTAGCGTTAGGGTTCAGGTTCAGTTTAGGGTTACAGTTTGAGTTAGGGGTAGGGGTAGGGTAGGGCTAGGGCTAGGGTTAGGGCTAGGCCTAGGGTTAGAATTAGGGCTAAGGTTAGGTTTAGGGTTAGGGTTAGCGTTAGGGTTAGCGCTAGGGTTACGTTTAGGGTTAGGGATAGGGTTAGGTTTAGGGCTCGGGTTAGGGTTAGGGTTACGGTTATTGTTAGGGTTTGGGTTAGGGTTAGGGTTAGTGGTAGGGGTTGGGTTAGGGTTAGGGCTAGGGTCAGGGTTGGGGCTAGGGTTAGTGTTAGGGTTATTGTAAGTGAGAGGGTTAGGGCTAAGCCTAGGGTTATGCTTAGGGTTAGGGATACTGTTTGGGTTAGGGTTAGGGTTAGGGTTAGGGTTAGGGTAAGGGTTTGGGTTAGGGTTAGGGCTAGGGTGAGGTTTAGGGTTAGGGTTAGGGTTAGTTCTAGGGTTAGGGTTATCGTTAGGGTGACGCTTTGGGCTAGGGTTAGGGTTAGGGTTAGGTTTAGGGTTAGGGTTAGGGTTCGGGCTAGGGCTAGGGTTAGGGCTAGGGCTAGGGCTACGGATAGGGCTAGGGTAAGGTCTAGGGTTAGGGCTAGGGCTAGGGTAAGGGTTAGGGCTAGGGTTAGAACTAGAGCTAGGGCTAGGATTAGGGTTAGGGTTACAGTTAGTGAGAGGGTTAGGGCTAAGGCTAGTGTTAGGGTGAGATTTAGGTTTAGGGATATGGTTTTTTGTTAGGGTTAGGGTTATGGTTAGCATTAGGATTAGGGTTAGGGCGAGGGTTAGGTCGAGGGTTAGGGTTAGGGCTAGGGTTAGGGTTAGGGTTAGGGTTAGGGTTAAGGTTAGGGTTAGGGTTAGGGTTAGGGTTAGGGTTAGGGCTGGGGTTGGGGTTGAGGTTAGGGTTAGGGTTACGGTTGGGGTTGTGGTTGGTGTCGTGTTGTGGTTGGGGTTGGGGTTAGGGTTTGAGTTTGGGTTCGGGTTCCGGATAGGGTTAGAATTAGTGTTAGGGTTAGGGTTAGGGCTAGGGCTAGGGTTAGGGGTAGGCTTAGGTTTAGGTTTAGGGATACGGTTTGGATTAGGGTTAGGGTTAGGGCTAGGGTTTGGGTTAGGGTTAGGGTTAGGATTAGAGCTAGGGCTAGTGTTAGCGCTCGTGCTAGGGTAACGGTTAGGACATGCGTTAGAGCTAGAGTTAGGGCTAGCGTTAGGGTTCAGGTTCAGTTTAGGGTTACAGTTTGAGTTAGGGGTAGGGGTAGGGTAGGGCTAGGGCTAGGGTTAGGGCTAGGCCTAGGGTTAGAATTAGGGCTAAGGTTAGGTTTAGGCTTAGGCTTAGCGTTAGGGTTAATGCTAGGGTTACGTTTAGGGTTAGTGATAGGGTTAGGTTTAGGGCTCGGGTTAGGGTTAGGGTTACTGTTACGGTTAGTGTTTGGGTTAGGTTTACGGTTAGTGGTAGGGGTTGGGTTAGGGTTAGGGCTAGGGTCAGGGTTTGGGCTAGGGTTAGGGTTAGGGTTATGGTAAGTGAGAGGGCTAGGGCTAAGCCTAGGGTAAGGGTCAGGGTTAGGGTTAGGGATACTGTTTGGGTTAGGGTTAGGGTTACGGTTAGGGTTAGGGTTAGGGTTAGGGTGAGGGTTAGGGTTAGGGTTGGGGTTAGGGTGAGGGTCAGGGCTAGGGTTAGGGTGAGGGTTAGGGTTAGTGTTAGGGCCAGGGTTAGCATTAGGGTCAGGGCTACGGTTAGGGTTAGGGGTAGGGGTAGGGGTAGGATTAGGGTAGTGTTAGGGTTACGGCTATGGTTAGGGTTAGGGTTAGGGTTAGGGTTAGGGTTAGGGTTAGAGTTAGGGCAAGGGTTAGGGCTAGAGTTCAGGTTAGGTTTAGGGTAGGGTTAGGGCTAGGGCTAGGGTTAGGGTTAGGGTTAGGGTTAGGTTTAGGGCGAGGGCTAGGGCTAGGGTTTGTGTTAGGGTTAGGGCTAGGGCTAGGGCTAGGGT
>NC_139475.1:14472500-14475000 GCF_057233095.1 Heloderma suspectum
GTTCTAGGGTTAGGGTTATCGTTAGGGTGACGCTTTGGGCTAGGGTTAGGGTTAGGGTTAGGGTTAGGTTTAGGGTTAGGGTTAGGGTTCGGGCTAGGGCTAGGGTTAGGGCTAGGGCTAGGGCTATGGATAGGGCTAGGGTAAGGTCTAGGGTTAGGGCTAGGGCTGGGGTTGGGGTTGAGGTTAGGGTTAGGGTTACGGTTGGGGTTGTGGTTGCTGTCGTGTTGTGGTTGGGGTTGGGGTTATGGTTTGAGTTTGGGTTCGGGTTCCGGATAGGGTTAGAATTAGTGTTAGGGTTAGGGTTAGGGCTAGGGCTAGGGTTAGGGGTAGGCTTAGGTTTAGGGATACGGTTTGGATTAGGGTTAGGGTTAGGGCTAGGGTTTGGGTTAGGGTTAGGGTTAGGATTAGGGCTAGGGCTAGTGTTAGCACTAGGGCTAGGGCTAGGGTAACGGTTAGGACATGCGTTAGAGGTAGAGTTAGGGCTAGCGTTAGGGTTCAGGTTCAGTTTAGGGTTACAGTTTGAGTTTGGGGTAGGGGTAGGGTAGGGCTAGGGCTAGGGTTAGGGCTAGGCCTAGGGTTAGAATTAGGGCTAAGGTTAGGTTTAGGCTTAGGCTTAGCGTTAGGGTTAATGCTAGGGTTACGTTTAGGGTTAGTGATAGGGTTAGGTTTAGGGCTCGGGTTAGGGTTAGGGTTACTGTTACGGTTAGTGTTTGCGTTAGGGTTAGGGTTAGTGGTAGGGGTTGGGTTAGGGTTAGGGCTAGGGTCAGGGTTTGGGCTAGGGTTAGGGTTAGGGTTATGGTAAGTGAGAGGGCTAGGGCTAAGCCTAGGGTAAGGGTCAGGGTTAGGGTTAGGGATACTGTTTGGGTTAGGGTTAGGGTTACGGTTAGGGTTATGGTTAGGGTTGGGGTTAGGGTTAGGGTTAGGGTTATGGTTAGGGTTAGGGTTAGGGCTAGGGTTATCATTAGAGTTAGGGCTAGGGTTAGTGTTAGGGTTAGGGCTAGGGCTCGGGTTAGGGGTAGGCTTAGGTTTAGGGATACGGTTTGGATTAGTTTTAGGGTTAGGGCTAGGGTTTGGGTTAGGGTTAGGGTTAGGATTAGGGCTAGGGCTAGTGTTAGCGCTAGGGCTAGGGTAACGGTTAGGACATGCGTTAGAGCTAGAGTTAGGGCTAGCGTTAGGGTTCAGGTTCAGTTTAGGGTTACAGTTTGAGTTAGGGGTAGGGGTAGGGTAGGGCTAGGGCTAGGGTTAGGGCTAGGCCTAGGGTTAGAATTAGGGCTAAGGTTAGGTTTAGGGTTAGGGTTAGCGTTAGGGTTAGCGCTAGGGTTACGTTTAGGGTTAGGGATAGGGTTAGGTTTAGGGCTCGGGTTAGGGTTAGGGTTACGGTTATGGTTAGGGTTTGGGTTAGGGTTAGGGTTAGTGGTAGGGGTTGGGTTAGGGTTAGGGCTAGGGTCAGGGTTGGGGCTAGGGTTAGGGTTAGGGTTATTGTAAGTGAGAGCGTTAGGGCTAAGCCTAGGGTTATGCTTAGGGTTAGGGATACTGTTTGGGTTAGGGTTAGGGTTAGGGTAAGGGTTTGGGTTAGGGTTAGGGCTAGGGTGAGGTTTAGGGTTAGGGTTAGGTTTAGGGTTAGTTCTAGGGTTAGGGTTATCGTTAGGGTGACGCTTTGGGCTAGGGTTAGGGTTAGGGTTAGGGTTAGGTTTAGGGTTAGGGTTAGGGTTAGGGTTCGGGCTAGGGCTAGGGTTAGGGCTAGGGCTAGGGCTACGGATAGGGCTAGGGTAAGGTCTAGGGTTAGGGCTAGGGCTGGGGTTGGGGTTGAGGTTAGGGTTAGGGTTGCGGTTGGGGTTGTGGTTGGTGTCGTGTTGTGGTTGGGGTTGGGGTTAGGGTTTGAGTTTGGGTTTGGGTTCCGGATAGGGTTAGAATTAGTGTTAGGGTTAGGGTTAGGGTTAGGGCTAGGGCTAGGGTTAGGGGTAGGCTTAGGTTTAGGGATACGGTTTGGATTAGGGTTAGGGTTAGGGCTAGGGCTAGGGTTTGGGTTAGGGTTAGGGTTAGGATTAGGGCTAGGGCTAGTGTTAGCGCTAGGGCTAGGGCTAGGGTAACGGTTAGGACATGCGTTAGAGCTAGAGTTAGGGCTAGCGTTAGGGTTCAGGTTCAGTTTAGGGTTACAGTTTGAGTTAGGGGTAGGGGTAGGGTAGGGCTAGGGCTAGGGTTAGGGCTAGGCCTAGGGTTAGAATTAGGGCTAAGGTTAGGTTTAGGCTTAGGCTTAGCGTTAGGGTTAATGCTAGGGTTACGTTTAGGGTTAGTGATAGGGTTAGGTTTAGGGCTCGGGTTAGGGTTAGGGTTACTGTTACGGTTAGTGTTTGGGTTAGGGTTAGGGTTAGTGGTAGGGGTTGGGTTAGGGTTAGGGCTAGGGTCAGGGTTTGGGCTAGGGTTAGGGTTAGGTTTATGGTAAGTGAGAGGGCTAGGGCTAAGCCTAGGGTAAGGGTCAGGGTTAGGGTTAGGGATACTG
>NC_139475.1:14485000-14487500 GCF_057233095.1 Heloderma suspectum
GTTAGGGGTAGGGGTAGGGTAGGGCTAGGGCTAGGGTTAGGGCTAGGCCTAGGGTTAGAATTAGGGCTAAGGTTAGGTTTAGGCTTAGGCTTAGCGTTAGGGTTAATGCTAGGGTTACGTTTAGGGTTAGTGATAGGGTTAGGTTTAGGGCTCGGGTTAGGGTTAGGGTTACTGTTACGGTTAGTGTTTGGGTTAGGGTTAGGGTTAGTGGTAGGGGTTGGGTGAGGGTTAGGGCTAGGGTCAGGGTTTGGGCTAGGGTTAGGGTTAGGTTTATGGTAAGTGAGAGGGCTAGGGCTAAGCCTAGGGTAAGGGTCAGGGTTAGGGTTAGGGATACTGTTCGGGTTAGGGTTCGGGTTATGGTTAGGGTTAGGGTTAGGTTTAGGGTTAGGGTTAGGGTTAGGGTTAGGGCTAGGGTTATCATTAGGGTTAGGGCTAGGGTTAGGGTTAGGGTTAGGTTTATGATTATGGTTAGGGTTTTGGTTAGGTTTAGTGGTAGGCTTTGGGTTAGGGTTAGGGCTAGGGTTTGGGTTAGGGTTTGGGTTAGGGTTAGGGTTAGGATTAGGGCTAGGGCTAATCTTAGGGCTAGGGCTAGGGCTAGGGTCAGGGTTGGGGCTAGGGTTAGGGTTAGGGTTATTGTAAGTGAGAGGGTTAGGGCTAAGCCTAGGGTTATGCTTAGGGTTAGGGATACTGTTTGGGTTAGGGTTAGGGTTAGGGTTAGGGTAAGGGTTTGGGTTAGGGTTAGGGCTAGGGTGAGGTTTAGGGTTAGGGTTAGGGTTAGTTCTAGGGTTAGGGTTATCGTTAGGGTGACGCTTTGGGCTAGGGTTAGGGTTAGGGTTAGGGTTAGGTTTAGGGTTAGGGTTAGGGTTCGGGCTAGGGCTAGGGTTAGGGCTAGGGCTAGGGCTACGGATAGGGCTAGGGTAAGGTCTAGGGTTAGGGCTAGGGCTAGGGTAAGGGTTAGGGCTAGGGTTAGAACTAGAGCTAGGGCTAGGATTAGGGTTAGGGTTACAGTTAGTGAGAGGGTTAGGGCTAAGGCTAGTGTTAGGGTGAGATTTAGGTTTAGGGATATGGTTTTTTGTTAGGGTTAGGGTTATGGTTAGCATTAGGATTAGGGTTAGGGCGAGGGTTAGGTCGAGGGTTAGGGTTAGGGCTAGGGTTAGGGTTAGGGTTAGGGTTAGGGTTAGGGTTAAGGTTAGGGTTAGGGTTAGGGTTAGGGTTAGGGTTAGGGCTGGGGTTGGGGTTGAGGTTAGGGTTAGGGTTACGGTTGGGGTTGTGGTTGGTGTCGTGTTGTGGTTGGGGTTGGGGTTAGGGTTTGAGTTTGGGTTCGGGTTCCGGATAGGGTTAGAATTAGTGTTAGGGTTAGGGTTAGGGCTAGGGCTAGGGTTAGGGGTAGGCTTAGGTTTAGGTTTAGGGATACGGTTTGGATTAGGGTTAGGGTTAGGGCTAGGGTTTGGGTTAGGGTTAGGGTTAGGATTAGAGCTAGGGCTAGTGTTAGCGCTCGTGCTAGGGTAACGGTTAGGACATGCGTTAGAGCTAGAGTTAGGGCTAGCGTTAGGGTTCAGGTTCAGTTTAGGGTTACAGTTTGAGTTAGGGGTAGGGGTAGGGTAGGGCTAGGGCTAGGGTTAGGGCTAGGCCTAGGGTTAGAATTAGGGCTAAGGTTAGGTTTAGGCTTAGGCTTAGCGTTAGGGTTAATGCTAGGGTTACGTTTAGGGTTAGTGATAGGGTTAGGTTTAGGGCTCGGGTTAGGGTTAGGGTTACTGTTACGGTTAGTGTTTGGGTTAGGTTTACGGTTAGTGGTAGGGGTTGGGTTAGGGTTAGGGCTAGGGTCAGGGTTTGGGCTAGGGTTAGGGTTAGGGTTATGGTAAGTGAGAGGGCTAGGGCTAAGCCTAGGGTAAGGGTCAGGGTTAGGGTTAGGGATACTGTTTGGGTTAGGGTTAGGGTTACGGTTAGGGTTAGGGTTAGGGTTAGGGTGAGGGTTAGGGTTAGGGTTGGGGTTAGGGTGAGGGTCAGGGATATGGTTAGGGTGAGGGTTAGGGTTAGTGTTAGGGCCAGGGTTAGCATTAGGGTCAGGGCTACGGTTAGGGTTAGGGGTAGGGGTAGGGGTAGGATTAGGGTAGTGTTAGGGTTACGGCTATGTTTAGGGTTAGGGTTAGGGTTAGGGTTAGGGTTAGAGTTAGGGCAAGGGTTAGGGCTAGAGTTCAGGTTAGGTTTAGGGTAGGGTTAGGGCTAGGGCTAGGGTTAGGGTTAGGGTTAGGTTTAGGGCGAGGGCTAGGGCTAGGGTTTGTGTTAGGGTTAGGGCTAGGGCTAGGGCTAGGGTTAGTGTTAGTGTTAGGGTTAGGGTTAGGGTTAGGGTTAGGGTTAGGGTAAGGTTTAGGTGTAGGGTTAGGGTTAGGCTTAGGGGCAGGTTTAGGGGTAGGGCTAGGGTTAGTTGTAGTGTTAGAGCTAGGGCTAGGGCTTGGGATAGGGATAGGGATAGGGATAGGGATAGGGATCGGGTTAGTGT
>NC_139475.1:14490000-14497500 GCF_057233095.1 Heloderma suspectum
TAGGATTAGGGCTAGGGCTAGTGTTAGGGCTAGGGCTAGGGCTAGGGTAACGGTTAGGACATGCGTTAGAGCTAGAGTTAGGGCTAGCGTTAGGGTTCAGGTTCAGTTTAGGGTTACAGTTTGAGTTAGGGGTAGGGGTAGGGTAGGGCTAGGGCTAGGGTTAGGGCTAGGCCTAGGGTTAGAATTAGGGCTAAGGTTAGGTTTAGGGTTAGGGTTAGCGTTAGGGTTAGCGCTAGGGTTACGTTTAGGGTTAGGGATAGGGTTAGGTTTAGGGCTCGGGTTAGGGTTAGGGTTACGGTTATGGTTAGGGTTTGGGTTAGGGTTAGGGTTAGTGGTAGGGGTTGGGTTAGGGTTAGGGCTAGGGTCAGGGTTGGGGCTAGGGTTAGGGTTAGGGTTATTGTAAGTGAGAGGGTTAGGGCTAAGCCTAGGGTTATGCTTAGGGTTAGGGATACAGTTTGGGTTAGGGTTAGGGTTAGGGTAAGGGTTTGGGTTAGGGTTAGGGCTAGGGTGAGGTTTTGGGTTAGGGTTAGGGTTAGGGTTAGTTCTAGGGTTAGGGTTATCGTTAGGGTGACGCTTTGGGCTAGGGTTAGGGTTAGGGTTAGGTTTAGGTTTAGGGTTCGGGCTAGGGCTAGGGTTAGGGCTAGGGCTAGGGCTACGGATAGGGCTAGGGTAAGGTCTAGGGTTAGGGCTAGGGCTAGGGTAAGGGTTAGGGCTAGGGTTAGAACTAGAGCTAGGGCTAGGATTAGGGTTAGGGTTACAGTTAGTGAGAGGGTTAGGGCTAAGGCTAGTGTTAGGGTGAGATTTAGGTTTAGGGATATGGTTTTTTGTTAGGGTTAGGGTTATGGTTAGCGTTAGGATTAGGGTTAGGGCTAGGGTTAGGTCGAGGGTTAGGGTTAGGGTTAGGGTTAGGGCTAGGGTCAGGGTTGGGGCTAGGGTTAGGGTTAGGGTTATTGTAAGTGAGAGGGTTAGGGCTAAGCCTAGGGTTATGCTTAGGGTTAGGGATACTGTTTGGGTTAGGGTTAGGGTTAGGGTAAGGGTTTGGGTTAGGGTTAGGGCTAGGGTGAGGTTTAGGGTTAGGGTTAGTTTTAGGGTTAGTTCTAGGGTTAGGGTTATCGTTAGGGTGACGCTTTGGGCTAGGGTTAGGGTTAGGGTTAGGGTTAGGTTTAGGGTTAGGGTTAGGGTTCGGGCTAGGGCTAGGGTTAGGGCTAGGGCTAGGGCTATGGATAGGGCTAGGGTAAGGTCTAGGGTTAGGGCTAGGGCTGGGGTTGGGGTTGAGGTTAGGGTTAGGGTTACGGTTGGGGTTGTGGTTGCTGTCGTGTTGTGGTTGGGGTTGGGGTTATGGTTTGAGTTTGGGTTCGGGTTCCGGATAGGGTTAGAATTAGTGTTAGGGTTAGGGTTAGGGCTAGGGCTAGGGTTAGGGGTAGGCTTAGGTTTAGGGATACGGTTTGGATTAGGGTTAGGGTTAGGGCTAGGGTTTGGGTTAGGGTTAGGGTTAGGATTAGGGCTAGGGCTAGTGTTAGCACTAGGGCTAGGGCTAGGGTAACGGTTAGGACATGCGTTAGAGGTAGAGTTAGGGCTAGCGTTAGGGTTCAGGTTCAGTTTAGGGTTACAGTTTGAGTTTGGGGTAGGGGTAGGGTAGGGCTAGGGCTAGGGTTAGGGCTAGGCCTAGGGTTAGAATTAGGGCTAAGGTTAGGTTTAGGCTTAGGCTTAGCGTTAGGGTTAATGCTAGGGTTACGTTTAGGGTTAGTGATAGGGTTAGGTTTAGGGCTCGGGTTAGGGTTAGGGTTACTGTTACGGTTAGTGTTTGCGTTAGGGTTAGGGTTAGTGGTAGGGGTTGGGTTAGGGTTAGGGCTAGGGTCAGGGTTTGGGCTAGGGTTAGGGTTAGGGTTATGGTAAGTGAGAGGGCTAGGGCTAAGCCTAGGGTAAGGGTCAGGGTTAGGGTTAGGGATACTGTTTGGGTTAGGGTTAGGGTTACGGTTAGGGTTATGGTTAGGGTTGGGGTTAGGGTTAGGGTTAGGGTTATGGTTAGGGTTAGGGTTAGGGCTAGGGTTATCATTAGAGTTAGGGCTAGGGTTAGTGTTAGGGTTAGGGCTAGGGCTCGGGTTAGGGGTAGGCTTAGGTTTAGGGATACGGTTTGGATTAGTTTTAGGGTTAGGGCTAGGGTTTGGGTTAGGGTTAGGGTTAGGATTAGGGCTAGGGCTAGTGTTAGCGCTAGGGCTAGGGTAACGGTTAGGACATGCGTTAGAGCTAGAGTTAGGGCTAGCGTTAGGGTTCAGGTTCAGTTTAGGGTTACAGTTTGAGTTAGGGGTAGGGGTAGGGTAGGGCTAGGGCTAGGGTTAGGGCTAGGCCTAGGGTTAGAATTAGGGCTAAGGTTAGGTTTAGGGTTAGGGTTAGCGTTAGGGTTAGCGCTAGGGTTACGTTTAGGGTTAGGGATAGGGTTAGGTTTAGGGCTCGGGTTAGGGTTAGGGTTACGGTTATGGTTAGGGTTTGGGTTAGGGTTAGGGTTAGTGGTAGGGGTTGGGTTAGGGTTAGGGCTAGGGTCAGGGTTGGGGCTAGGGTTAGGGTTAGGGTTATTGTAAGTGAGAGCGTTAGGGCTAAGCCTAGGGTTATGCTTAGGGTTAGGGATACTGTTTGGGTTAGGGTTAGGGTTAGGGTAAGGGTTTGGGTTAGGGTTAGGGCTAGGGTGAGGTTTAGGGTTAGGGTTAGGTTTAGGGTTAGTTCTAGGGTTAGGGTTATCGTTAGGGTGACGCTTTGGGCTAGGGTTAGGGTTAGGGTTAGGGTTAGGTTTAGGGTTAGGGTTAGGGTTAGGGTTCGGGCTAGGGCTAGGGTTAGGGCTAGGGCTAGGGCTACGGATAGGGCTAGGGTAAGGTCTAGGGTTAGGGCTAGGGCTGGGGTTGGGGTTGAGGTTAGGGTTAGGGTTGCGGTTGGGGTTGTGGTTGGTGTCGTGTTGTGGTTGGGGTTGGGGTTAGGGTTTGAGTTTGGGTTTGGGTTCCGGATAGGGTTAGAATTAGTGTTAGGGTTAGGGTTAGGGTTAGGGCTAGGGCTAGGGTTAGGGGTAGGCTTAGGTTTAGGGATACGGTTTGGATTAGGGTTAGGGTTAGGGCTAGGGCTAGGGTTTGGGTTAGGGTTAGGGTTAGGATTAGGGCTAGGGCTAGTGTTAGCGCTAGGGCTAGGGCTAGGGTAACGGTTAGGACATGCGTTAGAGCTAGAGTTAGGGCTAGCGTTAGGGTTCAGGTTCAGTTTAGGGTTACAGTTTGAGTTAGGGGTAGGGGTAGGGTAGGGCTAGGGCTAGGGTTAGGGCTAGGCCTAGGGTTAGAATTAGGGCTAAGGTTAGGTTTAGGCTTAGGCTTAGCGTTAGGGTTAATGCTAGGGTTACGTTTAGGGTTAGTGATAGGGTTAGGTTTAGGGCTCGGGTTAGGGTTAGGGTTACTGTTACGGTTAGTGTTTGGGTTAGGGTTAGGGTTAGTGGTAGGGGTTGGGTTAGGGTTAGGGCTAGGGTCAGGGTTTGGGCTAGGGTTAGGGTTAGGTTTATGGTAAGTGAGAGGGCTAGGGCTAAGCCTAGGGTAAGGGTCAGGGTTAGGGTTAGGGATACTGTTTGGGTTAGGGTTAGGGTTACGGTTAGGGTTAGGGTTAGGGTTAGGGTTAGGGTTAGGGTTAGGGCTAGGGTTATCATTAGGGTTAGGGCTAGGGTTAGGGTTAGGGTTAGGTTTATGATTATGGTTAGGGTTTTGGTTAGGTTTAGTGGTAGGCTTTGGGTTAGGGTTAGGGCTAGGGTTTGGGTTAGGGTTTGGGTTAGGGTTAGGGTTAGGATTAGGGCTAGGGCTAATCTTAGGGCTAGGGCTAGGGCTAGGGTAACGGTTAGGACATGCGTTAGAGCTAGAATTAGGGCTAGCGTTAGGGTTCAGGTTCAGTTTAGGGTTACAGTTTGAGTTAGGGGTAGGGGTAGGGTAGGGCTAGGGCTAGGGTTAGGGCTAGGCCTAGGGTTAGAATTAGGGCTAAGGTTAGGTTTAGGGTTAGGGTTAGCGTTAGGGTTAGCGCTAGGGTTACGTTTAGGGTTAGGGATAGGGTTAGGTTTAGGGCTCGGGTTAGGGTTAGGGTTACGGTTATGGTTAGGGTTTGGGTTAGGGTTAGAGTTAGTGGTAGGGGTTGGGTTAGGGTTAGGGCTAGGGTCAGGGATCTGGCTAGGGTTAGGGTTAGGGTTATTGTAAGTGAGAGGGTTAGGGCTAAGCCTAGGGTTATGCTTAGGGTTAGGGATACTGTTTGGTTTAGGGTTAGGGTTAGGTTAAGGGTTTGGGTTAGGGTTAGGGCTAGGGTGAGGTTTAGGGTTAGGGTTAGGGTTAGTTCTAGGGTTAGGGTTATCGTTAGGGTGACGCTTTGGGCTAGGGTTAGGGTTAGGGTTAGGTTTAGGGTTAGGGTTAGGGTTCGGGCTAGGGCTAGGGTTAGGGCTAGGGCTAGGGCTACGGATAGGGCTAGGGTAAGGTCTAGGGTTAGGGCTAGGGCTAGGGTAAGGGTTAGGGCTAGGGTTAGAACTAGAGCTAGGGCTAGGATTAGGGTTAGGGTTACAGTTAGTGAGAGGGTTAGGGCTAAGGCTAGTGTTAGGGTGAGATTTAGGTTTAGGGATATGGTTTTTTGTTAGGGTTAGGGTTATGGTTAGCGTTAGGATTAGGGTTAGGGCGAGGGTTAGGTCGAGGGTTAGGGTTAGGGCTAGGGTTAGGGTTAGGGTTAGGGTTAGGGTTAGGGTTAAGGTTAGGGTTAGGGTTAGGGTTAGGGTTAGGGTTAGGGTTAGGGTTAGGGCTGGGGTTGGGGTTGAGGTTAGGGTTAGGGTTACGGTTGGGGTTGTGGTTGGTGTCGTGTTGTGGTTGGGGTTGGGGTTAGGGTTTGAGTTTGGGTTCGGGTTCCGGATAGGGTTAGAATTAGTGTTAGGGTTAGGGTTAGGGCTAGGGCTAGGGTTAGGGGTAGGCTTAGGTTTAGGGATACGGTTTGGATTAGGTTTAGGGTTAGGGCTAGGGTTTGGGTTAGGGTTAGGGTTAGGATTAGGGCTAGGGCTAGTGTTAGCGCTAGGGCTAGGGTAACGGTTAGGACATGCGTTAGAGCTAGAGTTAGGGCTAGCGTTAGGGTTCACGTTCAGTTTAGGGTTACAGTTTGAGTTAGGGGTAGGGGTAGGGTAGGGCTAGGGCTAGGGTTAGGGCTAGGCCTAGGGTTAGAATTAGGGCTAAGGTTAGGTTTAGGGTTAGGGTTAGCGTTAGGGTTAGCGCTAGGGTTACGTTTAGGGTTAGGGATAGGGTTAGGTTTAGGGCTCGGGTTAGGGTTAGGGTTACGGTTATGGTTAGGGTTTGGGTTAGGGTTAGGGTTAGTGGTAGGGGTTGGGTTAGGGTTAGGGCTAGGGTCAGGGTTGGGGCTAGGGTTAGGGTTAGGGTTATTGTAAGTGAGAGCGTTAGGGCTAAGCCTAGGGTTATGCTTAGTGTTAGGGATACTGTTTGGGTTAGGGTTAGGGTTAGGGTAAGGGTTTGGGTTAGGGTTAGGGCTAGGGTGAGGTTTAGGGTTAGGGTTAGGTTTAGGGTTAGTTCTAGGGTTAGGGTTATCGTTAGGGTGACGCTTTGGGCTAGGGTTAGGGTTAGGGTTAGGGTTAGGTTTAGGGTTAGGGTTAGGGTTAGGGTTCGGGCTAGGGCTAGGGTTAGGGCTAGGGCTAGGGCTACGGATAGGGCTAGGGTAAGGTCTAGGGTTAGGGCTAGGGCTGGGGTTGGGGTTGAGGTTAGGGTTAGGGTTACGGTTGGGGTTGTGGTTGGTGTCGTGTTGTGGTTGGGGTTGGGGTTAGGGTTTGAGTTTGGGTTTGGGTTCCGGATAGGGTTAGAATTAGTGTTAGGGTTAGGGTTAGGGTTAGGGCTAGGGCTAGGGTTAGGGGTAGGCTTAGGTTTAGGGATACGGTTTGGATTAGGGTTAGGGTTAGGGCTAGGGCTAGGGTTTGGGTTAGGGTTAGGGTTAGGATTAGGGCTAGGGCTAGTGTTAGCGCTAGGGCTAGGGCTAGGGTAACGGTTAGGACATGCGTTAGAGCTAGAGTTAGGGCTAGCGTTAGGGTTCAGGTTCAGTTTAGGGTTACAGTTTGAGTTAGGGGTAGGGGTAGGGTAGGGCTAGGGCTAGGGTTAGGGCTAGGCCTAGGGTTAGAATTAGGGCTAAGGTTAGGTTTAGGCTTAGGCTTAGCGTTAGGGTTAATGCTAGGGTTACGTTTAGGGTTAGTGATAGGGTTAGGTTTAGGGCTCGGGTTAGGGTTAGGGTTACTGTTACGGTTAGTGTTTGGGTTAGGGTTAGGGTTAGTGGTAGGGGTTGGGTTAGGGTTAGGGCTAGGGTCAGGGTTTGGGCTAGGGTTAGGGTTAGGTTTATGGTAAGTGAGAGGGCTAGGGCTAAGCCTAGGGTAAGGGTCAGGGTTAGGGTTAGGGATACTGTTTGGGTTAGGGTTAGGGTTACGGTTAGGGTTAGGGTTAGGGTTAGGGTTAGGGTTAGGGCTAGGGTTATCATTAGGGTTAGGGCTAGGGTTAGGGTTAGGGTTAGGTTTATGATTATGGTTAGGGTTTTGGTTAGGTTTAGTGGTAGGCTTTGGGTTAGGGTTAGGGCTAGTGTTTGGGTTAGGGTTTGGGTTAGGGTTAGGGTTAGGATTAGGGCTAGGGCTAATCTTAGGGCTAGGGCTAGGGCTAGGGTAACGGTTAGGACATGCGTTAGAGCTAGAATTAGGGCTAGCGTTAGGGTTCAGGTTCAGTTTAGGGTTACAGTTTGAGTTAGGGGTAGGGGTAGGGTAGGGCTAGGGCTAGGGTTAGGGCTAGGCCTAGGGTTAGAATTAGGGCTAAGGTTAGGTTTAGGGTTAGGGTTAGCGTTAGGGTTAGCGCTAGGGTTACGTTTAGGGTTAGGGATAGGGTTAGGTTTAGGGCTCGGGTTAGGGTTAGGGTTACGGTTATGGTTAGGGTTTGGGTTAGGGTTAGAGTTAGTGGTAGGGGTTGGGTTAGGGTTAGGGCTAGGGTCAGGGATGGGGCTAGGGTTAGGGTTAGGGTTATTGTAAGTGAGAGGGTTAGGGCTAAGCCTAGGGTTATGCTTAGGGTTAGGGATACTGTTTGGTTTAGGGTTAGGGTTAGGTTAAGGGTTTGGGTTAGGGTTAGGGCTAGGGTGAGGTTTAGGGTTAGGGTTAGGGTTAGTTCTAGGGTTAGGGTTATCGTTAGGGTGACGCTTTGGGCTAGGGTTAGGGTTAGGGTTAGGTTTAGGGTTAGGGTTAGGGTTCGGGCTAGGGCTAGGGTTAGGGCTAGGGCTAGGGCTACGGATAGGGCTAGGGTAAGGTCTAGGGTTAGGGCTAGGGCTAGGGTAAGGGTTAGGGCTAGGGTTAGAACTAGAGCTAGGGCTAGGATTAGGGTTAGGGTTACAGTTAGTGAGAGGGTTAGGGCTAAGGCTAGTGTTAGGGTGAGATTTAGGTTTAGGGATATGGTTTTTTGTTAGGGTTAGGGTTATGGTTAGCGTTAG
>NC_139475.1:14500000-14512500 GCF_057233095.1 Heloderma suspectum
TAGGGTTAGGGCTAGGGTTATTGTAAGTGAGAGGGTTAGGGCTAAGCCTAGGGTTATGGTTAGGGTAAGGGATACTGTTTGGGTTAGGGTTAGGGTTAGGGTTAGGGTAAGGGTAAGGGTTAGGGTTAGGGTTAGGGTTAGGGTTAGGGCTAGGGTGAGGTTTAGGGTTAGGGTTAGGGTTAGGGTTACGTCTAGGGTTAGGGTTATCGTTAGGGTGACGCTTTGGGCTAGGGTTAGGGTTAGGGTTAGGGTTAGGGTTAGGGTTCGGGTTCGGGTTCAGGCTAGGGCTAGGGTTAGGGCTAGGGCTAGGGCTACGGATAGGGCTAGGGTTAGGGCTAGGGCTAGGGTTAGTGTTAGGTTTAGGGCTAGGGTTCGGGTTAGGGCTAGAGTTCGGGTTAGGGTTAGGGTTCGGGTTAGGTATACGGTGAGGGCTAGGGTTAGGGTGAGGGCTATGTTTTGGGTTAGGGTTAGGGTTAGGGTTAGGGTTAGGGTGAGAGTTAGGGCTAGGGCTAGGGCTAGGGCTAGGGCAAGGGTTAGGGCAAGGGCTATGGTTAGGGTTAGAGTTCGGGTTAGGGTTACGGTTGTGGATGCGGTTGGTGTTGTGTTGTGGTTGGGGTTGGGGTTAGGGTTTGAGTTTGGGTTCGGTTCGGGTTAGGGTTAGGGTTAGGGTTGGGGTTGGGGTTAGGTTTAGGGCTAGGGCTAGGGCTAGGGCTAGGGTTAAAGCTAGGGCTAGGGCTAGGGTTAGGGTTAGCGTTAGGGTTAGCGCTAGGGCTAGGGTTAGGGTTAGGGGTGGGGTTAGGGTTAGGGTTAGCGCTAGGGCTAGGGTTAGGGTTAGGGTTAGGGGTAGGGTTAGGGTTAGGGTTAGGGTTAGGGCTAGGGTTAGGTTTATGGCTAGGGATAGGTTTAGGGATAGGGTCTGTGCTAGGGTTAGGTTTAGGGTTAAGGCTCGGGCTAGGGCTAGGGATAGGGCTAGGGCTAGGGCTAGGGCTAGGTCTAGGGCTAGGGTTAGGGTTACGGTTAGGGCTAGGGTTCGGGTTAGGGCTAGGGTTCGGGTTAGGGTTAGGGCTGGGTAACTGTTAGGACATGCGTTAGAGCTAGAGTTAGGGCTAGCGTTAGGGTTCAGGTTCAGTTTAGGGTTACAGTTTGAGTTAGGGGTAGGGGTAGGGTAGGGCTAGGGCTAGGGTTAGGGCTAGGCCTAGGGTTAGAATTAGGGCTAAGGTTAGGTTTAGGGTTAGGGTTAGCGTTAGGGTTAGCGCTTGGGTTACGTTTAGGGTTAGGGATAGGGTTAGGTTTAGGGCTCGGGTTAGGGTTAGGGTTACGGTTATGGTTAGGGTTTGGGTTAGGGTTAGGGTTAGTGGTAGGGGTTGGGTTAGGGTTAGGGCTAGGGTCAGGGTTGGGGCTAGGGTTAGGGTTAGGGTTATTGTAAGTGAGAGGGTTAGGGCTAAGCCTAGGGTTATGGTTAGGGTTAGGGATACTGTTTGGGTTAGGGTTAGGGTTAGGGTTAGGGTAAGGGTTAGGGTTAGGGTTAAGGATAGGGTTAGGGCTAGGGTGAGGTTTAGGGTTAGGGTTAGGGTTAGGGTTAGGGTTAGGTCTAGGGTTAGGGTTATCGTTAGGGTGACGCTTTGGGCTAGGGTTAGGGTTCGGGTTAGGGTTAGGCTTAGGGTTCGGGTTCGGGTTCGTGCTAGGGCTAGGGTTAGAGTTAGGGCTAGGGCTAGGGCTACGGATAGGCTAGGGTTAGGGCTAGGGCTAGGGTTAGGGCTTAGGTTAGGGTTAGGGTTAGGGTTAGGGTTAGGTATAGGGTGAGGGCTAGGGTTAGGGTGAGGGTTCTGGTTAGTGTTAGGGCTAGGGTGAGCATTAGGGTTAGGGCTACGGTTATGGTTAGGGTTTGTATTAGGGTTAGTGGTAGGCTTTGGGTTAGGGTAAGGTCTAGGGTTAGGGTTAATGTTAGGGCTAGGGCTAGGGTTAGGTTTGGGGTTACGGTTAGGGTTACGGTTAGGGTTAGGGTTAGGGTTAGAGTTAGGGCTAGGGTTGGGGTAGAGGTTAGGGTTAGGGTTAGGGTTAGGGTTAGGTTTACGGTTGTGGTTGCTGTTGGTGTTGTGTTGTGGTTGGGGTTGGGGTTAGGGTTTGAGTTCGGGTTCGGTTCGGGTTAGGGTTAGGGTTTGGGGTAGGTTTATGGTTTGGGTTAGGGTTAGGGTTGGGGTTGGGGTTAGGTTTAGGGCTAGGGCTAGGGCTAGGGTTAAAGCTAGGGCTAGGGCTAGGGTTAGGGTTAGCGTTAGGGTTAGCGCTAGGGCTAGGGTTAGGGTTAGGGTTAGTGCTAGGGTTAGGTTTAGGGGTAGGGATAGGTTTAGGGATAGGGTCTGGGCTAGGGTTAGGTTTAGGGTTAAGGCTCGGGCTAGGGCAAGGGCTAGGGCTAGGGCTAGGGCTAGGGTTAGTGTTAGGGTTAGGGCTAGGGTTCGGGTTAGGGCTAGAGTTCGGGTTAGGGTTAGGGTGGGGTTAGGGCTACGGCTAGGGTTTGGGCTTGGGTTAAGGTTAGGGTTAGGGTTAGGGATAGGACTAGGGATAGGGATAGGGATAGGGATAGGACTAGGGATTGGGATAGGGATAGGGATAGGGCAAGGGTTAGGTCAAGGGCTATTGTTACGGTTAGGTTTAGGGTCAGTGTGAGGGCTATGGTTAGGGTGAGGGTGAGGGTGAGGGTTACGGCTAGGGTTAGCATTAGGGTTAGGGCTGGCGTTAGCGTTAGCATTAGAGTTAGGTTTAGGTTTAGGGTTAGGGTTAGGGTTAGGGTTAGGGCTAGGGCTAGGGCTACGGTTAGGGCTTGCGTCATGGCTAGGGTTAGGGTTCGGTGAGGTTTAGTGTTCGGAGTAGAGTTAGGGTTAGGGTGAGGGCTAGGTTTAGGGTGAGGGTTAGTTTTAGGGTTAGGGTTGGGCTAGGGTTATCATTAGGGTTAGGGCTAGGGTTAGGGTTAGGTTTATGATTATGGTTAGGGTTTTGGTTAGGTTTAGTGGTAGGCTTTGGGTTAGGGTTAGGGCTAGGGTTTGGGTTAGGGTTTGGGTTAGGGTTAGGGCTAGGGTGAGGTTTAGGGTTAGGGTTAGGGTTAGGTCTAGGGTTAGGGTTATCGTTAGGGTGACGCTTTGGGCTAGGGTTAGGGTTAGGGTTAGGGTTAGGGTTAGGGTTAGGGTTCGGGCTAGGGCTAGGGTTAGGGCTAGGGCTAGGGCTACGGATAGGGCTAGGGTTAGGGCTAGGGTTAGGGCTTAGGTTAGGGTTAGGGTTAGGGTTATGGTTCGGGTTAGGTATAGGGTGAGGGCTATGGTTAGGGTGAGGGTTCTGGTTAGTGTTAGGTCTAGGGTTAGCATTAGGGTTAGGGCTACGGTTATGGTTAGGGTTTGTGTTAGGGTTAGTGGTAGGCTTTGAGTTAGGGTAAGGTCTAGGGTTAGGGCTAGGGCTAGGGTAAGGGTTAGGGCTAGGGTTAGAACTAGAGCTAGGGCTAGGGTTAGGGTTAGAGTTCAGTTTTAGTTTAGGGTTACAGTTTGGTTTAGGGGTAGGGGTAGGGGTAGGGTTAGGTCTAGGCCTAGGGTTAGGGTTAAGGCTATAGTTAGGTTTAGGGTTAAGGTTAGGGTTAGCGCTAGGGTTAGGCTTAGGGTTAGGGTTAGGGCTAGGGTTAGGTTAAGGGCTCAGGTTAGGGTTAGGGTTACGGTTCTGGTTCTGGTTAGGGTTTGGGTTAGCGTTAGGGTTAGTGGTAGGTGTTGGGTTAGGGTTAGGGATAGGGATAGCGTTTAGGCTTGGATTAGGGTTAGGGTTACAGTTAGTGAGAGGGTTAGGGCTAAGGCTAGTGTTAGGGTGAGATTTAGGTTTAGGGATATGGTTTTTTGTTAGGGTTAGGGTTATGGTTAGCGTTAGGATTAGGGTTAGGGCTAGGGTTAGGTCGAGGGTTAGGGTTAGGGTTAGGGTTAGGGTTAGGGTTAAGGTTAGAGTTAGGGTTAGTGTTAGGGTTAGGGTTAGGGTTTGGGTTAGGGTTAGTGTTAAGGTTAGAGTTAGGGTTAGGGTTAAGGTTTGTGTTAGGGTTAGGGTTAGTGTTCGGGCTAGGGCTAGGGTTACTGCTAGGGCTACAGTTAGGGCTAAGGTTAGGGCTAGGGTTAGGGCTAGGGTTAGGGCTTGGGTTAGGGTTAGGGCTAGGGCTAGGGCTAGGGCAAGGGTTAGGCAAGGGCTATGGTTAGGGTAAGGGTTAGGGTTAGGGTGAGGGTGAGGGTTAGGGCTAGGGCTAGGGCTAGGGCTAGGGCTAGGGCAAGGGTTAGGGCAAGGGCTATGGTTAGGGTTAGAGTTCGGGTTAGGGTTACGGTTGGGTTTAGGGTGAGGGTCAGGACTAGGGTTAGGGTGAGGGTTAGGGTTAGTGTTAGGGCCTGGGTTAGCATTAGGGTCAGGGCTACGGTTAGGGTTAGGGGAGGGGTAGGGGTAGGATTAGGGTAGGGTTAGGGTTACGGCTATGGTTAGGGTTAGGGCTCGGACAAGGGTTAGGTCTAAGGCTAGGATTAGTGTTAGGGTTAGGGCTATGGCTAGGGCTTGGGCTAGGGCAAGGGTTAGGGTTAGGGTTAGGGTTAGGTATAGGGTGAGGGCTAGGGTTAGGGTGAGGGTTCTGGTTAGTGTTAGGGCTAGGGTGAGCATTAGGGTTAGGGCTACGGTTATGGTTAGGGTTTGTATTAGGGTTAGTGGTAGGCTTTGGGTTAGGGTAAGGTCTAGGGTTAGGGCTAGGGTTAGGGTTAATGTTAGGGCTAGGGCTAGGGTTAGGTTTGGGATAGGGATAGGGATAGGGATAGGGATAGGGATAGGGATAGGGATAGGGATAGGGATAGGGATAGGGATAGGGCTAGGGCAAGGGTTAGGTCAAGGGCTATTGTTACGGTTAGGGTTAGGGTCAGTGTGAGGGCTATGGTTAGGGTGAGGGTGAGGGTGAGGGTTACGGCTAGGATTAGCGTTAGGTTTAGGGCTGGCATTAGCGTTAGCATTAGAGTTAGGTTTAGGTTTAGGGTTAGGGTTAGGGTTAGGGTTAGGGCTAGGGCTAGGGCTACGGTTAGGGCTTGCGTCATGTCTAGGGTTAGGGTTCAGTGAGGTTTAGGGTTAGGAGTAGAGTTAGGGTTAGGGTGAGGGCTAGGTTTAGGGTGAGGGTTAGTTTTAGGGTTAGGGTTAGGGCTAGGGTTATCATTAGGGTTAGGGCTAGGGTTAGGGTTAGGTTTATGATTATGATTAGGGTTTTGGTTAGGTTTAGTGGTAGGCTTTGGGTTAGGGTTAGGGCTAGGGTTTGGGTTAGGGTTAAGGTTAGAGTTAGGGTTAGGGTTAGGGTTTGGGTTAGGGTTAGGGTTAAGGTTAGATTTAGGGTTAGGGTTAGGGTTTGTGTTAGGGTTAGGGTTAGTGTTCGGGCTAGGGCTAGGGTTACTGCTAGGGCTACAGTTAGGGCTAAGGTTAGGGCTAGGGTTAGGGCTAGGGTTAGGGCTTGGGTTAGGTTTAGGGCTAGGGCTAGGGCTAGGGCTAGGGCTAGGGCAAGGGTTAGGCAAGGGCTATGGTTAGGGTTAGGGTTAGTGTTAGGGTAAGGGTTAGGGTTAGGGTTAGGGTTAGCGTGAGGGTTAGGGCTAGGGCTAGGGCAAGGGTTAGGGCAAGGGCTATGCTTAGAGTTAGAGTTAGGGTTAGGGTTAGGGTTGGGGTTAGGGTGAGGGTCAGGGCTAGTGTTAGGGTGAGGGTTAGGGTTAGTGTTAGGGCCAGGGTTAGCATTAGGGTCAGGGCTACGGTTAGGGGTAGGGGTAGGGGTAGGGGTAGGGGTAGGATTAGGGTAGTGTTAGGGTTACGGCTATGGTTAGGGTTAGGGTTAGGGTTAGGGTTAGAGTTTGGGCAAGGGTTAGGGCTAGAGTTCAGGTTAGGTTTAGGGTAGGGTTAGGGCTAGGGCTAGGGTTAGGGTTAGGGTTACGGTTAGGTTTAGGGCGAGGGCTAGGGCTAGGGCTAGGGTTTGTGTTAGGGTTACTGCTAGGGCTAGGGCTAGGGTTAGTGTTAGGGTTAGGGTTAGGGTTAGGGTTAGGGTTAGGTTTAGGTGTAGGGTTAGGGTTAGGCTTAGGGGCAGGTTTAGGGGTAGGGCTAGGGTTAGTCGTAGTGTTAGAGCTAGGGCTAATCTTGGGATAGGGATAGGGATAGGGATAGGGATAGGGATAGGGATAGGGATAGGGATAGGGTTAGTGTTAGTGTTAGGGCTCGGGCTAGGGTTAGGGTTAGGGTTAGGGTTAGGGTTAGGGTTAGGGTTAGGTTTAGGTGTAGGGTTAGGGTTAGGCTTAGGGGCAGGTTTAGGGGTAGGGCTAGGGTTAGTTGTAGTGTTAGAGCTAGGGCTAGGGCTTGGGATAGGGATAGGAATAGGGATAGGGATAGGGATAGGGATAGGGATAGGGATAGGGTTAGTGTTAGTGTTAGTGTTAGGGCTAGGGCTAGGGTTAGGGTTAGGGTTAGGGTTAGGGTTAGGGTTAGGGCTAGGGTTAGGGTTAGGGTTAGGGCTAGGGTTAGGGTTAGGGTTCGGGCTAGGATTAGGGCTAGGGTTAGGGCTAGGGCTAGGGCTAGGGTAACGGTTAGGGCTAGGGTTGGAGCTAGAGCTAGGGCTAGGGTTAGGGTTCAGGTTCAGGTTCAGTTTAGGGTTACAGTTTGGGTTAGGGGCAGGGGTAGGGGTAGGGGTATGGTTACGGCTAGGCCTAGGGTTAGGGCTAGGGCTAGGGTTAGGTTTAGGGTTAGCGTTAGAGTTAGGATTAGCGCTAGGGTTAGGGTTATGGTTAGGGTTAGGGTTAGGTTCAGGTTTAGGGCTCGGGTTAGTGTTAGGTTTAGGGTTACGGTTCTGGTTAGGGTTTGGGTTAGGGTTAGGGTTAGGGTTTGGGCTAGGATTAGGGTTAGGGTTACAGTTAGTGAAAGGGTTAGGGCTAAGGCTAGGGTTAGGGTGAGATTTAGGTTTAGGGATATGGTTTTTTGTTAGGGTTAGGGTTATGGTAAGCGTTAGGATTAGGGTTAGGGCTAGGGTTAGGTCGAGGGTTAGGGTTAGGGTTAGGGTTAGGGTTAGGGTTAGGGTTGGGGTTAAGGTTAGAGTTAGGGTTAGGGATAGGGTTTGGGTTAGGGTTAGGGTTAGTGTTCGGGCTAGGGCTAGGGTTACTGCTAGGGCTACGGTTAGGCCTAGGGTTAGGGCTAGGGGTAGGGCTTGGGTTAGGGTTAGGGTTAGGGCTAGGGCTAGGGCTAGGGCAAGGGTTAGGGTTAGGGTTAGGGCTGGGGCTAGGGCTACGGTTAGGGCTAGGCTTAGGGCTAGGGTTAGGGCTTGGTGAGGGTTAGGGTTAGGGTTGGGGTTAGGGTGAGGCCTAGGTTTAGGGTGAGGGTTAGTTTTAGGGTTAGGGTTAGGGCTAGGGTTATCATTAGGATTAGGGCTAGGGTTAGGGTTAGGTTTATTATTATGGTTAGGGTTTTGGTTAGGTTTAGTGGTAGGCTTTGGGTTAGGGTTAGGGCTAGGGTTTGGGTTAGGGTTTGGGTTAGGGTTAGGGTGAGGATTAAGGCTATGGCTAGGGTTAGGGTTAATGTTAGGGCTAGGGCTAGGGTTAGGTTTGGGGTTACGGTTAGGGTTAGGGTTAGGGTTAGAGTTAGGGCTAGGGTTGTGGTTGAGGTTAGGGTTAGGGTTAGGGTTAGGCTTAGGGTTACGGTTGTGGTTGCGGTTGGTGTTGTGGTTGGGGTTGGGGTTAGGGTTTGAGTTCGGGTTCGGTTCGGGTTAGGGTTAGGGTTAGGGTTAGGGTTAGGGTTGGGGTTGGGGTTAGGTTTAGGGCTAGGGCTAGGGCTAGGGCTAGGGTTAAAGCTAGGGCTAGGGCTAGGGTTAGGGTTAGCGTTAGGGTTAGCGCTAGGGCTAGGGTTAGGGTTAGGGGTAGGGTTAGGGTTAGGGTTAGGGTTAGGGTTAGTGCTAGGGCTAGGGTTAGGGGTAGGGGTAGGGTTAGGGTTAGGGTTAGGGTTAGGGTTAGGGCTAGGGTTAGGTTTAGGGGTAGGGATAGGTTTAGGGATAGGGTCTGGGCTAGGGTTAGGTTTAGGGTTAAGGCTCGGGCTAGGGCTAGGGATAGGGCTAGGGCTAGGTCTAGGGCTAGGGTTAGCGTTACGGTTAGGGCTAGGGTTCGGGTTAGGGCTAGGGTTCGGGTTAGGGTTAGGGTGGGGTTAGGGCTACGGCTAGGGTTAGGGCTTGGGTTAGGGTTAGGGTTAGGGTTAGGATTAGGGCTAGGGCTAGTCTTAGGGCTAGGGCTAGGGCTGGGTAACTGTTAGGACATGCGTTAGAGCTAGATTTAGGGCTAGCGTTAGGGTTCAGGTTCTGTTTAGGGTTACAGTTTGAGTTAGGGGTAGGGGTAAGGTAGGGCTAGGGCTAGGGTTAGGGCTAGGCCTAGGGTTAGAATTAGGGCTAAGGTTAGGTTTAGGGTTAGGGTTAGCGTTAGGGTTAGCGCTAGGGTTACGTTTAGGGTTAGGGATAGCGTTAGGTTTAGGGCTCGGGTTAGGGTTAGGGTTACGGTTATGGTTAGGGTTTGGGTTAGGGTTAGGGTTAGTGGTAGGGGTTGGGTTAGGGTTAGGGCTAGGGTCAGGGTTGGGGCTAGGGTTAGGGTTAGGGTTATTGTAAGTGAGAGGGTTAGGGCTAAGCCTAGGGTTATGGTTAGGGTTAGGGATACTGTTTCGGTTAGGATTAGGGTTAGGGTTAGGGTTAGGGTTAGGGTAAGGGTTAGGGTTAGGGTTAGGGTTAGGGTTAGGGTTAGGGCTAGGGTGAGGTTTAGGGTTAGGGTTAGGGTTAGGGTTAGGGTTAGGTCTAGGGTTAGGGTTATCGTTAGGGTGACGCTTTGGGCTAGGGTTAGGGTTAGGGTTAGGGTTAGGGTTAGGGTTCGGGTTCGGGTTCGGGTTCGGGCTCGGGCTAGGGTTAGGGCTAGGGCTAGGGCTACGGATAGGGCTAGGGTTAGGGCTAGGGTTAGGTCTTAGGTTAGGGTTAGGGTTAGGGTTAGGTTTATGGTTCGGGTTAGGTATAGGGTGAGGGCTAGGGTTAGGGTGAGGGTTCTGGTTAGTGTTAGGGCTAGGGTTAGCATTAGGGTTAGGGCTACGGTTATGGTTAGGGTTTGTGTTAGGGTTAGTGGTAGGCTTTGAGTTAGGGTAAGGTCTAGGGTTAGGGCTAGGGCTAGTGTCAGGGTTAGGGCTAGGTTTAGAACTAGAGCTAGGGCTAGGGTTAGGGTTAGGGTTCAGTTTTAGTTTAGGGTTACAGTTTGGTTTAGGGGTAGGGGTAGGGGTAGGGGTAGGTCTAGGCCTAGGGTTTGGGTTAAGGCTATAGTTAGGTTTAGGGTTAGGGTTAGGGTTAGCGCTAGGGTTAGGCTTAGGGTTAGGGTTAGGGCTAGGGTTAAGTTTAGGGCTCGGGTTAGGGTTAGGGTTACGGTTCTGGTTCTGGTTAGGGTTTGGGTTAGCGTTAGGGTTAGGGTTAGTGGTAGGTGTTGGGTTAGGGTTAGGGCTCGGGATAGAGTTTAGGCTAGGATTAGGGTTAGGGTTACAGTTAGTGAGAGGGTTAGGGCTAAGGCCAGTGTTAGGGTGAGATTTAGGTTTACGGATATGTTTTTTTGTTATGGTTAGGGTTATGGTTAGCGTTAGGATTAGGGTTAGGTCTAGGGTTAGGTCGAGGGCTATTGTTACAGTTAGGGTTAGGGTCAGTGTGAGGGCTATGGTTAGGGTGAGGGTGAGGATGAGGGTTACGGCTAGGGTTAGCATTAGGGTTAGGGCTGGCATTAGCGTTAGAGTTAGGTTTAGGTTTATGGTTAGGGTTAGGGTTAGGGTTAGGGTTAGGGCTAGAGCTAGAGCTACGGTTAGGGCTAGCGTTATGGCTAGGGTTAGGGTTCGGTGAGGTTTAGGGTTAGGAGTAGAGTTAGGGTTAGGGTGAGGGCTAGGTTTAGGGTGAGGGTTAGTTTTAGGGTTTGGGTTAGGGCTAGGGTTATCATTAGGGTTAGGGCTAGGGTTAGGGTTAGGTTTATGATTATGGTTAGGGTTTTGGTTAGGTTTAGTGGTAGGCTTTGGGTTAGGGTTAGGGCTAGGGTTTGGGTTAGGGTTTGGGTTAGGGTTAGGGTTAGGATTAGGGCTAGGTTAATGGTTAGGACATGCGTTAGAGCTAGATTTAGGGCTAGCGTTAGGGTTCAGGTTCAGTTTAGGGTTACAGTTTGAGTTAGGGGTAGGGGTAGGGTAGGGCTAGGGCTAGGGTTAGGGCTAGGCCTAGGGTTAGAATTAGGGCTAAGGTTAGGTTTAGGCTTAGGCTTAGCGTTAGGGTTAGCGCTAGGGTTACGTTTAGGGTTAGGGATAGGGTTAAGTTTAGGGCTCGGGTTAGGATTAGGGTTACGGTTATGGTTAGGGTTAGGGTTAGGGTTAGTGGTAGGGGTTGGGTTAGGGTTAGGGCTAGGGTCAGGGTTGGGGCTAGGGTTAGGGTTAGGGTTATTGTAAGTGAGAGGGTTAGGGCTAAGCCTAGGGTTATGCTTAGGGTTAGGGATACTGTTTGGGTTAGGGTTAGGGTTAGGGTAAGGGTTTGGTTTAGGGTTAGGGCTAGGGTGAGGTTTAGGGTTAGGGTTAGGGTTAGGGTTAGGTCTAGGGTTAGGGTTATCGTTAGGGTGACGCTTTGGGCTAGGGTTAGGGTTAGGTTTAGGGTTAGGGTTAGGGTTCGGGCTAGGGCTAGGGTTAGGGCTAGGGCTAGGGCTACGGATAGGGCTAGGATAAGGTCTAGGGTTGGGGCTAGGGCTAGGGAAAGGGTTAGGGCTAGGGTTAGAACTAGAGCTAGGGCTAGGATTAGGGTTAGGGTTACAGTTAGTGAGAGGGTTAGGGCTAAGGCTAGTGTTAGGGTGAGATTTAGGTTTAGGAATATGGTTTTTTGTTAGGGTTAGGGTTATGGTTAGCGTTAGGATTAGGGTTAGGGCTAGGGTTAGGGTTAGGGTTAGGGTTAGGGTTAAGGTTAGGGTTAGGGTTAGGGTTAGGGTTAGGGTTTGGGTTAGGGTTAGGGTTAGTGTTCGGGCTAGGGCTAGGGTTAATGCTAGGGCTACGGTTAGGGCTAGGGTTAGGGCTAGGGTTAGGGCTTGGGTTAGGGTTAGGGTTAGGGCTAGGGCTAGGGCTATGGCAAGGGTTAGGGCAAGGGCTATGTTTAGGTTTAGGGTTAGGGTTAGGGTTAGGGTTAGGGTTAGGGTGAGGGTGAGGGTTAGGGCTAGGGCTAGGGCTAGGGCTAGGGCAAGGGTTAGGGCAAGGACTATGATTAGGGTTAGAGTTCGGGTTAGGGTTACGGTTGGGGTTAGGGTGAGGGTCAGGACTAGGGTTAGCGTGAGGGTTAGGGTTAGTGTTAGGGCCAGGGTTAGCATTAGGGTCAGGGCTACGGTTAGGGTTAGGGGTAGGGGTAGGGGTAGGATTAGGGTAGGGTTAGGGTTACGGCTATGGTTAGGGTTAGGGCTTGGACAAGGGTTAGGGCTAAGGCTAGGGCTAGTGTTAGGGTTAGGGCTATGGCTAGGGCAAGGGTTAAGGTTAGGGTTAGGGTTAGGTATAGGGTGAGGGCTAGGGTTAGGGTGAGGGTTCTGGTTAGTGTTAGGGCTAGGGTAAGCATTAGGGTTAGGGCTACAGTTATGGTTAGGGTTGGTATTAGGGTTAGTGGTAGGCTTTGGGTTAGGGTAAGGTCTAGGGTTAGGGCTAGGGCTAGGGTAAGGGTTAGGGCTAGGTTTAGAACTAGAGCTAGGGCTAGGGTTAGGGTTAGGGTTCAGTTTCAGTTTAGGGTTACAGTTTGGTTTAGGGGTAGGCATAGGGGTAGGGTTAGGTCAAGGCCTAGGGTTAGGGTTAAGGCTATAGTTAGGTTTAGGGTTAGGGTTAGGGTTAGCGCTAGGGTTAGGCTTAGGGTTAGGGTTAGGGCTAGGGTTAGGTTTAGGGCTCGGGTTAGGTTTTGGGTTACGGTTCTGGTTCTGGTTAGGGTTTGGGTTAGCGTTACGGTTAGTGGTAGGTGTTGGGTTAGGGTTAGGGCTAGGGATAGAGTTTAGGCTATGATTAGGGTTAGGTTGCAGTTAGTGAGAGGGTTAGGGCTAAGGCTAGTGTTAGGGTTAGGCTTAGGTTTAGGGATATGGTTTGGGTTAGGCTTAGGGTTAGGGCTAGGGTTAGGGTTAGGGTTAGGGTTAGGGTTAGGTCTAGGGTTAGGGTTAGGGTTAGGGTTAGGGTTAGGGTTAGGGTTAGGGTTAGGGTTAGGGTTAGTGTTAGGGTTAGGGTTAGGGTTCGGGCTAGGGCTAGGGTTAGGGCTAGGGCTATGGTTACGACTAGGGTTAGGGCTAGGGTTAGGGCTAGGCCTAGGGTTAGAATTAGGGCTAAGGTTAGGTTTAGGGTTAGGGTTAGCGTTAGGGTTAGCGCTAGGGTTACGTTTAGGGTTAGGGATAGGGTTAGGTTTAGGGCTCGGGTTAGGGTTAGGGTTACGGTTATGGTTAGGGTTTGGGTTA
>NC_139475.1:14517500-14520000 GCF_057233095.1 Heloderma suspectum
TTAGGTTTAGGGCTCGGGTTAGGGTTAGGGTTACTGTTACGGTTAGTGTTTGGGTTAGGTTTACGGTTAGTGGTAGGGGTTGGGTTAGGGTTAGGGCTAGGGTCAGGGTTTGGGCTAGGGTTAGGGTTAGGGTTATGGTAAGTGAGAGGGCTAGGGCTAAGCCTAGGGTAAGGGTCAGGGTTAGGGTTAGGGATACTGTTTGGGTTAGGGTTAGGGTTACGGTTAGGGTTAGGGTTAGGGTGAGGGTTAGGGTTAGGGTTGGGGTTAGGGTGAGGGTCAGGGATATGGTTAGGGTGAGGGTTAGGGTTAGTGTTAGGGCCAGGGTTAGCATTAGGGTCAGGGCTACGGTTAGGGTTAGGGGTAGGGGTAGGGGTAGGATTAGGGTAGTGTTAGGGTTACGGCTATGTTTAGGGTTAGGGTTAGGGTTAGGGTTAGGGTTAGAGTTAGGGCAAGGGTTAGGGCTAGAGTTCAGGTTAGGTTTAGGGTAGGGTTAGGGCTAGGGCTAGGGTTAGGGTTAGGGTTAGGGTTAGGGTTAGGTTTAGGGCGAGGGCTAGGGCTAGGGTTTGTGTTAGGGTTAAGGCTAGGGCTAGGGCTAGGGTTAGTGTTAGTGTTAGGGTTAGGGTTAGGGTTAGGGTTAGGGTAAGGTTTAGGTGTAGGGTTAGGGTTAGGCTTAGGGGCAGGTTTAGGGGTAGGGCTAGGGTTAGTTGTAGTGTTAGAGCTAGGGCTAGGGCTTGGGATAGGGATAGGGATAGGGATAGGGATAGGGATCGGGTTAGTGTTAGTGTTAGTGTTAGGGCTAGGGCTAGGGTTAGGGTTAGGGTTAGGGTTAGGGTTTGGGTTAGGGTTAGGGCTAGGGTTAGGGTTAGGGTTAGGGTTAGGGCTAGGGTTAGGGTTAGGGTTCGGGCTAAGATTAGGGCTAGGGTTAGGGCTAGGGCTAGGGCTAGGGTAACGGTTAGGGCTAGGGTTAGAGCTAGAGCTAGGGCTAGGGTTAGGGTTCAGGTTCAGGTTCAGTTTAGGGTTACAGTTTGGGTTAGGGGCAGGGGTAGGGGTAGGGGTATGGTTACGGCTAGGCCTAGGGTTAGGGCTAGGGATAGGGTTAGGTTTAGGGTTAGCGTTAGAGTTAGGATTAGCGCTAGGGTTAGGGTTATGGTTAGGGTTAGGGTTAGGTTCTGGTTTAAGGCTCGGGTTAGTGTTAGGTTTAGGGTTATGGTTCTGGTTAGGGTTTGGGTTAGGGTTAGGGTTAGGATTAGGGCTAGGGCTAGTGTTAGGGCTAGGGCTAGGGCTAGGGTAACGGTTAGGACATGCGTTAGAGCTGGAGTTAGGGCTAGCATTACGGTTCAGGTTCAGTTTAGGGTTACAGTTTGAGTTAGGGGTAGGGGTAGGGTAGGGCTAGGGCTAGGGTTAGGGCTAGGCCTAGGGTTAGAATTAGGGCTAAGGTTAGGTTTAGGCTTAGGCTTAGCGTTAGGGTTAGCGCTAGGGTTACGTTTAGGGTTAGGGATAGGGTTAGGTTTAGGGCTCGGGTTAGGGTTAGGGTTACGGTTATGGTTAGGGTTTGGGTTAGGGTTAGGGTTAGTGGTAGGGGTTGGGTTAGGGTTAGGGCTAGGGTCAGGGTTGGGACTAGGGTTAGGGTTAGGGTTATTGTAAGTGAGAGGGTTAGGGCTAAGCCTAGGGTTATGCTTAGGGTTAGGGATACTGTTTGGGTTAGGGTTAGGGTTAGGGTAAGGGTTTGGGTTAGGGTTAGGGCTAGGGTGAGGTTTAGGGTTAGGGTTAGGGTTAGTTCTAGGGTTAGGGTTATCGTTAGGGTGACGCTTTGGGCTAGGGTTAGGGTTAGGGTTAGGGTTAGGGTTAGGGTTCGGGCTAGGGCTAGGGTTAGGGCTAGGGCTAGGGCTACGGATAGGGCTAGGGTAAGGTCTAGGGTTAGGGCTAGGGCTAGGGTAAGGGTTAGGGCTAGGGTTAGAACTAGAGCTAGGGCTAGGATTAGGGTTAGGGTTACAGTTAGTGAGAGGGTTAGGGCTAAGGCTAGTGTTAGGGTGAGATTTAGGTTTAGGGATATGGTTTTTTGTTAGGGTTATGGTTATGGTTAGCATTAGGATTAGGATTAGGACGAGGGTTAGGGTTAGGGTTAGGGTTAGGGTTAGGGTGAGGGTTAGGGTTAGGGTTGGGGTTAGGTTGAGGGTCAGGGCTAGGGTTAGGGTGAGGGATACTGTTTGGGTTAGGGTTAGGGTTACGGTTAGGGTTAGGGTTAGGGTTAGGGTTAGGGTGAGGGTGAGGGTTAGGGTTGGGGTTAGGGTGAGGGTCAGGGCTAGGGTTAGGGTGAGGGTTAGGGTTAGTGCTAGGGCCAGGGTTAGCATTAGGGTCAGGGCTACGGTTAGGGTTAGGGGTAGGGGTAGGGGTAGGGGTAGGATTAGGGTAGTGTTAGGGTCACGGCTATGGTTAGGGTTAGGGTTAGGGTTAGGGTTAGGGTTAGAGTTAGGGCAAGGGTTAGGGCTAGAGTTCAGGT
>NC_139475.1:14522500-14527500 GCF_057233095.1 Heloderma suspectum
ACGTTTAGGGTTAGTGATAGGGTTAGGTTTAGGGCTCGGGTTAGGGTTAGGGTTACTGTTACGGTTAGTGTTTGCGTTAGGGTTAGGGTTAGTGGTAGGGGTTGGGTTAGGGTTAGGGCTAGGGTCAGGGTTTGGGCTAGGGTTAGGGTTAGGGTTATGGTAAGTGAGAGGGCTAGGGCTAAGCCTAGGGTAAGGGTCAGGGTTAGGGTTAGGGATACTGTTTGGGTTAGGGTTAGGGTTACGGTTAGGGTTATGGTTAGGGTTGGGGTTAGGGTTAGGGTTAGGGTTATGGTTAGGGTTAGGGTTAGGGCTAGGGTTATCATTAGAGTTAGGGCTAGGGTTAGTGTTAGGGTTAGGGCTAGGGCTCGGGTTAGGGGTAGGCTTAGGTTTAGGGATACGGTTTGGATTAGTTTTAGGGTTAGGGCTAGGGTTTGGGTTAGGGTTAGGGTTAGGATTAGGGCTAGGGCTAGTGTTAGCGCTAGGGCTAGGGTAACGGTTAGGACATGCGTTAGAGCTAGAGTTAGGGCTAGCGTTAGGGTTCAGGTTCAGTTTAGGGTTACAGTTTGAGTTAGGGGTAGGGGTAGGGTAGGGCTAGGGCTAGGGTTAGGGCTAGGCCTAGGGTTAGAATTAGGGCTAAGGTTAGGTTTAGGGTTAGGGTTAGCGTTAGGGTTAGCGCTAGGGTTACGTTTAGGGTTAGGGATAGGGTTAGGTTTAGGGCTCGGGTTAGGGTTAGGGTTACGGTTATGGTTAGGGTTTGGGTTAGGGTTAGGGTTAGTGGTAGGGGTTGGGTTAGGGTTAGGGCTAGGGTCAGGGTTGGGGCTAGGGTTAGGGTTAGGGTTATTGTAAGTGAGAGCGTTAGGGCTAAGCCTAGGGTTATGCTTAGGGTTAGGGATACTGTTTGGGTTAGGGTTAGGGTTAGGGTAAGGGTTTGGGTTAGGGTTAGGGCTAGGGTGAGGTTTAGGGTTAGGGTTAGGTTTAGGGTTAGTTCTAGGGTTAGGGTTATCGTTAGGGTGACGCTTTGGGCTAGGGTTAGGGTTAGGGTTAGGGTTAGGTTTAGGGTTAGGGTTAGGGTTAGGGTTCGGGCTACGGCTAGGGTTAGGGCTAGGGCTAGGGCTACGGATAGGGCTAGGGTAAGGTCTAGGGTTAGGGCTAGGGCTGGGGTTGGGGTTGAGGTTAGGGTTAGGGTTACGGTTGGGGTTGTGGTTGGTGTCGTGTTGTGGTTGGGGTTGGGGTTAGGGTTTGAGTTTGGGTTTGGGTTCCGGATAGGGTTAGAATTAGTGTTAGGGTTAGGGTTAGGGTTAGGGCTAGGGCTAGGGTTAGGGGTAGGCTTAGGTTTAGGGATACGGTTTGGATTAGGGTTAGGGTTAGGGCTAGGGCTAGGGTTTGGGTTAGGGTTAGGGTTAGGATTAGGGCTAGGGCTAGTGTTAGCGCTAGGGCTAGGGCTAGGGTAACGGTTAGGACATGCGTTAGAGCTAGAGTTAGGGCTAGCGTTAGGGTTCAGGTTCAGTTTAGGGTTACAGTTTGAGTTAGGGGTAGGGGTAGGGTAGGGCTAGGGCTAGGGTTAGGGCTAGGCCTAGGGTTAGAATTAGGGCTAAGGTTAGGTTTAGGCTTAGGCTTAGCGTTAGGGTTAATGCTAGGGTTACGTTTAGGGTTAGTGATAGGGTTAGGTTTAGGGCTCGGGTTAGGGTTAGGGTTACTGTTACGGTTAGTGTTTGGGTTAGGGTTAGGGTTAGTGGTAGGGGTTGGGTTAGGGTTAGGGCTAGGGTCAGGGTTTGGGCTAGGGTTAGGGTTAGGTTTATGGTAAGTGAGAGGGCTAGGGCTAAGCCTAGGGTAAGGGTCAGGGTTAGGGTTAGGGATACTGTTTGGGTTAGGGTTAGGGTTACGGTTAGGGTTAGGGTTAGGGTTAGGGTTAGGGTTAGGGCTAGGGTTATCATTAGGGTTAGGGCTAGGGTTAGGGTTAGGGTTAGGTTTATGATTATGGTTAGGGTTTTGGTTAGGTTTAGTGGTAGGCTTTGGGTTAGGGTTAGGGCTAGGGTTTGGGTTAGGGTTTGGGTTAGGGTTAGGGTTAGGATTAGGGCTAGGGCTAATCTTAGGGCTAGGGCTAGGGCTAGGGTAACGGTTAGGACATGCGTTAGAGCTAGAATTAGGGCTAGCGTTAGGGTTCAGGTTCAGTTTAGGGTTACAGTTTGAGTTAGGGGTAGGGGTAGGGTAGGGCTAGGGCTAGGGTTAGGGCTAGGCCTAGGGTTAGAATTAGGGCTAAGGTTAGGTTTAGGGTTAGGGTTAGCGTTAGGGTTAGCGCTAGGGTTACGTTTAGGGTTAGGGATAGGGTTAGGTTTAGGGCTCGGGTTAGGGTTAGGGTTACGGTTATGGTTAGGGTTTGGGTTAGGGTTAGGGTTAGTGGTAGGGGTTGGGTTAGGGTTAGGGCTAGGGTCAGGGTTGGGGCTAGGGTTAGGGTTAGGGTTATTGTAAGTGAGAGCGTTAGGGCTAAGCCTAGGGTTATGCTTAGGGTTAGGGATACTGTTTGGGTTAGGGTTAGGGTTAGGGTAAGGGTTTGGGTTAGGGTTAGGGCTAGGGTGAGGTTTAGGGTTAGGGTTAGGTTTAGGGTTAGTTCTAGGGTTAGGGTTATCGTTAGGGTGACGCTTTGGGCTAGGGTTAGGGTTAGGGTTAGGGTTAGGTTTAGGGTTAGGGTTAGGGTTAGGGTTCGGGCTACGGCTAGGGTTAGGGCTAGGGCTAGGGCTACGGATAGGGCTAGGGTAAGGTCTAGGGTTAGGGCTAGGGCTGGGGTTGGGGTTGAGGTTAGGGTTAGGGTTACGGTTGGGGTTGTGGTTGGTGTCGTGTTGTGGTTGGGGTTGGGGTTAGGGTTTGAGTTTGGGTTTGGGTTCCGGATAGGGTTAGAATTAGTGTTAGGGTTAGGGTTAGGGTTAGGGCTAGGGCTAGGGTTAGGGGTAGGCTTAGGTTTAGGGATACGGTTTGGATTAGGGTTAGGGTTAGGGCTAGGGCTAGGGTTTGGGTTAGGGTTAGGGTTAGGATTAGGGCTAGGGCTAGTGTTAGCGCTAGGGCTAGGGCTAGGGTAACGGTTAGGACATGCGTTAGAGCTAGAGTTAGGGCTAGCGTTAGGGTTCAGGTTCAGTTTAGGGTTACAGTTTGAGTTAGGGGTAGGGGTAGGGTAGGGCTAGGGCTAGGGTTAGGGCTAGGCCTAGGGTTAGAATTAGGGCTAAGGTTAGGTTTAGGCTTAGGCTTAGCGTTAGGGTTAATGCTAGGGTTACGTTTAGGGTTAGTGATAGGGTTAGGTTTAGGGCTCGGGTTAGGGTTAGGGTTACTGTTACGGTTAGTGTTTGGGTTAGGGTTAGGGTTAGTGGTAGGGGTTGGGTTAGGGTTAGGGCTAGGGTCAGGGTTTGGGCTAGGGTTAGGGTTAGGTTTATGGTAAGTGAGAGGGCTAGGGCTAAGCCTAGGGTAAGGGTCAGGGTTAGGGTTAGGGATACTGTTTGGGTTAGGGTTAGGGTTACGGTTAGGGTTAGGGTTAGGGTTAGGGTTAGGGTTAGGGCTAGGGTTATCATTAGGGTTAGGGCTAGGGTTAGGGTTAGGGTTAGGTTTATGATTATGGTTAGGGTTTTGGTTAGGTTTAGTGGTAGGCTTTGGGTTAGGGTTAGGGCTAGGGTTTGGGTTAGGGTTTGGGTTAGGGTTAGGGTTAGGATTAGGGCTAGGGCTAATCTTAGGGCTAGGGCTAGGGCTAGGGTAACGGTTAGGACATGCGTTAGAGCTAGAATTAGGGCTAGCGTTAGGGTTCAGGTTCAGTTTAGGGTTACAGTTTGAGTTAGGGGTAGGGGTAGGGTAGGGCTAGGGCTAGGGTTAGGGCTAGGCCTAGGGTTAGAATTAGGGCTAAGGTTAGGTTTAGGGTTAGGGTTAGCGTTAGGGTTAGCGCTAGGGTTACGTTTAGGGTTAGGGATAGGGTTAGGTTTAGGGCTCGGGTTAGGGTTAGGGTTACGGTTATGGTTAGGGTTTGGGTTAGGGTTAGAGTTAGTGGTAGGGGTTGGGTTAGGGTTAGGGCTAGGGTCAGGGATGGGGCTAGGGTTAGGGTTAGGGTTATTGTAAGTGAGAGGGTTAGGGCTAAGCCTAGGGTTATGCTTAGGGTTAGGGATACTGTTTGGTTTAGGGTTAGGGTTAGGTTAAGGGTTTGGGTTAGGGTTAGGGCTAGGGTGAGGTTTAGGGTTAGGGTTAGGGTTAGTTCTAGGGTTAGGGTTATCGTTAGGGTGACGCTTTGGGCTAGGGTTAGGGTTAGGGTTAGGTTTAGGGTTAGGGTTAGGGTTCGGGCTAGGGCTAGGGTTAGGGCTAGGGCTAGGGCTACGGATAGGGCTAGGGTAAGGTCTAGGGTTAGGGCTAGGGCTAGGGTAAGGGTTAGGGCTAGGGTTAGAACTAGAGCTAGGGCTAGGATTAGGGTTAGGGTTACAGTTAGTGAGAGGGTTAGGGCTAAGGCTAGTGTTAGGGTGAGATTTAGGTTTAGGGATATGGTTTTTTGTTAGGGTTAGGGTTATGGTTAGCGTTAGGATTAGGGTTAGGGCGAGGGTTAGGTCGAGGGTTAGGGTTAGGGCTAGGGTTAGGGTTAGGGTTAGGGTTAGGGTTAGGGTTAAGGTTAGGGTTAGGTTTAGGGTTAGGGCTAGGGTTTGGGTTAGGGTTAGGGTTAGGATTAGGGCTAGGGCTAGTGTTAGCGCTAGGGCTAGGGTAACGGTTAGGACATGCGTTAGAGCTAGAGTTAGGGCTAGCGTTAGGGTTCACGTTCAGTTTAGGGTTACAGTTTGAGTTAGGGGTAGGGGTAGGGTAGGGCTAGGGCTAGGGTTAGGGCTAGGCCTAGGGTTAGAATTAGGGCTAAGGTTAGGTTTAGGCTTAGGCTTAGCGTTAGGGTTAATGCTAGGGTTACGTTTAGGGTTAGTGATAGGGTTAGGTTTAGGGCTCGGGTTAGGGTTAGGGATACTGTTACGGTTAGTGTTTGGGTTAGGGTTAGG
>NC_139475.1:14550000-14552500 GCF_057233095.1 Heloderma suspectum
GGTTACGTTTAGGGTTAGTGATAGGGTTAGGTTTAGGGCTCGGGTTAGGGTTAGGGTTACTGTTACGGTTAGTGTTTGGGTTAGGGTTAGGGTTAGTGGTAGGGGTTGGGTTAGGGTTAGGGCTAGGGTCAGGGTTTGGGCTAGGGTTAGGGTTAGGTTTATGGTAAGTGAGAGGGCTAGGGCTAAGCCTAGGGTAAGGGTCAGGGTTAGGGTTAGGGATACTGTTTGGGTTAGGGTTAGGGTTATGGTTAGGGTTAGGGTTAGGTTTAGGGTTAGGGTTAGGGTTAGGGCTAGGGTTATCATTAGGGTTAGGGCTAGGGTTAGGGTTAGGGTTAGGTTTATGATTATGGTTAGGGTTTTGGTTAGGTTTAGTGGTAGGCTTTGGGTTAGGGTTAGGGCTAGGGTTTGGGTTAGGGTTAGGGTTAGGGTTAGGATTAGGGCTAGGGCTAATCTTAGGGCTAGGGCTAGGGCTAGGGTAACGGTTAGGACATGCGTTAGAGCTAGAGTTAGGGCTAGCGTTAGGGTTCAGGTTCAGTTTAGGGTTACAGTTTGAGTTAGGGGTAGGGGTAGGGTAGGGCTAGGGCTAGGGTTAGGGCTAGGCCTAGGGTTAGAATTAGGGCTAAGGTTAGGTTTAGGGTTAGGGTTAGCGTTAGGGTTAGCGCTAGGGTTACGTTTAGGGTTAGGGATAGGGTTAGGTTTAGGGCTCGGGTTAGGGTTAGGGTTACGGTTATTGTTAGGGTTTGGGTTAGGGTTATGGTTAGTGGTAGGGGTTGGGTTAGGGTTAGGGCTAGGGTCAGGGTTGGGGCTAGGGTTAGTGTTAGGGTTATTGTAAGTGAGAGGGTTAGGGCTAAGCCTAGGGTTATGCTTAGGGTTAGGGATACTGTTTGGGTTAGGGTTAGGGTTAGGGTTAGGGTAAGGGTTTGGGTTAGGGTTAGGGCTAGGGTGAGGTTTAGGGTTAGGGTTAGGGTTAGTTCTAGGGTTAGGGTTATCGTTAGGGTGACGCTTTGGGCTAGGGTTAGGGTTAGGGTTAGGTTTAGGGTTAGGGTTAGGGTTCGGGCTAGGGCTAGGGTTAGGGCTAGGGCTAGGGCTACGGATAGGGCTAGGGTAAGGTCTAGGGTTAGGGCTAGGGCTAGGGTAAGGGTTAGGGCTAGGGTTAGAACTAGAGCTAGGGCTAGGATTAGGGTTAGGGTTACAGTTAGTGAGAGGGTTAGGGCTAAGGCTAGTGTTAGGGTGAGATTTAGGTTTAGGGATATGGTTTTTTGTTAGGGTTAGGGTTATGGTTAGCATTAGGATTAGGGTTAGGGCGAGGGTTAGGTCGAGGGTTAGGGTTAGGGCTAGGGTTAGGGTTAGGGTTAGGGTTAGGGTTAGGGTTAAGGTTAGGGTTAGGGTTAGGGTTAGGGTTAGGGTTAGGGCTGGGGTTGGGGTTGAGGTTAGGGTTAGGGTTACGGTTGGGGTTGTGGTTGGTGTCGTGTTGTGGTTGGGGTTGGGGTTAGGGTTTGAGTTTGGGTTCGGGTTCCGGATAGGGTTAGAATTAGTGTTAGGGTTAGGGTTAGGGCTAGGGCTAGGGTTAGGGGTAGGCTTAGGTTTAGGTTTCGGGATACGGTTTGGATTAGGGTTAGGGTTAGGGCTAGGGTTTGGGTTAGGGTTAGGGTTAGGATTAGAGCTAGGGCTAGTGTTAGCGCTCGTGCTAGGGTAACGGTTAGGACATGCGTTAGAGCTAGAGTTAGGGCTAGCGTTAGGGTTCAGGTTCAGTTTAGGGTTACAGTTTGAGTTAGGGGTAGGGGTAGGGTAGGGCTAGGGCTAGGGTTAGGGCTAGGCCTAGGGTTAGAATTAGGGCTAAGGTTAGGTTTAGGCTTAGGCTTAGCGTTAGGGTTAATGCTAGGGTTACGTTTAGGGTTAGTGATAGGGTTAGGTTTAGGGCTCGGGTTAGGGTTAGGGTTACTGTTACGGTTAGTGTTTGGGTTAGGTTTACGGTTAGTGGTAGGGGTTGGGTTAGGGTTAGGGCTAGGGTCAGGGTTTGGGCTAGGGTTAGGGTTAGGGTTATGGTAAGTGAGAGGGCTAGGGCTAAGCCTAGGGTAAGGGTCAGGGTTAGGGTTAGGGATACTGTTTGGGTTAGGGTTAGGGTTACGGTTAGGGTTAGGGTTAGGGTTAGGGTGACGGTTAGGGTTAGGGTTGGGGTTAGGGTGAGGGTCAGGGCTAGGGTTAGGGTGAGGTTTAGGGTTAGTGTTAGGGCCAGGGTTAGCATTAGGGTCAGGGCTACGGTTAGGGTTAGGGGTAGGGGTAGGGGTAGGATTAGGGTAGTGTTAGGGTTACGGCTATGGTTAGGGTTAGGGTTAGGGTTAGGGTTAGGGTTAGGGTTAGAGTTAGGGCAAGGGTTAGGGCTAGAGTTCAGGTTAGGTTTAGGGTAGGGTTAGGGCTAGGGCTAGGGTTAGGGTTAGGGTTAGGGTTAAGTTTAGGGCGAGGGCTAGGGCTAGGGTTTGTGTTAGGGTTAGGGCTAGGG
>NC_139475.1:14585000-14587500 GCF_057233095.1 Heloderma suspectum
TGGGTTTGGGTTCCGGATAGGGTTAGAATTAGTGTTAGGGTTAGGGTTAGGGTTAGGGCTAGGGCTAGGGTTAGGGGTAGGCTTAGGTTTAGGGATACGGTTTGGATTAGGGTTAGGGTTAGGGCTAGGGCTAGGGTTTGGGTTAGGGTTAGGGTTAGGATTAGGGCTAGGGCTAGTGTTAGCGCTAGGGCTAGGGCTAGGGTAACGGTTAGGACATGCGTTAGAGCTAGAGTTAGGGCTAGCGTTACGGTTCAGGTTCAGTTTAGGGTTACAGTTTGAGTTAGGGGTAGGGGTAGGGTAGGGCTAGGGCTAGGGTTAGGGCTAGGCCTAGGGTTAGAATTAGGGCTAAGGTTAGGTTTAGGCTTAGGCTTAGCGTTAGGGTTAATGCTAGGGTTACGTTTAGGGTTAGTGATAGGGTTAGGTTTAGGGCTCGGGTTAGGGTTAGGGTTACTGTTACGGTTAGTGTTTGGGTTAGGGTTAGGGTTAGTGGTAGGGGTTGGGTTAGGGTTAGGGCTAGGGTCAGGGTTTGGGCTAGGGTTAGGGTTAGGTTTATGGTAAGTGAGAGGGCTAGGGCTAAGCCTAGGGTAAGGGTCAGGGTTAGGGTTAGGGATACTGTTTGGGTTAGGGTTAGGGTTACGGTTAGGGTTAGGGTTAGGGTTAGGGTTAGGGTTAGGGTTAGGGCTAGGGTTATCATTAGGGTTAGGGCTAGGGTTAGGGTTAGGGTTAGGTTTATGATTATGGTTAGGGTTTTGGTTAGGTTTAGTGGTAGGCTTTGGGTTAGGGTTAGGGCTAGGGTTTGGGTTAGGGTTTGGGTTAGGGTTAGGGTTAGGATTAGGGCTAGGGCTAATCTTAGGGCTAGGGCTAGGGCTAGGGTAACGGTTAGGACATGCGTTAGAGCTAGAATTAGGGCTAGCGTTAGGGTTCAGGTTCAGTTTAGGGTTACAGTTTGAGTTAGGGGTAGGGGTAGGGTAGGGCTAGGGCTAGGGTTAGGGCTAGGCCTAGGGTTAGAATTAGGGCTAAGGTTAGGTTTAGGGTTAGGGTTAGCGTTAGGGTTAGCGCTAGGGTTACGTTTAGGGTTAGGGATAGGGTTAGGTTTAGGGCTCGGGTTAGGGTTAGGGTTACGGTTATGGTTAGGGTTTGGGTTAGGGTTAGAGTTAGTGGTAGGGGTTGGGTTAGGGTTAGGGCTAGGGTCAGGGATCTGGCTAGGGTTAGGGTTAGGGTTATTGTAAGTGAGAGGGTTAGGGCTAAGCCTAGGGTTATGCTTAGGGTTAGGGATACTGTTTGGTTTAGGGTTAGGGTTAGGTTAAGGGTTTGGGTTAGGGTTAGGGCTAGGGTGAGGTTTAGGGTTAGGGTTAGGGTTAGTTCTAGGGTTAGGGTTATCGTTAGGGTGACGCTTTGGGCTAGGGTTAGGGTTAGGGTTAGGTTTAGGGTTAGGGTTAGGGTTCGGGCTAGGGCTAGGGTTAGGGCTAGGGCTAGGGCTACGGATAGGGCTAGGGTAAGGTCTAGGGTTAGGGCTAGGGCTAGGGTAAGGGTTAGGGCTAGGGTTAGAACTAGAGCTAGGGCTAGGATTAGGGTTAGGGTTACAGTTAGTGAGAGGGTTAGGGCTAAGGCTAGTGTTAGGGTGAGATTTAGGTTTAGGGATATGGTTTTTTGTTAGGGTTAGGGTTATGGTTAGCGTTAGGATTAGGGTTAGGGCTAGGGTTAGGTCGAGGGTTAGGGTTAGGGCTAGGGTTAGGGTTAGGGTTAGGGTTAGGGTTAGGGTTAAGGTTAGGGTTAGGGTTAGGGTTAGGGTTAGGGTTAGGGTTAGGGTTAGGGCTGGGGTTGGGGTTGAGGTTAGGGTTAGGGTTACGGTTGGGGTTGTGGTTGGTGTCGTCTTGTGGTTGGGGTTGGGGTTAGTGTTTGAGTTTGGTTTCGGGTTCCGGATAGGGTTAGAATTAGTGTTAGGGTTAGGGTTAGGGCTAGGGCTAGGGTTAGGGGTAGGCTTAGGTTTAGGGATACGGTTTGGATTAGGTTTAGGGTTAGGGCTAGGGTTTGGGTTAGGGTTAGGGTTAGGATTAGGGCTAGGGCTAGTGTTAGCGCTAGGGCTAGGGTAACGGTTAGGACATGCGTTAGAGCTAGAGTTAGGGCTAGCGTTAGGGTTCACGTTCAGTTTAGGGTTACAGTTTGAGTTAGGGGTAGGGGTAGGGTAGGGCTAGGGCTAGGGTTAGGGCTAGGCCTAGGGTTAGAATTAGGGCTAAGGTTAGGTTTAGGGTTAGGGTTAGCGTTAGGGTTAGCGCTAGGGTTACGTTTAGGGTTAGGGATAGGGTTAGGTTTAGGGCTCGGGTTAGGGTTAGGGTTACGGTTATGGTTAGGGTTTGGGTTAGGGTTAGGGTTAGTGGTAGGGGTTGGGTTAGGGTTAGGGCTAGGGTCAGGGTTGGGGCTAGGGTTAGGGTTAGGGTTATTGTAAGTGAGAGCGTTAGGGCTAAGCCTAGGGTTATGCTTAGTGTTAGGGATACTGTTT
>NC_139475.1:14592500-14610000 GCF_057233095.1 Heloderma suspectum
TTAGGGCTAGGGCTAGGGCTAGGGCTAGGGCAAGGGTTAGGGCAAGGGCTATGGTTAGGGTTAGAGTTCGGGTTAGGGTTACGGTTGTGGATGCGGTTGGTGTTGTGTTGTGGTTGGGGTTGGGGTTAGGGTTTGAGTTTGGGTTCGGTTCGGGTTAGGGTTAGGGTTAGGGTTGGGGTTGGGGTTAGGTTTAGGGCTAGGGCTAGGGCTAGGGCTAGGGTTAAAGCTAGGGCTAGGGCTAGGGTTAGGGTTAGCGTTAGGGTTAGCGCTAGGGCTAGGGTTAGGGTTAGGGGTGGGGTTAGGGTTAGGGTTAGCGCTAGGGCTAGGGTTAGGGTTAGGGTTAGGGGTAGGGTTAGGGTTAGGGTTAGGGTTAGGGCTAGGGTTAGGTTTATGGCTAGGGATAGGTTTAGGGATAGGGTCTGTGCTAGGGTTAGGTTTAGGGTTAAGGCTCGGGCTAGGGCTAGGGATAGGGCTAGGGCTAGGGCTAGGGCTAGGTCTAGGGCTAGGGTTAGGGTTACGGTTAGGGCTAGGGTTCGGGTTAGGGCTAGGGTTCGGGTTAGGGTTAGGGCTGGGTAACTGTTAGGACATGCGTTAGAGCTAGAGTTAGGGCTAGCGTTAGGGTTCAGGTTCAGTTTAGGGTTACAGTTTGAGTTAGGGGTAGGGGTAGGGTAGGGCTAGGGCTAGGGTTAGGGCTAGGCCTAGGGTTAGAATTAGGGCTAAGGTTAGGTTTAGGGTTAGGGTTAGCGTTAGGGTTAGCGCTTGGGTTACGTTTAGGGTTAGGGATAGGGTTAGGTTTAGGGCTCGGGTTAGGGTTAGGGTTACGGTTATGGTTAGGGTTTGGGTTAGGGTTAGGGTTAGTGGTAGGGGTTGGGTTAGGGTTAGGGCTAGGGTCAGGGTTGGGGCTAGGGTTAGGGTTAGGGTTATTGTAAGTGAGAGGGTTAGGGCTAAGCCTAGGGTTATGGTTAGGGTTAGGGATACTGTTTGGGTTAGGGTTAGGGTTAGGGTTAGGGTAAGGGTTAGGGTTAGGGTTAAGGATAGGGTTAGGGCTAGGGTGAGGTTTAGGGTTAGGGTTAGGGTTAGGGTTAGGGTTAGGGTTAGGTCTAGGGTTAGGGTTATCGTTAGGGTGACGCTTTGGGCTAGGGTTAGGGTTCGGGTTAGGGTTAGGGTTAGGGTTCGGGTTCGGGTTCGTGCTAGGGCTAGGGTTAGAGTTAGGGCTAGGGCTAGGGCTACGGATAGGCTAGGGTTAGGGCTAGGGCTAGGGTTAGGGCTTAGGTTAGGGTTAGGGTTAGGGTTAGGGTTAGGTATAGGGTGAGGGCTAGGGTTAGGGTGAGGGTTCTGGTTAGTGTTAGGGCTAGGGTGAGCATTAGGGTTAGGGCTACGGTTATGGTTAGGGTTTGTATTAGGGTTAGTGGTAGGCTTTGGGTTAGGGTAAGGTCTAGGGTTAGGGTTAATGTTAGGGTTAGAGTTAGGGCTAGGGTTGGGGTAGAGGTTAGGGTTAGGGTTAGGGTTAGGGTTAGGTTTACGGTTGTGGTTGCTGTTGGTGTTGTGTTGTGGTTGGGGTTGGGGTTAGGGTTTGAGTTCGGGTTCGGTTCGGGTTAGGGTTAGGGTTTGGGGTAGGTTTATGGTTTGGGTTAGGGTTAGGGTTGGGGTTGGGGTTAGGTTTAGGGCTAGGGCTAGGGCTAGGGTTAAAGCTAGGGCTAGGGCTAGGGTTAGGGTTAGCGTTAGGGTTAGCGCTAGGGCTAGGGTTAGGGTTAGGGTTAGTGCTAGGGTTAGGTTTAGGGGTAGGGATAGGTTTAGGGATAGGGTCTGGGCTAGGGTTAGGTTTAGGGTTAAGGCTCGGGCTAGGGCAAGGGCTAGGGCTAGGGCTAGGGTTAGTGTTAGGGTTAGGGCTAGGGTTCGGGTTAGGGCTAGAGTTCGGGTTAGGGTTAGGGTGGGGTTAGGGCTACGGCTAGGGTTTGGGCTTGGGTTAAGGTTAGGGTTAGGGTTAGGGATAGGACTAGGGATAGGGATAGGGATAGGGATAGGACTAGGGATTGGGATAGGGATAGGGATAGGGCAAGGGTTAGGTCAAGGGCTATTGTTACGGTTAGGTTTAGGGTCAGTGTGAGGGCTATGGTTAGGGTGAGGGTGAGGGTGAGGGTTACGGCTAGGGTTAGCATTAGGGTTAGGGCTGGCGTTAGCGTTAGCATTAGAGTTAGGTTTAGGTTTAGGGTTAGGGTTAGGGTTAGGGTTAGGGCTAGGGCTAGGGCTACGGTTAGGGCTTGCGTCATGGCTAGGGTTAGGGTTCGGTGAGGTTTAGTGTTCGGAGTAGAGTTAGGGTTAGGGTGAGGGCTAGGTTTAGGGTGAGGGTTAGTTTTAGGGTTAGGGTTGGGCTAGGGTTATCATTAGGGTTAGGGCTAGGGTTAGGGTTAGGTTTATGATTATGGTTAGGGTTTTGGTTAGGTTTAGTGGTAGGCTTTGGGTTAGGGTTAGGGCTAGGGTTTGGGTTAGGGTTTGGGTTAGGGTTAGGGCTAGGGTGAGGTTTAGGGTTAGGGTTAGGGTTAGGTCTAGGGTTAGGGTTATCGTTAGGGTGACGCTTTGGGCTAGGGTTAGGGTTAGGGTTAGGGTTAGGGTTAGGGTTAGGGTTCGGGCTAGGGCTAGGGTTAGGGCTAGGGCTAGGGCTACGGATAGGGCTAGGGTTAGGGCTAGGGTTAGGGCTTAGGTTAGGGTTAGGGTTAGGGTTATGGTTCGGGTTAGGTATAGGGTGAGGGCTATGGTTAGGGTGAGGGTTCTGGTTAGTGTTAGGTCTAGGGTTAGCATTAGGGTTAGGGCTACGGTTATGGTTAGGGTTTGTGTTAGGGTTAGTGGTAGGCTTTGAGTTAGGGTAAGGTCTAGGGTTAGGGCTAGGGCTAGGGTAAGGGTTAGGGCTAGGGTTAGAACTAGAGCTAGGGCTAGGGTTAGGGTTAGAGTTCAGTTTTAGTTTAGGGTTACAGTTTGGTTTAGGGGTAGGGGTAGGGGTAGGGTTAGGTCTAGGCCTAGGGTTAGGGTTAAGGCTATAGTTAGGTTTAGGGTTAAGGTTAGGGTTAGCGCTAGGGTTAGGCTTAGGGTTAGGGTTAGGGCTAGGGTTAGGTTAAGGGCTCAGGTTAGGGTTAGGGTTACGGTTCTGGTTCTGGTTAGGGTTTGGGTTAGCGTTAGGGTTAGTGGTAGGTGTTGGGTTAGGGTTAGGGATAGGGATAGCGTTTAGGCTTGGATTAGGGTTAGGGTTACAGTTAGTGAGAGGGTTAGGGCTAAGGCTAGTGTTAGGGTGAGATTTAGGTTTAGGGATATGGTTTTTTGTTAGGGTTAGGGTTATGGTTAGCGTTAGGATTAGGGTTAGGGCTAGGGTTAGGTCGAGGGTTAGGGTTAGGGTTAGGGTTAGGGTTAGGGTTAGGGTTAAGGTTAGAGTTAGGGTTAGTGTTAGGGTTAGGGTTAGGGTTTGGGTTAGGGTTAGTGTTAAGGTTAGAGTTAGGGTTAGGGTTAAGGTTTGTGTTAGGGTTAGGGTTAGTGTTCGGGCTAGGGCTAGGGTTACTGCTAGGGCTACAGTTAGGGCTAAGGTTAGGGCTAGGGTTAGGGCTAGGGTTAGGGCTTGGGTTAGGGTTAGGGCTAGGGCTAGGGCTAGGGCAAGGGTTAGGCAAGGGCTATGGTTAGGGTAAGGGTTAGGGTTAGGGTGAGGGTGAGGGTTAGGGCTAGGGCTAGGGCTAGGGCTAGGGCTAGGGCAAGGGTTAGGGCAAGGGCTATGGTTAGGGTTAGAGTTCGGGTTAGGGTTACGGTTGGGTTTAGGGTGAGGGTCAGGACTAGGGTTAGGGTGAGGGTTAGGGTTAGTGTTAGGGCCTGGGTTAGCATTAGGGTCAGGGCTACGGTTAGGGTTAGGGGAGGGGTAGGGGTAGGATTAGGGTAGGGTTAGGGTTACGGCTATGGTTAGGGTTAGGGCTCGGACAAGGGTTAGGTCTAAGGCTAGGATTAGTGTTAGGGTTAGGGCTATGGCTAGGGCTTGGGCTAGGGCAAGGGTTAGGGTTAGGGTTAGGGTTAGGTATAGGGTGAGGGCTAGGGTTAGGGTGAGGGTTCTGGTTAGTGTTAGGGCTAGGGTGAGCATTAGGGTTAGGGCTACGGTTATGGTTAGGGTTTGTATTAGGGTTAGTGGTAGGCTTTGGGTTAGGGTAAGGTCTAGGGTTAGGGCTAGGGTTAGGGTTAATGTTAGGGCTAGGGCTAGGGTTAGGTTTGGGATAGGGATAGGGATAGGGATAGGGATAGGGATAGGGATAGGGATAGGGCTAGGGCAAGGGTTAGGTCAAGGGCTATTGTTACGGTTAGGGTTAGGGTCAGTGTGAGGGCTATGGTTAGGGTGAGGGTGAGGGTGAGGGTTACGGCTAGGATTAGCGTTAGGTTTAGGGCTGGCATTAGCGTTAGCATTAGAGTTAGGTTTAGGTTTAGGGTTAGGGTTAGGGTTAGGGTTAGGGCTAGGGCTAGGGCTACGGTTAGGGCTTGCGTCATGTCTAGGGTTAGGGTTCAGTGAGGTTTAGGGTTAGGAGTAGAGTTAGGGTTAGGGTGAGGGCTAGGTTTAGGGTGAGGGTTAGTTTTAGGGTTAGGGTTAGGGCTAGGGTTATCATTAGGGTTAGGGCTAGGGTTAGGGTTAGGTTTATGATTATGATTAGGGTTTTGGTTAGGTTTAGTGGTAGGCTTTGGGTTAGGGTTAGGGCTAGGGTTTGGGTTAGGGTTAAGGTTAGAGTTAGGGTTAGGGTTAGGGTTTGGGTTAGGGTTAGGGTTAAGGTTAGAATTAGGGTTAGGGTTAGGGTTTGTGTTAGGGTTAGGGTTAGTGTTCGGGCTAGGGCTAGGGTTACTGCTAGGGCTACAGTTAGGGCTAAGGTTAGGGCTAGGGTTAGGGCTAGGGTTAGGGCTTGGGTTAGGTTTAGGGCTAGGGCTAGGGCTAGGGCTAGGGCTAGGGCAAGGGTTAGGCAAGGGCTATGGTTAGGGTTAGGGTTAGTGTTAGGGTAAGGGTTAGGGTTAGGGTTAGGGTTAGCGTGAGGGTTAGGGCTAGGGCTAGGGCTAGGGCAAGGGTTAGGGCAAGGGCTATGCTTAGAGTTAGAGTTAGGGTTAGGGTTAGGGTTGGGGTTAGGGTGAGGGTCAGGGCTAGTGTTAGGGTGAGGGTTAGGGTTAGTGTTAGGGCCAGGGTTAGCATTAGGGTCAGGGCTACGGTTAGGGGTAGGGGTAGGGGTAGGGGTAGGGGTAGGATTAGGGTAGTGTTAGGGTTACGGCTATGGTTAGGGTTAGGGTTAGGGTTAGGGTTAGAGTTTGGGCAAGGGTTAGGGCTAGAGTTCAGGTTAGGTTTAGGGTAGGGTTAGGGCTAGGGCTAGGGTTAGGGTTAGGGTTACGGTTAGGTTTAGGGCGAGGGCTAGGGCTAGGGCTAGGGTTTGTGTTAGGGTTACTGCTAGGGCTAGGGCTAGGGTTAGTGTTAGGGTTAGGGTTAGGGTTAGGGTTAGGTTTAGGTGTAGGGTTAGGGTTAGGCTTAGGGGCAGGTTTAGGGGTAGGGCTAGGGTTAGTCGTAGTGTTAGAGCTAGGGCTAATCTTGGGATAGGGATAGGGATAGGGATAGGGATAGGGATAGGGTTAGTGTTAGTGTTAGGGCTCGGGCTAGGGTTAGGGTTAGGGTTAGGGTTAGGGTTAGGGTTAGGTTTAGGTGTAGGGTTAGGGTTAGGCTTAGGGGCAGGTTTAGGGGTAGGGCTAGGGTTAGTTGTAGTGTTAGAGCTAGGGCTAGGGCTTGGGATAGGGATAGGAATAGGGATAGGGATAGGGATAGGGATAGGGATAGGGATAGGGTTAGTGTTAGTGTTAGGGCTAGGGCTAGGGTTAGGGTTAGGTTTAGGGTTAGGGTTAGGGTTAGGGTTAGGGCTAGGGTTAGGGTTAGGGTTAGGGCTAGGGTTAGGGTTAGGGTTCGGGCTAGGATTAGGGCTAGGGTTAGGGTTAGGGTTCGGGCTAAGATTAGGGCTAGGGTTAGGGCTAGGGCTAGGGCTAGGGTAACGGTTAGGGCTAGGGTTAGAGCTAGAGCTAGGGCTAGGGTTAGGGTTCAGGTTCAGGTTCAGTTTAGGGTTACAGTTTGGGTTAGGGGCAGGGGTAGGGGTAGGGGTATGGTTACGGCTAGGCCTAGGGTTAGGGCTAGGGCTAGGGTTAGGTTTAGGGTTAGCGTTAGAGTTAGGATTAGCGCTAGGGTTAGGGTTATGGTTAGGGTTAGGGTTAGGTTCAGGTTTAGGGCTCGGGTTAGTGTTAGGTTTAGGGTTACGGTTCTGGTTAGGGTTTGGGTTAGGGTTAGGGTTAGGATTAGGGCTAGGGCTAGTGTTAGGGCTAGGGCTAGGGCTAGGGTAACGGTTAGGACATGCGTTAGAGCTAGAGTTAGGGCTAGCGTTAGGGTTCAGGTTCAGTTTAGGGTTACAGTTTGAGTTAGGGGTAGGGGTAGGGTAGGGCTAGGGCTAGGGTTAGGGCTAGGCCTAGGGTTAGAATTAGGGCTAAGGTTAGGTTTAGGGTTAGGGTTAGCGTTAGGGTTAGCGCTAGGGTTACGTTTAGGGTTAGGGATAGGGTTAGGTTTAGGGCTCGGGTTAGGGTTAGGGTTACGGTTATGGTTAGGGTTTGGGTTAGGGTTAGGGTTAGTGGTAGGGGTTGGGTTAGGGTTAGGGCTAGGGTCAGGTTTGGGGCTAGGGTTAGGGTTAGGGTTATCGTAAGTGAGAGGGTTAGGGCTAAGCCTAGGGTTATGCTTAGGGTTAGGGATACTGTTTGGGTTAGGGTTAGGGTTAGGGTAAGGGTTTGGGTTAGGGTTAGGGCTAGGGTGAGGTTTAGGGTTAGGGTTAGGGTTAGTTCTAGGGTTAGGGTTATCGTTAGGGTGACGCTTTGGGCTAGGGTTAGGGTTAGGGTTAGGTTTAGGGTTAGGGTTAGGGTTCGGGCTAGGGCTAGGGTTAGGGCTAGGGTTATTGTAAGTGAGAGGGTTAGGGCTAAGCCTAGGGTTATGGTTAGGGTAAGGGATACTGTTTGGGTTAGGGTTAGGGTTAGGGTTAGGGTAAGGGTAAGGGTTAGGGTTAGGGTTAGGGTTAGGGCGAGGGTGAGGTTTAGGGTTAGGGTTAGGGTTAGGGTTACGTCTAGGGTTAGGGTTATCGTTAGGGTGACGCTTTGGGCTAGGGTTAGGGTTAGGGTTAGGGTTAGGGTTAGGGTTCGGGTTCGGGTTCAGGCTAGGGCTAGGGTTAGGGCTAGGGCTAGGGCTACGGATAGGGCTAGGGTTAGGGCTAGGGCTAGGGTTAGTGTTAGGTTTAGGGCTAGGGTTCGGGTTAGGGCTAGAGTTCGGGTTAGGGTTAGGGTTCGGGTTAGGTATACGGTGAGGGCTAGGGTTAGGGTGAGGGCTATGTTTAGGGTTAGGGTTAGGGTTAGGGTTAGGGTTAGGGTGAGAGTTAGGGCTAGGGCTAGGGCTAGGGCTAGGGCAAGGGTTAGGGCAAGGGCTATGGTTAGGGTTAGAGTTCGGGTTAGGGTTACGGTTGTGGATGCGGTTGGTGTTGTGTTGTGGTTGGGGTTGGGGTTAGGGTTTGAGTTTGGGTTCGGTTCGGGTTAGGGTTAGGGTTAGGGTTGGGGTTGGGGTTAGGTTTAGGGCTAGGGCTAGGGCTAGGGCTAGGGTTAAAGCTAGGGCTAGGGCTAGGGTTAGGGTTAGCGTTAGGGTTAGCGCTAGGGCTAGGGTTAGGGTTAGGGGTGGGGTTAGGGTTAGGGTTAGCGCTAGGGCTAGGGTTAGGGTTAGGGTTAGGGGTAGGGTTAGGGTTAGGGTTAGGGTTAGGGCTAGGGTTAGGTTTATGGCTAGGGATAGGTTTAGGGATAGGGTCTGTGCTAGGGTTAGGTTTAGGGTTAAGGCTCGGGCTAGGGCTAGGGATAGGGCTAGGGCTAGGGCTAGGGCTAGGTCTAGGGCTAGGGTTAGGGTTACGGTTAGGGCTAGGGTTCGGGTTAGGGCTAGGGTTCGGGTTAGGGTTAGGGCTGGGTAACTGTTAGGACATGCGTTAGAGCTAGAGTTAGGGCTAGCGTTAGGGTTCAGGTTCAGTTTAGGGTTACAGTTTGAGTTAGGGGTAGGGGTAGGGTAGGGCTAGGGCTAGGGTTAGGGCTAGGCCTAGGGTTAGAATTAGGGCTAAGGTTAGGTTTAGGGTTAGGGTTAGCGTTAGGGTTAGCGCTTGGGTTACGTTTAGGGTTAGGGATAGGGTTAGGTTTAGGGCTCGGGTTAGGGTTAGGGTTACGGTTATGGTTAGGGTTTGGGTTAGGGTTAGGGTTAGTGGTAGGGGTTGGGTTAGGGTTAGGGCTAGGGTCAGGGTTGGGGCTAGGGTTAGGGTTAGGGTTATTGTAAGTGAGAGGGTTAGGGCTAAGCCTAGGGTTATGGTTAGGGTTAGGGATACTGTTTGGGTTAGGGTTAGGGTTAGGGTTAGGGTAAGGGTTAGGGTTAGGGTTAAGGATAGGGTTAGGGCTAGGGTGAGGTTTAGGGTTAGGGTTAGGGTTAGGGTTAGGGTTAGGGTTAGGTCTAGGGTTAGGGTTATCGTTAGGGTGACGCTTTGGGCTAGGGTTAGGGTTCGGGTTAGGGTTAGGGTTAGGGTTCGGGTTCGGGTTCGTGCTAGGGCTAGGGTTAGAGTTAGGGCTAGGGCTAGGGCTACGGATAGGCTAGGGTTAGGGCTAGGGCTAGGGTTAGGGCTTAGGTTAGGGTTAGGGTTAGGGTTAGGGTTAGGTATAGGGTGAGGGCTAGGGTTAGGGTGAGGGTTCTGGTTAGTGTTAGGGCTAGGGTGAGCATTAGGGTTAGGGCTACGGTTATGGTTAGGGTTTGTATTAGGGTTAGTGGTAGGCTTTGGGTTAGGGTAAGGTCTAGGGTTAGGGTTAATGTTAGGGCTAGGGCTAGGGTTAGGTTTGGGGTTACGGTTAGGGTTACGGTTAGGGTTAGGGTTAGGGTTAGAGTTAGGGCTAGGGTTGGGGTAGAGGTTAGGGTTAGGGTTAGGGTTAGGGTTAGGTTTACGGTTGTGGTTGCTGTTGGTGTTGTGTTGTGGTTGGGGTTGGGGTTAGGGTTTGAGTTCGGGTTCGGTTCGGGTTAGGGTTAGGGTTTGGGGTAGGTTTATGGTTTGGGTTAGGGTTAGGGTTGGGGTTGGGGTTAGGTTTAGGGCTAGGGCTAGGGCTAGGGTTAAAGCTAGGGCTAGGGCTAGGGTTAGGGTTAGCGTTAGGGTTAGCGCTAGGGCTAGGGTTAGGGTTAGGGTTAGTGCTAGGGTTAGGTTTAGGGGTAGGGATAGGTTTAGGGATAGGGTCTGGGCTAGGGTTAGGTTTAGGGTTAAGGCTCGGGCTAGGGCAAGGGCTAGGGCTAGGGCTAGGGCTAGGGTTAGTGTTAGGGTTAGGGCTAGGGTTCGGGTTAGGGCTAGAGTTCGGGTTAGGGTTAGGGTGGGGTTAGGGCTACGGCTAGGGTTTGGGCTTGGGTTAAGGTTAGGGTTAGGGTTAGGGATAGGACTAGGGATAGGGATAGGGATAGGGATAGGACTAGGGATTGGGATAGGGATAGGGATAGGGCAAGGGTTAGGTCAAGGGCTATTGTTACGGTTAGGTTTAGGGTCAGTGTGAGGGCTATGGTTAGGGTGAGGGTGAGGGTGAGGGTTACGGCTAGGGTTAGCATTAGGGTTAGGGCTGGCGTTAGCGTTAGCATTAGAGTTAGGTTTAGGTTTAGGGTTAGGGTTAGGGTTAGGGTTAGGGCTAGGGCTAGGGCTACGGTTAGGGCTTGCGTCATGGCTAGGGTTAGGGTTCGGTGAGGTTTAGTGTTCGGAGTAGAGTTAGGGTTAGGGTGAGGGCTAGGTTTAGGGTGAGGGTTAGTTTTAGGGTTAGGGTTGGGCTAGGGTTATCATTAGGGTTAGGGCTAGGGTTAGGGTTAGGTTTATGATTATGGTTAGGGTTTTGGTTAGGTTTAGTGGTAGGCTTTGGGTTAGGGTTAGGGCTAGGGTTTGGGTTAGGGTTTGGGTTAGGGTTAGGGCTAGGGTGAGGTTTAGGGTTAGGGTTAGGGTTAGGTCTAGGGTTAGGGTTATCGTTAGGGTGACGCTTTGGGCTAGGGTTAGGGTTAGGGTTAGGGTTAGGGTTAGGGTTAGGGTTCGGGCTAGGGCTAGGGTTAGGGCTAGGGCTAGGGCTACGGATAGGGCTAGGGTTAGGGCTAGGGTTAGGGCTTAGGTTAGGGTTAGGGTTAGGGTTATGGTTCGGGTTAGGTATAGGGTGAGGGCTATGGTTAGGGTGAGGGTTCTGGTTAGTGTTAGGTCTAGGGTTAGCATTAGGGTTAGGGCTACGGTTATGGTTAGGGTTTGTGTTAGGGTTAGTGGTAGGCTTTGAGTTAGGGTAAGGTCTAGGGTTAGGGCTAGGGCTAGGGTAAGGGTTAGGGCTAGGGTTAGAACTAGAGCTAGGGCTAGGGTTAGGGTTAGAGTTCAGTTTTAGTTTAGGGTTACAGTTTGGTTTAGGGGTAGGGGTAGGGGTAGGGTTAGGTCTAGGCCTAGGGTTAGGGTTAAGGCTATAGTTAGGTTTAGGGTTAAGGTTAGGGTTAGCGCTAGGGTTAGGCTTAGGGTTAGGGTTAGGGCTAGGGTTAGGTTAAGGGCTCAGGTTAGGGTTAGGGTTACGGTTCTGGTTCTGGTTAGGGTTTGGGTTAGCGTTAGGGTTAGTGGTAGGTGTTGGGTTAGGGTTAGGGATAGGGATAGCGTTTAGGCTTGGATTAGGGTTAGGGTTACAGTTAGTGAGAGGGTTAGGGCTAAGGCTAGTGTTAGGGTGAGATTTAGGTTTAGGGATATGGTTTTTTGTTAGGGTTAGGGTTATGGTTAGCGTTAGGATTAGGGTTAGGGCTAGGGTTAGGTCGAGGGTTAGGGTTAGGGTTAGGGTTAGGGTTAGGGTTAGGGTTAAGGTTAGAGTTAGGGTTAGTGTTAGGGTTAGGGTTAGGGTTTGGGTTAGGGTTAGTGTTAAGGTTAGAGTTAGGGTTAGGGTTAAGGTTTGTGTTAGGGTTAGGGTTAGTGTTCGGGCTAGGGCTAGGGTTACTGCTAGGGCTACAGTTAGGGCTAAGGTTAGGGCTAGGGTTAGGGCTAGGGTTAGGGCTTGGGTTAGGGTTAGGGCTAGGGCTAGGGCTAGGGCAAGGGTTAGGCAAGGGCTATGGTTAGGGTAAGGGTTAGGGTTAGGGTGAGGGTGAGGGTTAGGGCTAGGGCTAGGGCTAGGGCTAGGGCTAGGGCAAGGGTTAGGGCAAGGGCTATGGTTAGGGTTAGAGTTCGGGTTAGGGTTACGGTTGGGTTTAGGGTGAGGGTCAGGACTAGGGTTAGGGTGAGGGTTAGGGTTAGTGTTAGGGCCTGGGTTAGCATTAGGGTCAGGGCTACGGTTAGGGTTAGGGGAGGGGTAGGGGTAGGATTAGGGTAGGGTTAGGGTTACGGCTATGGTTAGGGTTAGGGCTCGGACAAGGGTTAGGTCTAAGGCTAGGATTAGTGTTAGGGTTAGGGCTATGGCTAGGGCTTGGGCTAGGGCAAGGGTTAGGGTTAGGGTTAGGGTTAGGTATAGGGTGAGGGCTAGGGTTAGGGTGAGGGTTCTGGTTAGTGTTAGGGCTAGGGTGAGCATTAGGGTTAGGGCTACGGTTATGGTTAGGGTTTGTATTAGGGTTAGTGGTAGGCTTTGGGTTAGGGTAAGGTCTAGGGTTAGGGCTAGGGTTAGGGTTAATGTTAGGGCTAGGGCTAGGGTTAGGTTTGGGATAGGGATAGGGATAGGGATAGGGATAGGGATAGGGATAGGGATAGGGATAGGGCTAGGGCAAGGGTTAGGTCAAGGGCTATTGTTACGGTTAGGGTTAGGGTCAGTGTGAGGGCTATGGTTAGGGTGAGGGTGAGGGTGAGGGTTACGGCTAGGATTAGCGTTAGGTTTAGGGCTGGCATTAGCGTTAGCATTAGAGTTAGGTTTAGGTTTAGGGTTAGGGTTAGGGTTAGGGTTAGGGCTAGGGCTAGGGCTACGGTTAGGGCTTGCGTCATGTCTAGGGTTAGGGTTCAGTGAGGTTTAGGGTTAGGAGTAGAGTTAGGGTTAGGGTGAGGGCTAGGTTTAGGGTGAGGGTTAGTTTTAGGGTTAGGGTTAGGGCTAGGGTTATCATTAGGGTTAGGGCTAGGGTTAGGGTTAGGTTTATGATTATGATTAGGGTTTTGGTTAGGTTTAGTGGTAGGCTTTGGGTTAGGGTTAGGGCTAGGGTTTGGGTTAGGGTTAAGGTTAGAGTTAGGGTTAGGGTTAGGGTTTGGGTTAGGGTTAGGGTTAAGGTTAGAATTAGGGTTAGGGTTAGGGTTTGTGTTAGGGTTAGGGTTAGTGTTCGGGCTAGGGCTAGGGTTACTGCTAGGGCTACAGTTAGGGCTAAGGTTAGGGCTAGGGTTAGGGCTAGGGTTAGGGCTTGGGTTAGGTTTAGGGCTAGGGCTAGGGCTAGGGCTAGGGCTAGGGCAAGGGTTAGGCAAGGGCTATGGTTAGGGTTAGGGTTAGTGTTAGGGTAAGGGTTAGGGTTAGGGTTAGGGTTAGCGTGAGGGTTAGGGCTAGGGCTAGGGCTAGGGCAAGGGTTAGGGCAAGGGCTATGCTTAGAGTTAGAGTTAGGGTTAGGGTTAGGGTTGGGGTTAGGGTGAGGGTCAGGGCTAGTGTTAGGGTGAGGGTTAGGGTTAGTGTTAGGGCCAGGGTTAGCATTAGGGTCAGGGCTACGGTTAGGGGTAGGGGTAGGGGTAGGGGTAGGGGTAGGATTAGGGTAGTGTTAGGGTTACGGCTATGGTTAGGGTTAGGGTTAGGGTTAGGGTTAGAGTTTGGGCAAGGGTTAGGGCTAGAGTTCAGGTTAGGTTTAGGGTAGGGTTAGGGCTAGGGCTAGGGTTAGGGTTAGGGTTACGGTTAGGTTTAGGGCGAGGGCTAGGGCTAGGGCTAGGGTTTGTGTTAGGGTTACTGCTAGGGCTAGGGCTAGGGTTAGTGTTAGGGTTAGGGTTAGGGTTAGGGTTAGGTTTAGGTGTAGGGTTAGGGTTAGGCTTAGGGGCAGGTTTAGGGGTAGGGCTAGGGTTAGTCGTAGTGTTAGAGCTAGGGCTAATCTTGGGATAGGGATAGGGATAGGGATAGGGATAGGGATAGGGATAGGGTTAGTGTTAGTGTTAGGGCTCGGGCTAGGGTTAGGGTTAGGGTTAGGGTTAGGGTTAGGGTTAGGTTTAGGTGTAGGGTTAGGGTTAGGCTTAGGGGCAGGTTTAGGGGTAGGGCTAGGGTTAGTTGTAGTGTTAGAGCTAGGGCTAGGGCTTGGGATAGGGATAGGAATAGGGATAGGGATAGGGATAGGGATAGGGATAGGGATAGGGTTAGTGTTAGTGTTAGGGCTAGGGCTAGGGTTAGGGTTAGGTTTAGGGTTAGGGTTAGGGTTAGGGTTAGGGCTAGGGTTAGGGTTAGGGTTAGGGCTAGGGTTAGGGTTAGGGTTCGGGCTAGGATTAGGGCTAGGGTTAGGGCTAGGGCTAGGGCTAGGGTAACGGTTAGGGCTAGGGTTGGAGCTAGAGCTAGGGCTAGGGTTAGGGTTCAGGTTCAGGTTCAGTTTAGGGTTACAGTTTGGGTTAGGGGCAGGGGTAGGGGTAGGGGTATGGTTACGGCTAGGCCTAGGGTTAGGGCTAGGGCTAGGGTTAGGTTTAGGGTTAGCGTTAGAGTTAGGATTAGCGCTAGGGTTAGGGTTATGGTTAGGGTTAGGGTTAGGTTCAGGTTTAGGGCTCGGGTTAGTGTTAGGTTTAGGGTTACTGTTCTGGTTAGGGTTTGGGTTAGGGTTAGGGTTAGGGTTTGGGCTAGGATTAGGGTTAGGGTTACAGTTAGTGAAAGGGTTAGGGCTAAGGCTAGGGTTAGGGTGAGATTTAGGTTTAGGGATATGGTTTTTTGTTAGGGTTAGGGTTATGGTAAGCGTTAGGATTAGGGTTAGGGCTAGGGTTAGGTCGAGGGTTAGGGTTAGGGTTAGGGTTAGGGTTAGGGTTAGGGTTGGGGTTAAGGTTAGAGTTAGGGTTAGGGATAGGGTTTGGGTTAGGGTTAGGGTTAGTGTTCGGGCTAGGGCTAGGGTTACTGCTAGGGCTACGGTTAGGCCTAGGGTTAGGGCTAGGGGTAGGGCTTGGGTTAGGGTTAGGGTTAGGGCTAGGGCTAGGGCTAGGGCAAGGGTTAGGGTTAGGGTTAGGGCTGGGGCTAGGGCTACGGTTAGGGCTAGGCTTAGGGCTAGGGTTAGGGCTTGGTGAGGGTTAGGGTTAGGGTTGGGGTTAGGGTGAGGCCTAGGTTTAGGGTGAGGGTTAGTTTTAGGGTTAGGGTTAGGGCTAGGGTTATCATTAGGATTAGGGCTAGGGTTAGGGTTAGGTTTATGATTATGGTTAGGGTTTTGGTTAGGTTTAGTGGTAGGCTTTGGGTTAGGGTTAGGGCTAGGGTTTGGGTTAGGGTTTGGGTTAGGGTTAGGGTGAGGATTAAGGCTATGGCTAGGGTTAGGGTTAATGTTAGGGCTAGGGCTAGGGTTAGGTTTGGGGTTACGGTTAGGGTTAGGGTTAGGGTTAGAGTTAGGGCTAGGGTTGTGGTTGAGGTTAGGGTTAGGGTTAGGGTTAGGCTTAGGGTTACGGTTGTGGTTGCGGTTGGTGTTGTGGTTGGGGTTGGGGTTAGGGTTTGAGTTCGGGTTCGGTTCGGGTTAGGGTTAGGGTTAGGGTTAGGGTTAGGGTTGGGGTTGGGGTTAGGTTTAGGGCTAGGGCTAGGGCTAGGGCTAGGGTTAAAGCTAGGGCTAGGGCTAGGGTTAGGGTTAGCGTTAGGGTTAGCGCTAGGGCTAGGGTTAGGGTTAGGGGTAGGGTTAGGGTTAGGGTTAGGGTTAGTGCTAGGGCTAGGGTTAGGGGTAGGGGTAGGGTTAGGGTTAGGGTTAGGGTCAGGGCTAGGGTTAGGTTTAGGGGTAGGGATAGGTTTAGGGATAGGGTCTGGGCTAGGGTTAGGTTTAGGGTTAAGGCTCGGGCTAGGGCTAGGGATAGGGCTAGGGCTAGGTCTAGGGCTAGGGTTAGCGTTACGGTTAGGGCTAGGGTTCGGGTTAGGGCTAGGGTTCGGGTTAGGGTTAGGGTGGGGTTAGGGCTACGGCTAGGGTTAGGGCTTGGGTTAGGGTTAGGGTTAGGGTTAGGGTTAGGATTAGGGCTAGGGCTAGTCTTAGGGCTAGGGCTAGGGCTGGGTAACTGTTAGGACATGCGTTAGAGCTAGATTTAGGGCTAGCGTTAGGGTTCAGGTTCTGTTTAGGGTTACAGTTTGAGTTAGGGGTAGGGGTAGGGTAGGGCTAGGGCTAGGGTTAGGGCTAGGCCTAGGGTTAGAATTAGGGCTAAGGTTAGGTTTAGGGTTAGGGTTAGCGTTAGGGTTAGCGCTAGGGTTACGTTTAGGGTTAGGGATAGCGTTAGGTTTAGGGCTCGGGTTAGGGTTAGGGTTACGGTTATGGTTAGGGTTTGGGTTAGGGTTAGGGTTAGTGGTAGGGGTTGGGTTAGGGTTAGGGCTAGGGTCAGGGTTGGGGCTAGGGTTAGGGTTAGGGTTATTGTAAGTGAGAGGGTTAGGGCTAAGCCTAGGGTTATGGTTAGGGTTAGGGATACTGTTTCGGTTAGGATTAGGGTTAGGGTTAGGGTTAGGGTTAGGGTAAGGGTTAGGGTTAGGGTTAGGGTTAGGGTTAGGGTTAGGGCTAGGGTGAGGTTTAGGGTTAGGGTTAGGGTTAGGGTTAGGTCTAGGGTTAGGGTTATCGTTAGGGTGACGCTTTGGGCTAGGGTTAGGGTTAGGGTTAGGGTTAGGGTTCGGGTTCGGGTTCGGGTTCGGGTTCGGGCTAGGGCTAGGGTTAGGGCTAGGGCTAGGGCTACGGATAGGGCTAGGGTTAGGGCTAGGGTTAGGTCTTAGGTTAGGGTTAGGGTTAGGGTTAGGTTTATGGTTCGGGTTAGGTATAGGGTGAGGGCTAGGGTTAGGGTGAGGGTTCTGGTTAGTGTTAGGGCTAGGGTTAGCATTAGGGTTAGGGCTACGGTTATGGTTAGGGTTTGTGTTAGGGTTAGTGGTAGGCTTTGAGTTAGGGTAAGGTCTAGGGTTAGGGCTAGGGCTAGTGTCAGGGTTAGGGCTAGGTTTAGAACTAGAGCTAGGGCTAGGGTTAGGGTTAGGGTTCAGTTTTAGTTTAGGGTTACAGTTTGGTTTAGGGGTAGGGGTAGGGGTAGGGGTAGGTCTAGGCCTAGGGTTTGGGTTAAGGCTATAGTTAGGTTTAGGGTTAGGGTTAGGGTTAGCGCTAGGGTTAGGCTTAGGGTTAGGGTTAGGGCTAGGGTTAAGTTTAGGGCTCGGGTTAGGGTTAGGGTTACGGTTCTGGTTCTGGTTAGGGTTTGGGTTAGCGTTAGGGTTAGGGTTAGTGGTAGGTGTTGGGTTAGGGTTAGGGCTCGGGATAGAGTTTAGGCTAGGATTAGGGTTAGGGTTACAGTTAGTGAGAGGGTTAGGGCTAAGGCCAGTGTTAGGGTGAGATTTAGGTTTACGGATATGTTTTTTTGTTATGGTTAGGGTTATGGTTAGCGTTAGGATTAGGGTTAGGTCTAGGGTTAGGTCGAGGGCTATTGTTACAGTTAGGGTTAGGGTCAGTGTGAGGGCTATGGTTAGGGTGAGGGTGAGGATGAGGGTTACGGCTAGGGTTAGCATTAGGGTTAGGGCTGGCATTAGCGTTAGAGTTAGGTTTAGGTTTATGGTTAGGGTTAGGGTTAGGGTTAGGGTTAGGGCTAGAGCTAGAGCTACGGTTAGGGCTAGCGTTATGGCTAGGGTTAGGGTTCGGTGAGGTTTAGGGTTAGGAGTAGAGTTAGGGTTAGGGTGAGGGCTAGGTTTAGGGTGAGGGTTAGTTTTAGGGTTTGGGTTAGGGCTAGGGTTATCATTAGGGTTAGGGCTAGGGTTAGGGTTAGGTTTATGATTATGGTTAGGGTTTTGGTTAGGTTTAGTGGTAGGCTTTGGGTTAGGGTTAGGGCTAGGGTTTGGGTTAGGGTTTGGGTTAGGGTTAGGGTTAGGATTAGGGCTAGGTTAATGGTTAGGACATGCGTTAGAGCTAGATTTAGGGCTAGCGTTAGGGTTCAGGTTCAGTTTAGGGTTACAGTTTGAGTTAGGGGTAGGGGTAGGGTAGGGCTAGGGCTAGGGTTAGGGCTAGGCCTAGGGTTAGAATTAGGGCTAAGGTTAGGTTTAGGCTTAGGCTTAGCGTTAGGGTTAGCGCTAGGGTTACGTTTAGGGTTAGGGATAGGGTTAAGTTTAGGGCTCGGGTTAGGATTAGGGTTACGGTTATGGTTAGGGTTAGGGTTAGGGTTAGTGGTAGGGGTTGGGTTAGGGTTAGGGCTAGGGTCAGGGTTGGGGCTAGGGTTAGGGTTAGGGTTATTGTAAGTGAGAGGGTTAGGGCTAAGCCTAGGGTTATGCTTAGGGTTAGGGATACTGTTTGGGTTAGGGTTAGGGTTAGGGTAAGGGTTTGGTTTAGGGTTAG
>NC_139475.1:14615000-14617500 GCF_057233095.1 Heloderma suspectum
TTAGGTTTAGGGCTCGGGTTAGGGTTAGGGTTACTGTTACGGTTAGTGTTTGGGTTAGGGTTAGGGTTAGTGGTAGGGGTTGGGTGAGGGTTAGGGCTAGGGTCAGGGTTTGGGCTAGGGTTAGGGTTAGGTTTATGGTAAGTGAGAGGGCTAGGGCTAAGCCTAGGGTAAGGGTCAGGGTTAGGGTTAGGGATACTGTTTGGGTTAGGGTTCGGGTTATGGTTAGGGTTAGGGTTAGGTTTAGGGTTAGGGTTAGGGTTAGGGTTAGGGCTAGGGTTATCATTAGGGTTAGGGCTAGGGTTAGGGTTAGGGTTAGGTTTATGATTATGGTTAGGGTTTTGGTTAGGTTTAGTGGTAGGCTTTGGGTTAGGGTTAGGGCTAGGGTTTGGGTTAGGGTTTGGGTTAGGGTTAGGGTTAGGATTAGGGCTAGGGCTAATCTTAGGGCTAGGGCTAGGGCTAGGGTAACGGTTAGGACATGCGTTAGAGCTAGAGTTAGGGCTAGCGTTAGGGTTCAGGTTCAGTTTAGGGTTACAGTTTGAGTTAGGGGTAGGGGTAGGGTAGGGCTAGGGCTAGGGTTAGGGCTAGGCCTAGGGTTAGAATTAGGGCTAAGGTTAGGTTTAGGGTTAGGGTTAGCGTTAGGGTTAGCGCTAGGGTTACGTTTAGGGTTAGGGATAGGGTTAGGTTTAGGGCTCGGGTTAGGGTTAGGGTTACGGTTATTGTTAGGGTTTGGGTTAGGGTTAGGGTTAGTGGTAGGGGTTGGGTTAGGGTTAGGGCTAGGGTCAGGGTTGGGGCTAGGGTTAGTGTTAGGGTTATTGTAAGTGAGAGGGTTAGGGCTAAGCCTAGGGTTATGCTTAGGGTTAGGGATACTGTTTGGGTTAGGGTTAGGGTTAGGGTTAGGGTAAGGGTTTGGGTTAGGGTTAGGGCTAGGGTGAGGTTTAGGGTTAGGGTTAGGGTTAGTTCTAGGGTTAGGGTTATCGTTAGGGTGACGCTTTGGGCTAGGGTTAGGGTTAGGGTTAGGGTTAGGGTTAGGTTTAGGGTTAGGGTTAGGGTTCGGGCTAGGGCTAGGGTTAGGGCTAGGGCTAGGGCTACGGATAGGGCTAGGGTAAGGTCTAGGGTTAGGGCTAGGGCTAGGGTAAGGGTTAGGGCTAGGGTTAGAACTAGAGCTAGGGCTAGGATTAGGGTTAGGGTTACAGTTAGTGAGAGGGTTAGGGCTAAGGCTAGTGTTAGGGTGAGATTTAGGTTTAGGGATATGGTTTTTTGTTAGGGTTAGGGTTATGGTTAGCATTAGGATTAGGGTTAGGGCGAGGGTTAGGTCGAGGGTTAGGGTTAGGGCTAGGGTTAGGGTTAGGGTTAGGGTTAGGGTTAAGGTTAGGGTTAGGGTTAGGGTTAGGGTTAGGGTTAGGGCTGGGGTTGGGGTTGAGGTTAGGGTTAGGGTTACGGTTGGGGTTGTGGTTGGTGTCGTGTTGTGGTTGGGGTTGGGGTTAGGGTTTGAGTTTGGGTTCGGGTTCCGGATAGGGTTAGAATTAGTGTTAGGGTTAGGGTTAGGGCTAGGGCTAGGGTTAGGGGTAGGCTTAGGTTTAGGTTTAGGGATACGGTTTGGATTAGGGTTAGGGTTAGGGCTAGGGTTTGGGTTAGGGTTAGGGTTAGGATTAGAGCTAGGGCTAGTGTTAGCGCTCGTGCTAGGGTAACGGTTAGGACATGCGTTAGAGCTAGAGTTAGGGCTAGCGTTAGGGTTCAGGTTCAGTTTAGGGTTACAGTTTGAGTTAGGGGTAGGGGTAGGGTAGGGCTAGGGCTAGGGTTAGGGCTAGGCCTAGGGTTAGAATTAGGGCTAAGGTTAGGTTTAGGCTTAGGCTTAGCGTTAGGGTTAATGCTAGGGTTACGTTTAGGGTTAGTGATAGGGTTAGGTTTAGGGCTCGGGTTAGGGTTAGGGTTACTGTTACGGTTAGTGTTTGGGTTAGGTTTACGGTTAGTGGTAGGGGTTGGGTTAGGGTTAGGGCTAGGGTCAGGGTTTGGGCTAGGGTTAGGGTTAGGGTTATGGTAAGTGAGAGGGCTAGGGCTAAGCCTAGGGTAAGGGTCAGGGTTAGGGTTAGGGATACTGTTTGGGTTAGGGTTAGGGTTACGGTTAGGGTTAGGGTTAGGGTTAGGGTGAGGGTTAGGGTTAGGGTTGGGGTTAGGGTGAGGGTCAGGGATATGGTTAGGGTGAGGGTTAGGGTTAGTGTTAGGGCCAGGGTTAGCATTAGGGTCAGGGCTACGGTTAGGGTTAGGGGTAGGGGTAGGGGTAGGATTAGGGTAGTGTTAGGGTTACGGCTATGTTTAGGGTTAGGGTTAGGGTTAGGGTTAGGGTTAGAGTTAGGGCAAGGGTTAGGGCTAGAGTTCAGGTTAGGTTTAGGGTAGGGTTAGGGCTAGGGCTAGGGTTAGGGTTAGGGTTAGGGTTAGGGTTAGGTTTAGGGCGAGGGCTAGGGCTAGGGTTTGTGTTAGGGTTAAGGCTAGGGCTAGGGCT
>NC_139475.1:14627500-14635000 GCF_057233095.1 Heloderma suspectum
TTTGGGCTAGGGTTAGGGTTAGGGTTAGGGTTAGGGTTAGGGTTCGGGCTAGGGCTAGGGTTAGGGCTAGGGCTAGGGCTACGGATAGGGCTAGGGTTAGGGCTAGGGTTAGGGCTTAGGTTAGGGTTAGGGTTAGGGTTATGGTTCGGGTTAGGTATAGGGTGAGGGCTATGGTTAGGGTGAGGGTTCTGGTTAGTGTTAGGTCTAGGGTTAGCATTAGGGTTAGGGCTACGGTTATGGTTAGGGTTTGTGTTAGGGTTAGTGGTAGGCTTTGAGTTAGGGTAAGGTCTAGGGTTAGGGCTAGGGCTAGGGTAAGGGTTAGGGCTAGGGTTAGAACTAGAGCTAGGGCTAGGGTTAGGGTTAGAGTTCAGTTTTAGTTTAGGGTTACAGTTTGGTTTAGGGGTAGGGGTAGGGGTAGGGTTAGGTCTAGGCCTAGGGTTAGGGTTAAGGCTATAGTTAGGTTTAGGGTTAAGGTTAGGGTTAGCGCTAGGGTTAGGCTTAGGGTTAGGGTTAGGGCTAGGGTTAGGTTAAGGGCTCAGGTTAGGGTTAGGGTTACGGTTCTGGTTCTGGTTAGGGTTTGGGTTAGCGTTAGGGTTAGTGGTAGGTGTTGGGTTAGGGTTAGGGATAGGGATAGCGTTTAGGCTTGGATTAGGGTTAGGGTTACAGTTAGTGAGAGGGTTAGGGCTAAGGCTAGTGTTAGGGTGAGATTTAGGTTTAGGGATATGGTTTTTTGTTAGGGTTAGGGTTATGGTTAGCGTTAGGATTAGGGTTAGGGCTAGGGTTAGGTCGAGGGTTAGGGTTAGGGTTAGGGTTAGGGTTAGGGTTAGGGTTAAGGTTAGAGTTAGGGTTAGTGTTAGGGTTAGGGTTAGGGTTTGGGTTAGGGTTAGTGTTAAGGTTAGAGTTAGGGTTAGGGTTAAGGTTTGTGTTAGGGTTAGGGTTAGTGTTCGGGCTAGGGCTAGGGTTACTGCTAGGGCTACAGTTAGGGCTAAGGTTAGGGCTAGGGTTAGGGCTAGGGTTAGGGCTTGGGTTAGGGTTAGGGCTAGGGCTAGGGCTAGGGCAAGGGTTAGGCAAGGGCTATGGTTAGGGTAAGGGTTAGGGTTAGGGTGAGGGTGAGGGTTAGGGCTAGGGCTAGGGCTAGGGCTAGGGCTAGGGCAAGGGTTAGGGCAAGGGCTATGGTTAGGGTTAGAGTTCGGGTTAGGGTTACGGTTGGGTTTAGGGTGAGGGTCAGGACTAGGGTTAGGGTGAGGGTTAGGGTTAGTGTTAGGGCCTGGGTTAGCATTAGGGTCAGGGCTACGGTTAGGGTTAGGGGAGGGGTAGGGGTAGGATTAGGGTAGGGTTAGGGTTACGGCTATGGTTAGGGTTAGGGCTCGGACAAGGGTTAGGTCTAAGGCTAGGATTAGTGTTAGGGTTAGGGCTATGGCTAGGGCTTGGGCTAGGGCAAGGGTTAGGGTTAGGGTTAGGGTTAGGTATAGGGTGAGGGCTAGGGTTAGGGTGAGGGTTCTGGTTAGTGTTAGGGCTAGGGTGAGCATTAGGGTTAGGGCTACGGTTATGGTTAGGGTTTGTATTAGGGTTAGTGGTAGGCTTTGGGTTAGGGTAAGGTCTAGGGTTAGGGCTAGGGTTAGGGTTAATGTTAGGGCTAGGGCTAGGGTTAGGTTTGGGATAGGGATAGGGATAGGGATAGGGATAGGGATAGGGATAGGGCTAGGGCTAGGGCTAGGGCAAGGGTTAGGTCAAGGGCTATTGTTACGGTTAGGGTTAGGGTCAGTGTGAGGGCTATGGTTAGGGTGAGGGTGAGGGTGAGGGTTACGGCTAGGATTAGCGTTAGGTTTAGGGCTGGCATTAGCGTTAGCATTAGAGTTAGGTTTAGGTTTAGGGTTAGGGTTAGGGTTAGGGTTAGGGCTAGGGCTAGGGCTACGGTTAGGGCTTGCGTCATGTCTAGGGTTAGGGTTCAGTGAGGTTTAGGGTTAGGAGTAGAGTTAGGGTTAGGGTGAGGGCTAGGTTTAGGGTGAGGGTTAGTTTTAGGGTTAGGGTTAGGGCTAGGGTTATCATTAGGGTTAGGGCTAGGGTTAGGGTTAGGTTTATGATTATGATTAGGGTTTTGGTTAGGTTTAGTGGTAGGCTTTGGGTTAGGGTTAAGGCTAGGGTTTGGGTTAGGGTTAAGGTTAGAGTTAGGGTTAGGGTTAGGGTTTGGGTTAGGGTTAGGGTTAAGGTTAGAATTAGGGTTAGGGTTAGGGTTTGTGTTAGGGTTAGGGTTAGTGTTCGGGCTAGGGCTAGGGTTACTGCTAGGGCTACAGTTAGGGCTAAGGTTAGGGCTAGGGTTAGGGCTAGGGTTAGGGCTTGGGTTAGGTTTAGGGCTAGGGCTAGGGCTAGGGCTAGGGCTAGGGCAAGGGTTAGGCAAGGGCTATGGTTAGGGTTAGGGTTAGTGTTAGGGTAAGGGTTAGGGTTAGGGTTAGGGTTAGCGTGAGGGTTAGGGCTAGGGCTAGGGCTAGGGCAAGGGTTAGGGCAAGGGCTATGCTTAGAGTTAGAGTTAGGGTTAGGGTTAGGGTTGGGGTTAGGGTGAGGGTCAGGGCTAGTGTTAGGGTGAGGGTTAGGGTTAGTGTTAGGGCCAGGGTTAGCATTAGGGTCAGGGCTACGGTTAGGGGTAGGGGTAGGGGTAGGGGTAGGATTAGGGTAGTGTTAGGGTTACGGCTATGGTTAGGGTTAGGGTTAGGGTTAGGGTTAGAGTTTGGGCAAGGGTTAGGGCTAGAGTTCAGGTTAGGTTTAGGGTAGGGTTAGGGCTAGGGCTAGGGTTAGGGTTAGGGTTACGGTTAGGTTTAGGGCGAGGGCTAGGGCTAGGGCTAGGGTTTGTGTTAGGGTTACTGCTAGGGCTAGGGCTAGGGTTAGTGTTAGGGTTAGGGTTAGGGTTAGGGTTAGGTTTAGGTGTAGGGTTAGGGTTAGGCTTAGGGGCAGGTTTAGGGGTAGGGCTAGGGTTAGTCGTAGTGTTAGAGCTAGGGCTAATCTTGGGATAGGGATAGGGATAGGGATAGGGATAGGGATAGGGATAGGGTTAGTGTTAGTGTTAGGGCTCGGGCTAGGGTTAGGGTTAGGGTTAGGGTTAGGGTTAGGGTTAGGTTTAGGTGTAGGGTTAGGGTTAGGCTTAGGGGCAGGTTTAGGGGTAGGGCTAGGGTTAGTTGTAGTGTTAGAGCTAGGGCTAGGGCTTGGGATAGGGATAGGAATAGGGATAGGGATAGGGATAGGGATAGGGATAGGGTTAGTGTTAGTGTTAGGGCTAGGGCTAGGGTTAGGGTTAGGGTTAGGGTTAGGGTTAGGGTTAGGGTTAGGGCTAGGGTTAGGGTTAGGGTTAGGGCTAGGGTTAGGGTTAGGGTTCGGGCTAGGATTAGGGCTAGGGTTAGGGCTAGGGCTAGGGCTAGGGTAACGGTTAGGGCTAGGGTTGGAGCTAGAGCTAGGGCTAGGGTTAGGGTTCAGGTTCAGGTTCAGTTTAGGGTTACAGTTTGGGTTAGGGGCAGGGGTAGGGGTAGGGGTATGGTTACGGCTAGGCCTAGGGTTAGGGCTAGGGCTAGGGTTAGGTTTAGGGTTAGCGTTAGAGTTAGGATTAGCGCTAGGGTTAGGGTTATGGTTAGGGTTAGGGTTAGGTTCAGGTTTAGGGCTCGGGTTAGTGTTAGGTTTAGGGTTACGGTTCTGGTTAGGGTTTGGGTTAGGGTTAGGGTTAGGGTTTGGGCTAGGATTAGGGTTAGGGTTACAGTTAGTGAAAGGGTTAGGGCTAAGGCTAGGGTTAGGGTGAGATTTAGGTTTAGGGATATGGTTTTTTGTTAGGGTTAGGGTTATGGTAAGCGTTAGGATTAGGGTTAGGGCTAGGGTTAGGTCGAGGGTTAGGGTTAGGGTTAGGGTTAGGGTTAGGGTTAGGGTTAGGGTTAGGGTTAGGGTTGGGGTTAAGGTTAGAGTTAGGGTTAGGGATAGGGTTTGGGTTAGGGTTAGGGTTAGTGTTCGGGCTAGGGCTAGGGTTACTGCTAGGGCTACGGTTAGGCCTAGGGTTAGGGCTAGGGGTAGGGCTTGGGTTAGGGTTAGGGTTAGGGCTAGGGCTAGGGCTAGGGCAAGGGTTAGGGTTAGGGTTAGGGCTGGGGCTAGGGCTACGGTTAGGGCTAGGCTTAGGGCTAGGGTTAGGGCTTGGTGAGGGTTAGGGTTAGGGTTGGGGTTAGGGTGAGGCCTAGGTTTAGGGTGAGGGTTAGTTTTAGGGTTAGGGTTAGGGCTAGGGTTATCATTAGGATTAGGGCTAGGGTTAGGGTTAGGTTTATGATTATGGTTAGGGTTTTGGTTAGGTTTAGTGGTAGGCTTTGGGTTAGGGTTAGGGCTAGGGTTTGGGTTAGGGTTTGGGTTAGGGTTAGGGTGAGGATTAAGGCTATGGCTAGGGTTAGGGTTAATGTTAGGGCTAGGGCTAGGGTTAGGTTTGGGGTTACGGTTAGGGTTAGGGTTAGGGTTAGAGTTAGGGCTAGGGTTGTGGTTGAGGTTAGGGTTAGGGTTAGGGTTAGGCTTAGGGTTACGGTTGTGGTTGCGGTTGGTGTTGTGGTTGGGGTTGGGGTTAGGGTTTGAGTTCGGGTTCGGTTCGGGTTAGGGTTAGGGTTAGGGTTAGGGTTAGGGTTGGGGTTGGGGTTAGGTTTAGGGCTAGGGCTAGGGCTAGGGCTAGGGTTAAAGCTAGGGCTAGGGCTAGGGTTAGGGTTAGCGTTAGGGTTAGCGCTAGGGCTAGGGTTAGGGTTAGGGGTAGGGTTAGGGTTAGGGTTAGGGTTAGTGCTAGGGCTAGGGTTAGGGGTAGGGGTAGGGTTAGGGTTAGGGTTAGGGTTAGGGTTAGGGCTAGGGTTAGGTTTAGGGGTAGGGATAGGTTTAGGGATAGGGTCTGGGCTAGGGTTAGGTTTAGGGTTAAGGCTCGGGCTAGGGCTAGGGATAGGGCTAGGGCTAGGTCTAGGGCTAGGGTTAGCGTTACGGTTAGGGCTAGGGTTCGGGTTAGGGCTAGGGTTCGGGTTAGGGTTAGGGTGGGGTTAGGGCTACGGCTAGGGTTAGGGCTTGGGTTAGGGTTAGGGTTAGGGTTAGGGTTAGGATTAGGGCTAGGGCTAGTCTTAGGGCTAGGGCTAGGGCTGGGTAACTGTTAGGACATGCGTTAGAGCTAGATTTAGGGCTAGCGTTAGGGTTCAGGTTCTGTTTAGGGTTACAGTTTGAGTTAGGGGTAGGGGTAGGGTAGGGCTAGGGCTAGGGTTAGGGCTAGGCCTAGGGTTAGAATTAGGGCTAAGGTTAGGTTTAGGGTTAGGGTTAGCGTTAGGGTTAGCGCTAGGGTTACGTTTAGGGTTAGGGATAGCGTTAGGTTTAGGGCTCGGGTTAGGGTTAGGGTTACGGTTATGGTTAGGGTTTGGGTTAGGGTTAGGGTTAGTGGTAGGGGTTGGGTTAGGGTTAGGGCTAGGGTCAGGGTTGGGGCTAGGGTTAGGGTTAGGGTTATTGTAAGTGAGAGGGTTAGGGCTAAGCCTAGGGTTATGGTTAGGGTTAGGGATACTGTTTCGGTTAGGATTAGGGTTAGGGTTAGGGTTAGGGTTAGGGTAAGGGTTAGGGTTAGGGTTAGGGTTAGGGTTAGGGTTAGGGCTAGGGTGAGGTTTAGGGTTAGGGTTAGGGTTAGGGTTAGGTCTAGGGTTAGGGTTATCGTTAGGGTGACGCTTTGGGCTAGGGTTAGGGTTAGGGTTAGGGTTAGGGTTAGGGTTCGGGTTCGGGTTCGGGTTCGGGCTAGGGCTAGGGTTAGGGCTAGGGCTAGGGCTACGGATAGGGCTAGGGTTAGGGCTAGGGTTAGGTCTTAGGTTAGGGTTAGGGTTAGGGTTAGGTTTATGGTTCGGGTTAGGTATAGGGTGAGGGCTAGGGTTAGGGTGAGGGTTCTGGTTAGTGTTAGGGCTAGGGTTAGCATTAGGGTTAGGGCTACGGTTATGGTTAGGGTTTGTGTTAGGGTTAGTGGTAGGCTTTGAGTTAGGGTAAGGTCTAGGGTTAGGGCTAGGGCTAGTGTCAGGGTTAGGGCTAGGTTTAGAACTAGAGCTAGGGCTAGGGTTAGGGTTAGGGTTCAGTTTTAGTTTAGGGTTACAGTTTGGTTTAGGGGTAGGGGTAGGGGTAGGGGTAGGTCTAGGCCTAGGGTTTGGGTTAAGGCTATAGTTAGGTTTAGGGTTAGGGTTAGGGTTAGCGCTAGGGTTAGGCTTAGGGTTAGGGTTAGGGCTAGGGTTAAGTTTAGGGCTCGGGTTAGGGTTAGGGTTACGGTTCTGGTTCTGGTTAGGGTTTGGGTTAGTGTTAGGGTTAGGGTTAGTGGTAGGTGTTGGGTTAGGGTTAGGGCTCGGGATAGAGTTTAGGCTAGGATTAGGGTTAGGGTTACAGTTAGTGAGAGGGTTAGGGCTAAGGCCAGTGTTAGGGTGAGATTTAGGTTTACGGATATGTTTTTTTGTTATGGTTAGGGTTATGGTTAGCGTTAGGATTAGGGTTAGGTCTAGGGTTAGGTCGAGGGCTATTGTTACAGTTAGGGTTAGGGTCAGTGTGAGGGCTATGGTTAGGGTGAGGGTGAGGATGAGGGTTACGGCTAGGGTTAGCATTAGGGTTAGGGCTGGCATTAGCGTTAGAGTTAGGTTTAGGTTTATGGTTAGGGTTAGGGTTAGGGTTAGGGTTAGGGCTAGAGCTAGAGCTACGGTTAGGGCTAGCGTTATGGCTAGGGTTAGGGTTCGGTGAGGTTTAGGGTTAGGAGTAGAGTTAGGGTTAGGGTGAGGGCTAGGTTTAGGGTGAGGGTTAGTTTTAGGGTTTGGGTTAGGGCTAGGGTTATCATTAGGGTTAGGGCTAGGGTTAGGGTTAGGTTTATGATTATGGTTAGGGTTTTGGTTAGGTTTAGTGGTAGGCTTTGGGTTAGGGTTAGGGCTAGGGTTTGGGTTAGGGTTTGGGTTAGGGTTAGGGTTAGGATTAGGGCTAGGTTAATGGTTAGGACATGCGTTAGAGCTAGATTTAGGGCTAGCGTTAGGGTTCAGGTTCAGTTTAGGGTTACAGTTTGAGTTAGGGGTAGGGGTAGGGTAGGGCTAGGGCTAGGGTTAGGGCTAGGCCTAGGGTTAGAATTAGGGCTAAGGTTAGGTTTAGGCTTAGGCTTAGCGTTAGGGTTAGCGCTAGGGTTACGTTTAGGGTTAGGGATAGGGTTAAGTTTAGGGCTCGGGTTAGGATTAGGGTTACGGTTATGGTTAGGGTTAGGGTTAGGGTTAGTGGTAGGGGTTGGGTTAGGGTTAGGGCTAGGGTCAGGGTTGGGGCTAGGGTTAGGGTTAGGGTTATTGTAAGTGAGAGGGTTAGGGCTAAGCCTAGGGTTATGCTTAGGGTTAGGGATACTGTTTGGGTTAGGGTTAGGGTTAGGGTAAGGGTTTGGTTTAGGGTTAGGGCTAGGGTGAGGTTTAGGGTTAGGGTTAGGGTTAGGGTTAGGTCTAGGGTTAGGGTTATCGTTAGGGTGACGCTTTGGGC
>NC_139475.1:14640000-14642500 GCF_057233095.1 Heloderma suspectum
GGGTCAGGGTTTGGGCTAGGGTTAGGGTTAGGTTTATGGTAAGTGAGAGGGCTAGGGCTAAGCCTAGGGTAAGGGTCAGGGTTAGGGTTAGGGATACTGTTTGGGTTAGGGTTCGGGTTATGGTTAGGGTTAGGGTTAGGTTTAGGGTTAGGGTTAGGGTTAGGGTTAGGGCTAGGGTTATCATTAGGGTTAGGGCTAGGGTTAGGGTTAGGGTTAGGTTTATGATTATGGTTAGGGTTTTGGTTAGGTTTAGTGGTAGGCTTTGGGTTAGGGTTAGGGCTAGGGTTTGGGTTAGGGTTTGGGTTAGGGTTAGGGTTAGGATTAGGGCTAGGGCTAATCTTAGGGCTAGGGCTAGGGCTAGGGTAACGGTTAGGACATGCGTTAGAGCTAGAGTTAGGGCTAGCGTTAGGGTTCAGGTTCAGTTTAGGGTTACAGTTTGAGTTAGGGGTAGGGGTAGGGTAGGGCTAGGGCTAGGGTTAGGGCTAGGCCTAGGGTTAGAATTAGGGCTAAGGTTAGGTTTAGGGTTAGGGTTAGCGTTAGGGTTAGCGCTAGGGTTACGTTTAGGGTTAGGGATAGGGTTAGGTTTAGGGCTCGGGTTAGGGTTAGGGTTACGGTTATTGTTAGGGTTTGGGTTAGGGTTAGGGTTAGTGGTAGGGGTTGGGTTAGGGTTAGGGCTAGGGTCAGGGTTGGGGCTAGGGTTAGTGTTAGGGTTATTGTAAGTGAGAGGGTTAGGGCTAAGCCTAGGGTTATGCTTAGGGTTAGGGATACTGTTTGGGTTAGGGTTAGGGTTAGGGTTAGGGTAAGGGTTTGGGTTAGGGTTAGGGCTAGGGTGAGGTTTAGGGTTAGGGTTAGGGTTAGTTCTAGGGTTAGGGTTATCGTTAGGGTGACGCTTTGGGCTAGGGTTAGGGTTAGGGTTAGGGTTAGGGTTAGGTTTAGGGTTAGGGTTAGGGTTCGGGCTAGGGCTAGGGTTAGGGCTAGGGCTAGGGCTACGGATAGGGCTAGGGTAAGGTCTAGGGTTAGGGCTAGGGCTAGGGTAAGGGTTAGGGCTAGGGTTAGAACTAGAGCTAGGGCTAGGATTAGGGTTAGGGTTACAGTTAGTGAGAGGGTTAGGGCTAAGGCTAGTGTTAGGGTGAGATTTAGGTTTAGGGATATGGTTTTTTGTTAGGGTTAGGGTTATGGTTAGCATTAGGATTAGGGTTAGGGCGAGGGTTAGGTCGAGGGTTAGGGTTAGGGCTAGGGTTAGGGTTAGGGTTAGGGTTAGGGTTAAGGTTAGGGTTAGGGTTAGGGTTAGGGTTAGGGTTAGGGCTGGGGTTGGGGTTGAGGTTAGGGTTAGGGTTACGGTTGGGGTTGTGGTTGGTGTCGTGTTGTGGTTGGGGTTGGGGTTAGGGTTTGAGTTTGGGTTCGGGTTCCGGATAGGGTTAGAATTAGTGTTAGGGTTAGGGTTAGGGCTAGGGCTAGGGTTAGGGGTAGGCTTAGGTTTAGGTTTAGGGATACGGTTTGGATTAGGGTTAGGGTTAGGGCTAGGGTTTGGGTTAGGGTTAGGGTTAGGATTAGAGCTAGGGCTAGTGTTAGCGCTCGTGCTAGGGTAACGGTTAGGACATGCGTTAGAGCTAGAGTTAGGGCTAGCGTTAGGGTTCAGGTTCAGTTTAGGGTTACAGTTTGAGTTAGGGGTAGGGGTAGGGTAGGGCTAGGGCTAGGGTTAGGGCTAGGCCTAGGGTTAGAATTAGGGCTAAGGTTAGGTTTAGGCTTAGGCTTAGCGTTAGGGTTAATGCTAGGGTTACGTTTAGGGTTAGTGATAGGGTTAGGTTTAGGGCTCGGGTTAGGGTTAGGGTTACTGTTACGGTTAGTGTTTGGGTTAGGTTTACGGTTAGTGGTAGGGGTTGGGTTAGGGTTAGGGCTAGGGTCAGGGTTTGGGCTAGGGTTAGGGTTAGGGTTATGGTAAGTGAGAGGGCTAGGGCTAAGCCTAGGGTAAGGGTCAGGGTTAGGGTTAGGGATACTGTTTGGGTTAGGGTTAGGGTTACGGTTAGGGTTAGGGTTAGGGTTAGGGTGAGGGTTAGGGTTAGGGTTGGGGTTAGGGTGAGGGTCAGGGATATGGTTAGGGTGAGGGTTAGGGTTAGTGTTAGGGCCAGGGTTAGCATTAGGGTCAGGGCTACGGTTAGGGTTAGGGGTAGGGGTAGGGGTAGGATTAGGGTAGTGTTAGGGTTACGGCTATGTTTAGGGTTAGGGTTAGGGTTAGGGTTAGGGTTAGAGTTAGGGCAAGGGTTAGGGCTAGAGTTCAGGTTAGGTTTAGGGTAGGGTTAGGGCTAGGGCTAGGGTTAGGGTTAGGGTTAGGGTTAGGGTTAGGTTTAGGGCGAGGGCTAGGGCTAGGGTTTGTGTTAGGGTTAAGGCTAGGGCTAGGGCTAGGGTTAGTGTTAGTGTTAGGGTTAGGGTTAGGGTTAGGGTTAGGGTTAGGGTAAGGTTTAGGTGTAGGGTTAGGGTTAGGCTTAGGGGCAGGTTTAGG
>NC_139475.1:14647500-14650000 GCF_057233095.1 Heloderma suspectum
TTAGCGCTAGGGTTACGTTTAGGGTTAGGGATAGGGTTAGGTTTAGGGCTCGGGTTAGGGTTAGGGTTACGGTTATGGTTAGGGTTTGGGTTAGGGTTAGGGTTAGTGGTAGGGGTTGGGTTAGGGTTAGGGCTAGGGTCAGGGTTGGGGCTAGGGTTCGGGTTAGGGTTATTGTAAGTGAGAGCGTTAGGGCTAAGCCTAGGGTTATGCTTAGGGTTAGGGATACTGTTTGGGTTAGGGTTAGGGTTAGGGTAAGGGTTTGGGTTAGGGTTAGGGCTAGGGTGAGGTTTAGGGTTAGGGTTAGGTTTAGGGTTAGTTCTAGGGTTAGGGTTATCGTTAGGGTGACGCTTTGGGCTAGGGTTAGGGTTAGGGTTAGGGTTAGGTTTAGGGTTAGGGTTAGGGTTAGGGTTCGGGCTACGGCTAGGGTTAGGGCTAGGGCTAGGGCTACGGATAGGGCTAGGGTAAGGTCTAGGGTTAGGGCTAGGGCTGGGGTTGGGGTTGAGGTTAGGGTTAGGGTTACGGTTGGGGTTGTGGTTGGTGTCGTGTTGTGGTTGGGGTTGGGGTTAGGGTTTGAGTTTGGGTTTGGGTTCCGGATAGGGTTAGAATTAGTGTTAGGGTTAGGGTTAGGGTTAGGGCTAGGGCTAGGGTTAGGGGTAGGCTTAGGTTTAGGGATACGGTTTGGATTAGGGTTAGGGTTAGGGCTAGGGCTAGGGTTTGGGTTAGGGTTAGGGTTAGGATTAGGGCTAGGGCTAGTGTTAGCGCTAGGGCTAGGGCTAGGGTAACGGTTAGGACATGCGTTAGAGCTAGAGTTAGGGCTAGCGTTAGGGTTCAGGTTCAGTTTAGGGTTACAGTTTGAGTTAGGGGTAGGGGTAGGGTAGGGCTAGGGCTAGGGTTAGGGCTAGGCCTAGGGTTAGAATTAGGGCTAAGGTTAGGTTTAGGCTTAGGCTTAGCGTTAGGGTTAATGCTAGGGTTACGTTTAGGGTTAGTGATAGGGTTAGGTTTAGGGCTCGGGTTAGGGTTAGGGTTACTGTTACGGTTAGTGTTTGGGTTAGGGTTAGGGTTAGTGGTAGGGGTTGGGTTAGGGTTAGGGCTAGGGTCAGGGTTTGGGCTAGGGTTAGGGTTAGGTTTATGGTAAGTGAGAGGGCTAGGGCTAAGCCTAGGGTAAGGGTCAGGGTTAGGGTTAGGGATACTGTTTGGGTTAGGGTTAGGGTTACGGTTAGGGTTAGGGTTAGGGTTAGGGTTAGGGTTAGGGTTAGGGCTAGGGTTATCATTAGGGTTAGGGCTAGGGTTAGGGTTAGGGTTAGGTTTATGATTATGGTTAGGGTTTTGGTTAGGTTTAGTGGTAGGCTTTGGGTTAGGGTTAGGGCTAGGGTTTGGGTTAGGGTTTGGGTTAGGGTTAGGGTTAGGATTAGGGCTAGGGCTAATCTTAGGGCTAGGGCTAGGGCTAGGGTAACGGTTAGGACATGCGTTAGAGCTAGAATTAGGGCTAGCGTTAGGGTTCAGGTTCAGTTTAGGGTTACAGTTTGAGTTAGGGGTAGGGGTAGGGTAGGGCTAGGGCTAGGGTTAGGGCTAGGCCTAGGGTTAGAATTAGGGCTAAGGTTAGGTTTAGGGTTAGGGTTAGCGTTAGGGTTAGCGCTAGGGTTACGTTTAGGGTTAGGGATAGGGTTAGGTTTAGGGCTCGGGTTAGGGTTAGGGTTACGGTTATGGTTAGGGTTTGGGTTAGGGTTAGAGTTAGTGGTAGGGGTTGGGTTAGGGTTAGGGCTAGGGTCAGGGATGGGGCTAGGGTTAGGGTTAGGGTTATTGTAAGTGAGAGGGTTAGGGCTAAGCCTAGGGTTATGCTTAGGGTTAGGGATACTGTTTGGTTTAGGGTTAGGGTTAGGTTAAGGGTTTGGGTTAGGGTTAGGGCTAGGGTGAGGTTTAGGGTTAGGGTTAGGGTTAGTTCTAGGGTTAGGGTTATCGTTAGGGTGACGCTTTGGGCTAGGGTTAGGGTTAGGGTTAGGTTTAGGGTTAGGGTTAGGGTTCGGGCTAGGGCTAGGGTTAGGGCTAGGGCTAGGGCTACGGATAGGGCTAGGGTAAGGTCTAGGGTTAGGGCTAGGGCTAGGGTAAGGGTTAGGGCTAGGGTTAGAACTAGAGCTAGGGCTAGGATTAGGGTTAGGGTTACAGTTAGTGAGAGGGTTAGGGCTAAGGCTAGTGTTAGGGTGAGATTTAGGTTTAGGGATATGGTTTTTTGTTAGGGTTAGGGTTATGGTTAGCGTTAGGATTAGGGTTAGGGCGAGGGTTAGGTCGAGGGTTAGGGTTAGGGCTAGGGTTAGGGTTAGGGTTAGGGTTAGGGTTAGGGTTAAGGTTAGGGTTAGGGTTAGGGTTAGGGTTAGGGTTAGGGTTAGGGTTAGGGCTGGGGTTGGGGTTGAGGTTAGGGTTAGGGTTACGGTTGGGGTTGTGGTTGGTGTCGTGTTGTGGTTGGGGTTGGGGTTAGGGTTTGAGTTTGGGTTCGGGTTCCGGA
>NC_139475.1:14657500-14667500 GCF_057233095.1 Heloderma suspectum
AGGTTTAGGGTTATGGTTCTGGTTAGGGTTTGGGTTAGGGTTAGGGTTAGGATTAGGGCTAGGGCTAGTGTTAGGGCTAGGGCTAGGGCTAGGGTAACGGTTAGGACATGCGTTAGAGCTGGAGTTAGGGCTAGCATTACGGTTCAGGTTCAGTTTAGGGTTACAGTTTGAGTTAGGGGTAGGGGTAGGGTAGGGCTAGGGCTAGGGTTAGGGCTAGGCCTAGGGTTAGAATTAGGGCTAAGGTTAGGTTTAGGCTTAGGCTTAGCGTTAGGGTTAGCGCTAGGGTTACGTTTAGGGTTAGGGATAGGGTTAGGTTTAGGGCTCGGGTTAGGGTTAGGGTTACGGTTATGGTTAGGGTTTGGGTTAGGGTTAGGGTTAGTGGTAGGGGTTGGGTTAGGGTTAGGGCTAGGGTCAGGGTTGGGACTAGGGTTAGGGTTAGGGTTATTGTAAGTGAGAGGGTTAGGGCTAAGCCTAGGGTTATGCTTAGGGTTAGGGATACTGTTTGGGTTAGGGTTAGGGTTAGGGTAAGGGTTTGGGTTAGGGTTAGGGCTAGGGTGAGGTTTAGGGTTAGGGTTAGGGTTAGTTCTAGGGTTAGGGTTATCGTTAGGGTGACGCTTTGGGCTAGGGTTAGGGTTAGGGTTAGGGTTAGGGTTAGGGTTAGGGTTCGGGCTAGGGCTAGGGTTAGGGCTAGGGCTAGGGCTACGGATAGGGCTAGGGTAAGGTCTAGGGTTAGGGCTAGGGCTAGGGTAAGGGTTAGGGCTAGGGTTAGAACTAGAGCTAGGGCTAGGATTAGGGTTAGGGTTACAGTTAGTGAGAGGGTTAGGGCTAAGGCTAGTGTTAGGGTGAGATTTAGGTTTAGGGATATGGTTTTTTGTTAGGGTTATGGTTATGGTTAGCATTAGGATTAGGATTAGGACGAGGGTTAGGGTTAGGTTTAGGGTTAGGGTTAGGGTGAGGGTTAGGGTTAGGGTTGGGGTTAGGTTGAGGGTCAGGGCTAGGGTTAGGGTGAGGGATACTGTTTGGGTTAGGGTTAGGGTTACGGTTAGGGTTAGGGTTAGGGTTAGGGTTAGGGTGAGGGTGAGGGTTAGGGTTGGGGTTAGGGTGAGGGTCAGGGCTAGGGTTAGGGTGAGGGTTAGGGTTAGTGCTAGGGCCAGGGTTAGCATTAGGGTCAGGGCTACGGTTAGGGTTAGGGGTAGGGGTAGGGGTAGGATTAGGGTAGTGTTAGGGTCACGGCTATGGTTAGGGTTAGGGTTAGGGTTAGGGTTAGGGTTAGGGTTAGGGTTAGGGTTAGAGTTAGGGCAAGGGTTAGGGCTAGAGTTCAGGTTAGGTTTAGGGTAGGGTTAGGGCTAGGGCTAGGGTTACGGTTAGGGTTAGGGTTAGGTTTAGGGCGAGGGCTAGGGCTAGGGTTTGTGTTAGGGTTAGGGCTAGGGCTAGGGCTAGGGTTAGTGTTAGGGTTAGGGTTAGGGTTAGGGTTAGGTTTAGGTGTAGGGTTAGGGTTAGGCTTAGGGGCAGGTTTAGGGGTAGGGCTAGGGTTAGTTGTAGTGTTAGAGCTAGGGCTAGGGCTTGGGATAGGGATAGGGATAGGGATAGGGATAGGGATAGGGATAGGGATCGGGTTAGTGTTAGTGTTAGTGTTAGGGCTAGGGCTAGGGTTAGGGTTAGGGTTAGGGTTAAGGTTAGGGTTAGGGTTAGGGTTAGGGTTAGGGCTAGGGATAGGGTTAGGGTTAGGGCTAGGGTTAGGGTTAGGGTTCGGGCTAAGATTAGGGCTAGGGTTAGGGCTAGGGCTAGGGCTAGGGCTAGGGTAACGGTTAGGGCTAGGGTTAGAGCTAGAGCTAGGGCTAGGGTTAGGGTTCAGGTTCAGGTTCAGTTTAGGGTTACAGTTTGGGTTAGGGGCAGGGGTAGGGGTAGGGCTATGGTTACGGCTAGGCCTAGGGTTAGGGCTAGGGCTAGGGTTAGGTTTAGGGTTAGCGTTAGAGTTAGGATTAGCGCTAGGGTTAGGGTTATGGTTAGGGTTAGGGTTAGGTTCAGGTTTAGGGCTCGGGTTAGTGTTAGGTTTAGGGTTACGGTTCTGGTTAGGGTTTGGGTTAGGGTTAGGGTTAGGATTAGGGCTAGGGCTAGTGTTAGGGCTAGGGCTAGGGCTAGGGTAACGGTTAGGACATGCGTTAGAGCTAGAGTTAGGGCTAGCGTTAGGGTTCAGGTTCAGTTTAGGGTTACAGTTTGAGTTAGGGGTAGGGGTAGGGTAGGGCTAGGGCTAGGGTTAGGGCTAGGCCTAGGGTTAGAATTAGGGCTAAGGTTAGGTTTAGGGTTAGGGTTAGCATTAGGGTTAGCGCTAGGGTTACGTTTAGGGTTAGGGATAGGGTTAGGTTTAGGGCTCGGGTTAGGGTTAGGGTTACGGTTATGGTTAGGGTTTGGGTTAGGGTTAGGGTTAGTGGTAGGGGTTGGGTTAGGGTTAGGGCTAGGGTCAGGGTTGGGGCTAGGGTTAGGGTTAGGGTTATTGTAAGTGAGAGGGTTAGGGCTAAGCCTAGGGTTATGCTTAGGGTTAGGGATACTGTTTGGGTTAGGGTTAGGGTTAGGGTAAGGGTTTGGGTTAGGGTTAGGGCTAGGGTGAGGTTTTGGGTTAGGGTTAGGGTTAGGGTTAGTTCTAGGGTTAGGGTTATCGTTAGGGTGACGCTTTGGGCTAGGGTTAGGTTTAGGGTTAGGTTTAGGTTTAGGGTTCGGGCTAGGGCTAGGGTTAGGGCTAGGGCTAGGGCTACGGATAGGGCTAGGGTAAGGTCTAGGGTTAGGGCTAGGGCTAGGGTAAGGGTTAGGGCTAGGGTTAGAACTAGAGCTAGGGCTAGGATTAGGGTTAGGGTTACAGTTAGTGAGAGGGTTAGGGCTAAGGCTAGTGTTAGGGTGAGATTTAGGTTTAGGGATATGGTTTTTTGTTAGGGTTAGGGTTATGGTTAGCGTTAGGATTAGGGTTAGGGCTAGGGTTAGGTCGAGGGTTAGGGTTAGGGTTAGGGTTAGGGCTAGGGTCAGGGTTGGGGCTAGGGTTAGGGTTAGGGTTATTGTAAGTGAGAGGGTTAGGGCTAAGCCTAGGGTTATGCTTAGGGTTAGGGATACTGTTTGGGTTAGGGTTAGGGTTAGGGTAAGGGTTTGGGTTAGGGTTAGGGCTAGGGTGAGGTTTAGGGTTAGGGTTAGTTTTAGGGTTAGTTCTAGGGTTAGGGTTATCGTTAGGGTGACGCTTTGGGCTAGGGTTAGGGTTAGGGTTAGGGTTAGGTTTAGGGTTAGGGTTAGGGTTCGGGCTAGGGCTAGGGTTAGGGCTAGGGCTAGGGCTATGGATAGGGCTAGGGTAAGGTCTAGGGTTAGGGCTAGGGCTGGGGTTGGGGTTGAGGTTAGGGTTAGGGTTATGGTTGGGGTTGTGGTTGCTGTCGTGTTGTGGTTGGGGTTGGGGTTAGGGTTTGAGTTTGGGTTCGGGTTCCGGATAGGGTTAGAATTAGTGTTAGGGTTAGGGTTAGGGCTAGGGCTAGGGTTAGGGGTAGGCTTAGGTTTAGGGATACGGTTTGGATTAGGGTTAGGGTTAGGGCTAGGGTTTGGGTTAGGGTTAGGGTTAGGATTAGGGCTAGGGCTAGTGTTAGCGCTAGGGCTAGGGCTAGGGTAACGGTTAGGACATGCGTTAGAGCTAGAGTTAGGGCTAGCGTTAGGGTTCAGGTTCAGTTTAGGGTTACAGTTTGAGTTTGGGGTAGGGGTAGGGTAGGGCTAGGGCTAGGGTTAGGGCTAGGCCTAGGGTTAGAATTAGGGCTAAGGTTAGGTTTAGGCTTAGGCTTAGCGTTAGGGTTAATGCTAGGGTTACGTTTAGGGTTAGTGATAGGGTTAGGTTTAGGGCTCGGGTTAGGGTTAGGGTTACTGTTACGGTTAGTGTTTGGGTTAGGGTTAGGGTTAGTGGTAGGGGTTGGGTTAGGGTTAGGGCTAGGGTCAGGGTTTGGGCTAGGGTTAGGGTTATGGTAAGTGAGAGGGCTAGGGCTAAGCCTAGGGTAAGGGTCAGGGTTAGGGTTAGGGATACTGTTTGGGTTAGGGTTAGGGTTACGGTTAGGGTTAGGGTTAGGGTTGGGGTTAGGGTTAGGGTTAGGGTTATGGTTAGGGTTAGGGTTAGGGCTAGGGTTATCATTAGAATTAGGGCTAGGGTTAGTGTTAGGGTTAGGTTTATGATTATGGTTAGGGTTTTGGTTAGGTTTAGTGGTAGGCTTTGGGTTAGGGTTAGGACTAGGGTTTGGGTTAGGGTTTGGGTTAGGGTTAGGGTTAGGATTAGGGCTAGGGCTAGTCTTAGGGCTAGGCCTAGGGCTAGGGTAACGGTTAGGACATGCGTTAGAGCTAGAGTTAGGGCTAGCGTTAGGGTTCAGGTTCAGTTTAGGGTTACAGTTTGAGTTATGGGTAGGGGTAGGGTAGGGCTAGGGCTAGGGTTAGGGCTAGGCCTAGGGTTAGAATTAGGGCTAAGGTTAGGTTTAGGGTTAGGGTTAGCGTTAGGGTTAGCGCTAGGGTTACGTTTAGGGTTAGGGATAGGGTTAGGTTTAGGGCTCGGGTTAGGGTTAGGGTTACGGTTATGGTTAGTGTTTGGGTTAGGGTTAGGGTTAGTGGTAGGGGTTGGGTTAGGGTTAGGGCTAGGGTCAGGGTTGGGGCTAGGGTTAGGGTTAGGGTTATTGTAAGTGAGAGCGTTAGGGCTAAGCCTAGGGTTATGCTTAGGGTTAGGGATACTGTTTGGGTTAGGGTTAGGGTTAGGGTAAGGGTTTGGGTTAGGGTTAGGGCTAGGGTGAGGTTTAGGGTTAGGGTTAGGTTTAGGGTTAGTTCTAGGGTTAGGGTTATCGTTAGGGTGACGCTTTGGGCTAGGGTTAGGGTTAGGGTTAGGGTTAGGGTTAGGGTTAGGGTTAGGTTTAGGGTTAGGGTTAGGGTTCGGGCTAGGGCTAGGGTTAGGGCTAGGGCTAGGGCTACGGATAGGGCTAGGGTAAGGTCTAGGGGTAGGGCTAGGGCTGGGGTTGGGGTTGAGGTTAGGGTTAGGGTTACGGTTGGGGTTGTGGTTGGTGTCGTGTTGTGGTTGGGGTTGGGGTTAGGGTTTGAGTTTGGGTTCGGGTTCCGGATAGGGTTAGAATTAGTGTTAGGGTTAGGGTTAGGGCTAGGGCTAGGGTTAGGGGTAGGCTTAGGTTTAGGGATACGGTTTGGATTAGGGTTAGGGTTAGGGCTAGGGTTTGGGTTAGGGTTAGGGTTAGGATTAGGGCTAGGGCTAGTGTTAGCGCTAGGGCTAGGGCTAGGGTGACGGTTAGGGCTAGGGTTAGAGCTAGAGCTAGGGCTAGGGTTAGGGTTCAGGTTCAGGTTCAGTTTAGGGTTACAGTTTGGGTTAGGGGCAGGGGTAGGGGTAGGGGTATGGTTACAGCTAGGCCTAGGGTTAGGGCTAGGGCTAGGGTTAGGTTTAGGGTTAGCGTTAGAGTTAGGATTAGCGCTAGGGTTAGGGTTATGGTTAGGGTTAGGGTTAGGTTCAGGTTTAGGGCTCGGGTTAGTGTTAGGTTTAGGGTTACGGTTCTGGTTAGGGTTTGGGTTAGGGTTAGGGTTAGGATTAGGGCTAGGGCTAGTGTTAGGGCTAGGGCTAGGGCTAGGGTAACGGTTAGGACATGCGTTAGAGCTAGAGTTAGGGCTAGCGTTAGGGTTCAGGTTCAGTTTAGGGTTACAGTTTGAGTTAGGGGTAGGGGTAGGGTAGGGCTAGGGCTAGGGTTAGGGCTAGGCCTAGGGTTAGAATTAGGGCTAAGGTTAGGTTTAGGGTTAGGGTTAGCATTAGGGTTAGCGCTAGGGTTACGTTTAGGGTTAGGGATAGGGTTAGGTTTAGGGCTCGGGTTAGGGTTAGGGTTACGGTTATGGTTATGGTTTGGGTTAGGGTTAGGGTTAGTGGTAGGGGTTGGGTTAGGGTTAGGGCTAGGGTCAGGGTTGGGGCTAGGGTTAGGGTTAGGGTTATTGTAAGTGAGAGGGTTAGGGCTAAGCCTAGGGTTATGCTTAGGGTTAGGGATACTGTTTGGGTTAGGGTTAGGGTTAGGGTAAGGGTTTGGGTTAGGGTTAGGGCTAGGGTGAGGTTTTGGGTTAGGGTTAGGGTTGGGGTTAGTTCTAGGGTTAGGGTTATCATTAGGGTGACGCTTTGGGCTAGGGTTAGGGTTAGGGTTAGGGTTAGGTTTAGGGTTAGGGTTAGGGTTCGGGCTAGGGCTAGGGTTAGGGCTAGGGCTAGGGCTACGGATAGGGCTAGGGTAAGGTCTAGGGTTAGGGCTAGGGCTAGGGTAAGGGTTAGGGCTAGGGTTAGAACTAGAGCTAGGGCTAGGATTAGGGTTAGGGTTACAGTTAGTGAGAGGGTTAGGGCTAAGGCTAGTGTTAGGGTGAGATTTAGGTTTAGGGATATGGTTTTTTGTTAGGGTTAGGGTTATGGTTAGCGTTAGGATTAGGGTTAGGGCTAGGGTTAGGTCGAGGGTTAGGGTTAGGGTTAGGGTTAGGGTTAGGGTTAGGGCTAGGGTCAGGGTTGGGGCTAGGGTTAGGGTTAGGGTTATTGTAAGTGAGAGGGTTAGGGCTAAGCCTAGGGTTATGCTTAGGGTTAGGGATACTGTTTGGGTTAGGGTTAGGGTTAGGGTAAGGGTTTGGGTTAGGGTTAGGGCTAGGGTGAGGTTTAGGGTTAGGGTTAGGTTTAGGGTTAGTTCTAGGGTTAGGGGTATCGTTAGGGTGACGCTTTGGGCTAGGGTTAGGGTTAGGGTTAGGGTTAGGGTTAGGTTTAGGGTTAGGGTTAGGGTTAGGGTTCGGGCTAGGGCTAGGGTTAGGGCTAGGGTTAGGGCTAGGGATACGGATAGGGCTAGGGTAAGGTCTAGGGTTAGGGCTAGGGCTGGGGTTGGGGTTGAGGTTAGGGTTAGGGTTACGGTTGGGGTTGTGGTTGCTGTCGTGTTGTGGTTGGGGTTGGGGTTAGGGTTTGAGTTTGGGTTCAGGTTCCGGATAGGGTTAGAATTAGTGTTAGGGTTAGGGTTAGGGCTAGGGCTAGGGTTAGGGGTAGGCTTAGGTTTAGGGATACGGTTTGGATTAGGGTTAGGGTTAGGGCTAGGGTTTGGGTTAGGGTTAGGGTTAGGATTAGGGCTAGGGCTAGTGTTAGCGCTAGGGCTAGGGCTAGGGTAACGGTTAGGACATGCGTTAGAGCTAGAGTTAGGGCTAGCGTTAGGGTTCAGGTTCAGTTTAGGGTTACAGTTTGAGTTTGGGGTAGGGGTAGGGTAGGGCTAGGGCTAGGGTTAGGGCTAGGCCTAGGGTTAGAATTAGGGCTAAGGTTAGGTTTAGGCTTAGGCTTAGCGTTAGGGTTAATGCTAGGGTTACGTTTAGGGTTAGTGATAGGGTTAGGTTTAGGGCTCGGGTTAGGGTTAGGGTTACTGTTATGGTTAGTGTTTGGGTTAGGGTTAGGGTTAGTGGTAGGGGTTGGGTTAGGGTTAGGGCTAGGGTCAGGGTTTGGGCTAGGGTTAGGGTTATGGTAAGTGAGAGGGCTAGGGCTAAGCCTAGGGTAAGGGTCAGGGTTAGGGTTAGGGATACTGTTTGGGTTAGGGTTAGGGTTACGGTTAGGGTTAGGGTTAGGGTTGGGGTTAGGGTTAGGGTTAGGGTTATGGTTAGGGTTAGGGTTAGGGCTAGGGTTATCATTAGAATTAGGGCTAGGGTTAGTGTTAGGGTTAGGTTTATGATTATGGTTAGGGTTTTGGTTAGGTTTAGTGGTAGGCTTTGGGTTAGGGTTAGGGCTAGGGTTTGGGTTAGGGTTTGGGTTAGGGTTAGGGTTAGGATTAGGGCTAGTTCTAGTCTTAGGGCTAGGCCTAGGGCTAGGGTAACGGTTAGGACATGCGTTAGAGCTAGAGTTAGGGCTAGCGTTAGGGTTCAGGTTCAGTTTAGGGTTACAGTTTGAGTTATGGGTAGGGGTAGGGTAGGGCTAGGGCTAGGGTTAGGGCTAGGCCTAGGGTTAGAATTAGGGCTAAGGTTAGGTTTAGGGTTAGGGTTAGCGTTAGGGTTAGCGCTAGGGTTACGTTTAGGGTTAGGGATAGGGTTAGGTTTAGGGCTCTGGTTAGGGTTAGGGTTACGGTTATGGTTAGGGTTTGGGTTAGGGTTAGGGTTAGTGGTAGGGGTTGGGTTAGGGTTAGGGCTAGGGTCAGGGTTGGGGCTAGGGTTAGGGTTAGGGTTATTGTAAGTGAGAGCGTTAGGGCTAAGCCTAGGGTTATGCTTAGGGTTAGGGATACTGTTTGGGTCAGGGTTAGGGTTAGGGTAAGGGTTTGGGTTAGGGTTAGGGCTAGGGTGAGGTTTAGGGTTAGGGTTAGGTTTAGGGTTAGTTCTAGGGTTAGGGTTATCGTTAGGGTGACGCTTTTGGCTAGGGTTAGGGTTAGGGTTAGGGTTAGGGTTAGGTTTAGGGTTAGGGTTAGGGTTAGGGTTTGGGCTAGGGCTAGGGTTAGGGCTAGGGCTAGGGCTACGGATAGGGCTAGGGTAAGGTCTAGGGTTAGGGCTAGGGCTGGGGTTGGGGTTGAGGTTAGGTTTAGGGTTACGGTTGGGGTTGTGGTTGGTGTCGTGTTGTGGTTGGGGTTGGGGTTAGGGTTTGAGTTTGGGTTCGGGTTCCGGACAGGGTTAGAATTAGTGTTAGGGTTAGGGTTAGGGCTAGGGCTAGGGTTAGGGGTAGGCTTAGGTTTAGGGATACGGTTTGGATTAGGGTTAGGGTTAGGGCTAGGGTTTGGGTTAGGGTTAGGGTTAGGATTAGGGCTAGGGCTAGTGTTAGCGCTAGGGCTAGGGCTAGGGTAACGGTTAGGACATGCGTTAGAGCTAGAGTTAGGGCTAGCGTTAGGGTTCAGGTTCAGTTTAGGGTTACAGTTTGAGTTAGGGGTAGGGGTAGGGTAGGGCTAGGGCTAGGGTTAGGGCTAGGCCTAGGGTTAGAATTAGGGCTAAGGTTAGGTTTAGGCTTAGGCTTAGCGTTAGGGTTAATGCTAGGGTTACGTTTAGGGTTAGTGATAGGGTTAGGTTTAGGGCTCGGGTTAGGGTTAGGGTTACTGTTACGGTTAGTGTTTGGGTTAGGGTTAGGGTTAGTGGTAGGGGTTGGGTTAGGGTTAGGGCTAGGGTCAGGGTTTGGGCTAGGGTTAGGGTTAGGTTTATGGTAAGTGAGAGGGCTAGGGCTAAGCCTAGGGTAAGGGTCAGGGTTAGGGTTAGGGATACTGTTTGGGTTAGGGTTAGGGTTATGGTTAGGGTTAGGGTTAGGTTTAGGGTTAGGGTTAGGGTTAGGGCTAGGGTTATCATTAGGGTTAGGGCTAGGGTTAGGGTTAGGGTTAGGTTTATGATTATGGTTAGGGTTTTGGTTAGGTTTAGTGGTAGGCTTTGGGTTAGGGTTAGGGCTAGGGTTTGGGTTAGGGTTAGGGTTAGGGTTAGGATTAGGGCTAGGGCTAATCTTAGGGCTAGGGCTAGGGCTAGGGTAACGGTTAGGACATGCGTTAGAGCTAGAGTTAGGGCTAGCGTTAGGGTTCAGGTTCAGTTTAGGGTTACAGTTTGAGTTAGGGGTAGGGGTAGGGTAGGGCTAGGGCTAGGGTTAGGGCTAGGCCTAGGGTTAGAATTAGGGCTAAGGTTAGGTTTAGGGTTAGGGTTAGCGTTAGGGTTAGCGCTAGGGTTACGTTTAGGGTTAGGGATAGGGTTAGGTTTAGGGCTCGGGTTAGGGTTAGGGTTACGGTTATTGTTAGGGTTTGGGTTAGGGTTAGGGTTAGTGGTAGGGGTTGGGTTAGGGTTAGGGCTAGGGTCAGGGTTGGGGCTAGGGTTAGTGTTAGGGTTATTGTAAGTGAGAGGGTTAGGGCTAAGCCTAGGGTTATGCTTAGGGTTAGGGATACTGTTTGGGTTAGGGTTAGGGTTAGGGTTAGGGTAAGGGTTTGGGTTAGGGTTAGGGCTAGGGTGAGGTTTAGGGTTAGGGTTAGGGTTAGTTCTAGGGTTAGGGTTATCGTTAGGGTGACGCTTTGGG
>NC_139475.1:14680000-14682500 GCF_057233095.1 Heloderma suspectum
CTAGGGTTAGAATTAGGGCTAAGGTTAGGTTTAGGCTTAGGCTTAGCGTTAGGGTTAATGCTAGGGTTACGTTTAGGGTTAGTGATAGGGTTAGGTTTAGGGCTCGGGTTAGGGTTAGGGTTACTGTTACGGTTAGTGTTTGCGTTAGGGTTAGGGTTAGTGGTAGGGGTTGGGTTAGGGTTAGGGCTAGGGTCAGGGTTTGGGCTAGGGTTATGGTTAGGGTTATGGTAAGTGAGAGGGCTAGGGCTAAGCCTAGGGTAAGGGTCAGGGTTAGGGTTAGGGATACTGTTTGGGTTAGGGTTAGGGTTACGGTTAGGGTTATGGTTAGGGTTGGGGTTAGGGTTAGGGTTAGGGTTATGGTTAGGGTTAGGGTTAGGGCTAGGGTTATCATTAGAGTTAGGGCTAGGGTTAGTGTTAGGGTTAGGGCTAGGGCTCGGGTTAGGGGTAGGCTTAGGTTTAGGGATACGGTTTGGATTAGTTTTAGGGTTAGGGCTAGGGTTTGGGTTAGGGTTAGGGTTAGGATTAGGGCTAGGGCTAGTGTTAGCGCTAGGGCTAGGGTAACGGTTAGGACATGCGTTAGAGCTAGAGTTAGGGCTAGCGTTAGGGTTCAGGTTCAGTTTAGGGTTACAGTTTGAGTTAGGGGTAGGGGTAGGGTAGGGCTAGGGCTAGGGTTAGGGCTAGGCCTAGGGTTAGAATTAGGGCTAAGGTTAGGTTTAGGCTTAGGCTTAGCGTTAGGGTTAGCGCTAGGGTTACGTTTAGGGTTAGGGATAGGGTTAGGTTTAGGGCTCGGGTTAGGGTTAGGGTTACGGTTATGGTTAGGGTTTGGGTTAGGGTTAGGGTTAGTGGTAGGGGTTGGGTTAGGGTTAGGGCTAGGGTCAGGGTTGGGGCTAGGGTTAGGGTTAGGGTTATTGTAAGTGAGAGCGTTAGGGCTAAGCCTAGGGTTATGCTTAGGGTTAGGGATACTGTTTGGGTTAGGGTTAGGGTTAGGGTAAGGGTTTGGGTTAGGGTTAGGGCTAGGGTGAGGTTTAGGGTTAGGGTTAGGTTTAGGGTTAGTTCTAGGGTTAGGGTTATCGTTAGGGTGACGCTTTGGGCTAGGGTTAGGGTTAGGGTTAGGGTTAGGTTTAGGGTTAGGGTTAGGGTTAGGGTTCGGGCTAGGGCTAGGGTTAGGGCTAGGGCTAGGGCTACGGATAGGGCTAGGGTAAGGTCTAGGGTTAGGGCTAGGGCTGGGGTTGGGGTTGAGGTTAGGGTTAGGGTTACGGTTGGGGTTGTGGTTGGTGTCGTGTTGTGGTTGGGGTTGGGGTTAGGGTTTGAGTTTGGGTTTGGGTTCCGGATAGGGTTAGAATTAGTGTTAGGGTTAGGGTTAGGGTTAGGGCTAGGGCTAGGGTTAGGGGTAGGCTTAGGTTTAGGGATACGGTTTGGATTAGGGTTAGGGTTAGGGCTAGGGCTAGGGTTTGGGTTAGGGTTAGGGTTAGGATTAGGGCTAGGGCTAGTGTTAGCGCTAGGGCTAGGGCTAGGGTAACGGTTAGGACATGCGTTAGAGCTAGAGTTAGGGCTAGCGTTAGGGTTCAGGTTCAGTTTAGGGTTACAGTTTGAGTTAGGGGTAGGGGTAGGGTAGGGCTAGGGCTAGGGTTAGGGCTAGGCCTAGGGTTAGAATTAGGGCTAAGGTTAGGTTTAGGCTTAGGCTTAGCGTTAGGGTTAATGCTAGGGTTACGTTTAGGGTTAGTGATAGGGTTAGGTTTAGGGCTCGGGTTAGGGTTAGGGTTACTGTTACGGTTAGTGTTTGGGTTAGGGTTAGGGTTAGTGGTAGGGGTTGGGTTAGGGTTAGGGCTAGGGTCAGGGTTTGGGCTAGGGTTAGGGTTAGGTTTATGGTAAGTGAGAGGGCTAGGGCTAAGCCTAGGGTAAGGGTCAGGGTTAGGGTTAGGGATACTGTTTGGGTTAGGGTTAGGGTTACGGTTAGGGTTAGGGTTAGGGTTAGGGTTAGGGTTAGGGCTAGGGTTATCATTAGGGTTAGGGCTAGGGTTAGGGTTAGGGTTAGGTTTATGATTATGGTTAGGGTTTTGGTTAGGTTTAGTGGTAGGCTTTGGGTTAGGGTTAGGGCTAGGGTTTGGGTTAGGGTTTGGGTTAGGGTTAGGGTTAGGATTAGGGCTAGGGCTAATCTTAGGGCTAGGGCTAGGGCTAGGGTAACGGTTAGGACATGCGTTAGAGCTAGAATTAGGGCTAGCGTTAGGGTTCAGGTTCAGTTTAGGGTTACAGTTTGAGTTAGGGGTAGGGGTAGGGTAGGGCTAGGGCTAGGGTTAGGGCTAGGCCTAGGGTTAGAATTAGGGCTAAGGTTAGGTTTAGGGTTAGGGTTAGCGTTAGGGTTAGCTCTAGGGTTACGTTTAGGGTTAGGGATAGGGTTAGGTTTAGGGCTCGGGTTAGGGTTAGGGTTACGGTTATGGTTAGGGTTTGGGTTAGGGTTAGAGTTAGTGGTAGGGGTTGGGTTAGGGTTAGGGCTAGGGTC
>NC_139475.1:14685000-14697500 GCF_057233095.1 Heloderma suspectum
GGCTAGGGTTAGGGCTAGGCCTAGGGTTAGAATTAGGGCTAAGGTTAGGTTTAGGGTTAGGGTTAGCGTTAGGGTTAGCGCTAGGGTTACGTTTAGGGTTAGGGATAGGGTTAGGTTTAGGGCTCGGGTTAGGGTTAGGGTTACGGTTATGGTTAGGGTTTGGGTTAGGGTTAGGGTTAGTGGTAGGGGTTGGGTTAGGGTTAGGGCTAGGGTCAGGTTTGGGGCTAGGGTTAGGGTTAGGGTTATCGTAAGTGAGAGGGTTAGGGCTAAGCCTAGGGTTATGCTTAGGGTTAGGGATACTGTTTGGGTTAGGGTTAGGGTTAGGGTAAGGGTTTGGGTTAGGGTTAGGGCTAGGGTGAGGTTTAGGGTTAGGGTTAGGGTTAGTTCTAGGGTTAGGGTTATCGTTAGGGTGACGCTTTGGGCTAGGGTTAGGGTTAGGGTTAGGTTTAGGGTTAGGGTTAGGGTTCGGGCTAGGGCTAGGGTTAGGGCTAGGGTTATTGTAAGTGAGAGGGTTAGGGCTAAGCCTAGGGTTATGGTTAGGGTAAGGGATACTGTTTGGGTTAGGGTTAGGGTTAGGGTTAGGGTAAGGGTAAGGGTTAGGGTTAGGGTTAGGGTTAGGGCTAGGGTGAGGTTTAGGGTTAGGGTTAGGGTTAGGGTTACGTCTAGGGTTAGGGTTATCGTTAGGGTGACGCTTTGGGCTAGGGTTAGGGTTAGGGTTAGGGTTAGGGTTCGGGTTCGGGTTCAGGCTAGGGCTAGGGTTAGGGCTAGGGCTAGGGCTACGGATAGGGCTAGGGTTAGGGCTAGGGCTAGGGTTAGTGTTAGGTTTAGGGCTAGGGTTCGGGTTAGGGCTAGAGTTCGGGTTAGGGTTAGGGTTCGGGTTAGGTATACGGTGAGGGCTAGGGTTAGGGTGAGGGCTATGTTTAGGGTTAGGGTTAGGGTTAGGGTTAGGGTGAGAGTTAGGGCTAGGGCTAGGGCTAGGGCAAGGGTTAGGGCAAGGGCTATGGTTAGGGTTAGAGTTCGGGTTAGGGTTACGGTTGTGGATGCGGTTGGTGTTGTGTTGTGGTTGGGGTTGGGGTTAGGGTTTGAGTTTGGGTTCGGTTCGGGTTAGGGTTAGGGTTAGGGTTGGGGTTGGGGTTAGGTTTAGGGCTAGGGCTAGGGCTAGGGTTAAAGCTAGGGCTAGGGCTAGGGTTAGGGTTAGCGTTAGGGTTAGCGCTAGGGCTAGGGTTAGGGTTAGGGGTGGGGTTAGGGTTAGGGTTAGCGCTAGGGCTAGGGTTAGGGTTAGGGTTAGGGGTAGGGTTAGGGTTAGGGTTAGGGTTAGGGCTAGGGTTAGGTTTAGGGCTAGGGATAGGTTTAGGGATAGGGTCTGGGCTAGGGTTAGGTTTAGGGTTAAGGCTCGGGCTAGGGCTAGGGATAGGGCTAGGGCTAGGGCTAGGGCTAGGGCTAGGTCTAGGGCTAGGGTTAGGGTTACGGTTAGGGCTAGGGTTCGGGTTAGGGCTAGGGTTCGGGTTAGGGTTAGGGCTGGGTAACTGTTAGGACATGCGTTAGAGCTAGAGTTAGGGCTAGCGTTAGGGTTCAGGTTCAGTTTAGGGTTACAGTTTGAGTTAGGGGTAGGGGTAGGGTAGGGCTAGGGCTAGGGTTAGGGCTAGGCCTAGGGTTAGAATTAGGGCTAAGGTTAGGTTTAGGGTTAGGGTTAGCGTTAGGGTTAACGCTTGGGTTACGTTTAGGGTTAGGGATAGGGTTAGGTTTAGGGCTCGGGTTAGGGTTAGGGTTACGGTTATGGTTAGGGTTTGGGTTAGGGTTAGGGTTAGTGGTAGGGGTTGGGTTAGGGTTAGGGCTAGGGTCAGGGTTGGGGCTAGGGTTAGGGTTAGGGTTATTGTAAGTGAGAGGGTTAGGGCTAAGCCTAGGGTTATGGTTAGGGTTAGGGATACTGTTTGGGTTAGGGTTAGGGTTAGGGTTAGGGTAAGGGTTAGGGTTAGGGTTAAGGATAGGGTTAGGGCTAGGGTGAGGTTTAGGGTTAGGGTTAGGGTTAGGGTTAGGGTTAGGTCTAGGGTTAGGGTTATCGTTAGGGTGACGCTTTGGGCTAGGGTTAGGGTTCGGGTTAGGGTTAGGGTTAGGGTTCGGGTTCGGGTTCGTGCTAGGGCTAGGGTTAGAGTTAGGGCTAGGGCTAGGGCTACGGATAGGCTAGGGTTAGGGCTAGGGCTAGGGTTAGGGCTTAGGTTAGGGTTAGGGTTAGGGTTAGGGTTAGGTATAGGGTGAGGGCTAGGGTTAGGGTGAGGGTTCTGGTTAGTGTTAGGGCTAGGGTGAGCATTAGGGTTAGGGCTACGGTTATGGTTAGGGTTTGTATTAGGGTTAGTGGTAGGCTTTGGGTTAGGGTAAGGTCTAGGGTTAGGGTTAATGTTAGGGCTAGGGCTAGGGTTAGGTTTGGGGTTACGGTTAGGGTTACGGTTAGGGTTAGGGTTAGGGTTAGAGTTAGGGCTAGGGTTGGGGTAGAGGTTAGGGTTAGGGTTAGGGTTAGGGTTAGGTTTACGGTTGTGGTTGCTGTTGGTGTTGTGTTGTGGTTGGGGTTGGGGTTAGGGTTTGAGTTCGGGTTCGGTTCGGGTTAGGGTTAGGGTTTGGGGTAGGTTTATGGTTTGGGTTAGGGTTAGGGTTGGGGTTGGGGTTAGGTTTAGGGCTAGGGCTAGGGCTAGGGTTAAAGCTAGGGCTAGGGCTAGGGTTAGGGTTAGCGTTAGGGTTAGCGCTAGGGCTAGGGTTAGGGTTAGGGTTAGTGCTAGGGTTAGGTTTAGGGGTAGGGATAGGTTTAGGGATAGGGTCTGGGCTAGGGTTAGGTTTAGGGTTAAGGCTCGGGCTAGGGCAAGGGCTAGGGCTAGGGCTAGGGTTAGTGTTAGGGTTAGGGCTAGGGTTCGGGTTAGGGCTAGAGTTCGGGTTAGGGTTAGGGTGGGGTTAGGGCTACGGCTAGGGTTTGGGCTTGGGTTAAGGTTAGGGTTAGGGTTAGGGATAGGACTAGGGATAGGGATAGGGATAGGGATAGGGATAGGGATAGGACTAGGGATTGGGATAGGGATAGGGATAGGGCAAGGGTTAGGTCAAGGGCTATTGTTACGGTTAGGTTTAGGGTCAGTGTGAGGGCTATGGTTAGGGTGAGGGTGAGGGTGAGGGTTACGGCTAGGGTTAGCATTAGGGTTAGGGCTGGCGTTAGCGTTAGCATTAGAGTTAGGTTTAGGTTTAGGGTTAGGGTTAGGGTTAGGGTTAGGGCTAGGGCTAGGGCTACGGTTAGGGCTTGCGTCATGGCTAGGGTTAGGGTTCGGTGAGGTTTAGTGTTCGGAGTAGAGTTAGGGTTAGGGTGAGGGCTAGGTTTAGGGTGAGGGTTAGTTTTAGGGTTAGGGTTGGGCTAGGGTTATCATTAGGGTTAGGGCTAGGGTTAGGGTTAGGTTTATGATTATGGTTAGGGTTTTGGTTAGGTTTAGTGGTAGGCTTTGGGTTAGGGTTAGGGCTAGGGTTTGGGTTAGGGTTTGGGTTAGGGTTAGGGCTAGGGTGAGGTTTAGGGTTAGGGTTAGGGTTAGGTCTAGGGTTAGGGTTATCGTTAGGGTGACGCTTTGGGCTAGGGTTAGGGTTAGGGTTAGGGTTAGGGTTCGGGCTAGGGCTAGGGTTAGGGCTAGGGCTAGGGCTACGGATAGGGCTAGGGTTAGGGCTAGGGTTAGGGCTTAGGTTAGGGTTAGGGTTAGGGTTATGGTTCGGGTTAGGTATAGGGTGAGGGCTATGGTTAGGGTGAGGGTTCTGGTTAGTGTTAGGTCTAGGGTTAGCATTAGGGTTAGGGCTACGGTTATGGTTAGGGTTTGTGTTAGGGTTAGTGGTAGGCTTTGAGTTAGGGTAAGGTCTAGGGTTAGGGCTAGGGCTAGGGTAAGGGTTAGGGCTAGGGTTAGAACTAGAGCTAGGGCTAGGGTTAGGGTTAGAGTTCAGTTTTAGTTTAGGGTTACAGTTTGGTTTAGGGGTAGGGGTAGGGGTAGGGGTAGGTCTAGGCCTAGGGTTAGGGTTAAGGCTATAGTTAGGTTTAGGGTTAAGGTTAGGGTTAGCGCTAGGGTTAGGCTTAGGGTTAGGGTTAGGGCTAGGGTTAGGTTAAGGGCTCAGGTTAGGGTTAGGGTTACGGTTCTGGTTCTGGTTAGGGTTTGGGTTAGCGTTAGGGTTAGTGGTAGGTGTTGGGTTAGGGTTAGGGATAGGGATAGCGTTTAGGCTTGGATTAGGGTTAGGGTTACAGTTAGTGAGAGGGTTAGGGCTAAGGCTAGTGTTAGGGTGAGATTTAGGTTTAGGGATATGGTTTTTTGTTAGGGTTAGGGTTATGGTTAGCGTTAGGATTAGGGTTAGGGTTAGGGTTAGGGTTAGGGTTAGGGTTAGGGCTAGGGTTAGGGTTAGGGTTAGGGTTAAGGTTAGAGTTAGGGTTAGTGTTAGGGTTAGGGTTAGGGTTTGGGTTAGGGTTAGTGTTAAGGTTAGAGTTAGGGTTAGGGTTAAGGTTTGTGTTAGGGTTAGGGTTAGTGTTCGGGCTAGGGCTAGGGTTACTGCTAGGGCTACAGTTAGGGCTAAGGTTAGGGCTAGGGTTAGGGCTAGGGTTAGGGCTTGGGTTAGGGTTAGGGCTAGGGCTAGGGCTAGGGCAAGGGTTAGGCAAGGGCTATGGTTAGGGTAAGGGTTAGGGTTAGGGTTAGGGTGAGGGTGAGGGTTAGGGCTAGGGCTAGGGCTAGGGCTAGGGCTAGGGCAAGGGTTAGGGCAAGGGCTATGGTTAGGGTTAGAGTTCGGGTTAGGGTTACGGTTGGGTTTAGGGTGAGGGTCAGGACTAGGGTTAGGGTGAGGGTTAGGGTTAGTGTTAGGGCCTGGGTTAGCATTAGGGTCAGGGCTACGGTTAGGGTTAGGGGAGGGGTAGGGGTAGGATTAGGGTAGGGTTAGGGTTACGGCTATGGTTAGGGTTAGGGCTCGGACAAGGGTTAGGTCTAAGGCTAGGATTAGTGTTAGGGTTAGGGCTATGGCTAGGGCTTGGGCTAGGGCAAGGGTTAGGGTTAGGGTTAGGGTTAGGTATAGGGTGAGGGCTAGGGTTAGGGTGAGGGTTCTGGTTAGTGTTAGGGCTAGGGTGAGCATTAGGGTTAGGGCTACGGTTATGGTTAGGGTTTGTATTAGGGTTAGTGGTAGGCTTTGGGTTAGGGTAAGGTCTAGGGTTAGGGCTAGGGTTAGGGTTAATGTTAGGGCTAGGGCTAGGGTTAGGTTTGGGATAGGGATAGGGATAGGGATAGGGATAGGGATAGGGATAGGGATAGGGCTAGGGCTAGGGCAAGGGTTAGGTCAAGGGCTATTGTTACGGTTAGGGTTAGGGTCAGTGTGAGGGCTATGGTTAGGGTGAGGGTGAGGGTGAGGGTTACGGCTAGGATTAGCGTTAGGGTTAGGGCTGGCATTAGCGTTAGCATTAGAGTTAGGTTTAGGTTTAGGGTTAGGGTTAGGGTTAGGGCTAGGGCTACGGTTAGGGCTTGCGTCATGTCTAGGGTTAGGGTTCAGTGAGGTTTAGGGTTAGGAGTAGAGTTAGGGTTAGGGTGAGGGCTAGGTTTAGGGTGAGGGTTAGTTTTAGGGTTAGGGTTAGGGCTAGGGTTATCATTAGGGTTAGGGCTAGGGTTAGGGTTAGGTTTATGATTATGATTAGGGTTTTGGTTAGGTTTAGTGGTAGGCTTTGGGTTAGGGTTAGGGCTAGGGTTTGGGTTAGGGTTAAGGTTAGAGTTAGGGTTAGGGTTAGGGTTTGGGTTAGGGTTAGGGTTAAGGTTAGAGTTAGGGTTAGGGTTAGGGTTTGTGTTAGGGTTAGGGTTAGTGTTCGGGCTAGGGCTAGGGTTACTGCTAGGGCTACAGTTAGGGCTAAGGTTAGGGCTAGGGTTAGGGCTAGGGTTAGGGCTTGGGTTAGGTTTAGGGCTAGGGCTAGGGCTAGGGCTAGGGCTAGGGCAAGGGTTAGGCAAGGGCTATGGTTAGGGTTAGGGTTAGTGTTAGGGTAAGGGTTAGGGTTAGGGTTAGGGTTAGCGTGAGGGTTAGGGCTAGGGCTAGGGCTAGGGCAAGGGTTAGGGCAAGGGCTATGCTTAGAGTTAGAGTTAGGGTTAGGGTTAGGGTTGGGGTTAGGGTGAGGGTCAGGGCTAGTGTTAGGGTGAGGGTTAGGGTTAGTGTTAGGGCCAGGGTTAGCATTAGGGTCAGGGCTACGGTTAGGGGTAGGGGTAGGGGTAGGGGTAGGGGTAGGATTAGGGTAGTGTTAGGGTTACGGCTATGGTTAGGGTTAGGGTTAGGGTTAGGGTTAGGGTTAGAGTTTGGGCAAGGGTTAGGGCTAGAGTTCAGGTTAGGTTTAGGGTAGGGTTAGGGCTAGGGCTAGGGTTAGGGTTAGGGTTACGGTTAGGTTTAGGGCGAGGGCTAGGGCTAGGGCTAGGGTTTGTGTTAGGGTTACTGCTAGGGCTAGGGCTAGGGTTAGTGTTAGGGTTAGGGTTAGGGTTAGGGTTAGGTTTAGGTGTAGGGTTAGGGTTAGGCTTAGGGGCAGGTTTAGGGGTAGGGCTAGGGTTAGTCGTAGTGTTAGAGCTAGGGCTAATCTTGGGATAGGGATAGGGATAGGGGTAGGGATAGGGATAGGGTTAGTGTTAGTGTTAGGGCTCGGGCTAGGGTTAGGGTTAGGGTTAGGGTTAGGGTTAGGGTTAGGGTTAGGTTTAGGTGTAGGGTTAGGGTTAGGCTTAGGGGCAGGTTTAGGGGTAGGGCTAGGGTTAGTTGTAGTGTTAGAGCTAGGGCTAGGGCTTGGGATAGGGATAGGAATAGGGATAGGGATAGGGATAGGGATAGGGATAGGGATAGGGATAGGGTTAGTGTTAGTGTTAGGGCTAGGGCTAGGGTTAGGGTTAGGGTTAGGGTTAGGGTTAGGGTTAGGGTTAGGGTTAGGGCTAGGGTTAGGGTTAGGGTTAGGGCTAGGGTTAGGGTTAGGGTTCGGGCTAGGATTAGGGCTAGGGTTAGGGCTAGGGCTAGGGCTAGGGTAACGGTTAGGGCTAGGGTTGGAGCTAGAGCTAGGGCTAGGGTTAGGGTTCAGGTTCAGGTTCAGTTTAGGGTTACAGTTTGGGTTAGGGGCAGGGGTAGGGGTAGGGGTATGGTTACGGCTAGGCCTAGGGTTAGGGCTAGGGCTAGGGTTAGGTTTAGGGTTAGCGTTAGAGTTAGGATTAGCGCTAGGGTTAGGGTTATGGTTAGGGTTAGGGTTAGGTTCAGGTTTAGGGCTCGGGTTAGTGTTAGGTTTAGGGTTACGGTTCTGGTTAGGGTTTGGGTTAGGGTTAGGGTTAGGGTTTGGGCTAGGATTAGGGTTAGGGTTACAGTTAGTGAAAGGGTTAGGGCTAAGGCTAGGGTTAGGGTGAGATTTAGGTTTAGGGATATGGTTTTTTGTTAGGGTTAGGGTTATGGTAAGCGTTAGGATTAGGGTTAGGGCTAGGGTTAGGTCGAGGGTTAGGGTTAGGGTTAGGGTTAGGGTTAGGGTTAGGGTTGGGGTTAAGGTTAGAGTTAGGGTTAGGGATAGGGTTTGGGTTAGGGTTAGGGTTAGTGTTCGGGCTAGGGCTAGGGTTACTGCTAGGGCTACGGTTAGGCCTAGGGTTAGGGCTAGGGGTAGGGCTTGGGTTAGGGTTAGGGTTAGGGCTAGGGCTAGGGCTAGGGCAAGGGTTAGGGTTAGGGTTAGGGCTGGGGCTAGGGCTACGGTTAGGGCTAGGCTTAGGGCTAGGGTTAGGGCTTGGTGAGGGTTAGGGTTAGGGTTGGGGTTAGGGTGAGGCCTAGGTTTAGGGTGAGGGTTAGTTTTAGGGTTAGGGTTAGGGCTAGGGTTATCATTAGGATTAGGGCTAGGGTTAGGGTTAGGTTTATTATTATGGTTAGGGTTTTGGTTAGGTTTAGTGGTAGGCTTTGGGTTAGGGTTAGGGCTAGGGTTTGGGTTAGGGTTTGGGTTAGGGTTAGGGTGAGGATTAAGGCTATGGCTAGGGTTAGGGTTAATGTTAGGGCTAGGGCTAGGGTTAGGTTTGGGGTTACGGTTAGGGTTAGGGTTAGGGTTAGAGTTAGGGCTAGGGTTGTGGTTGAGGTTAGGGTTAGGGTTAGGGTTAGGCTTAGGGTTACGGTTGTGGTTGCGGTTGGTGTTGTGGTTGGGGTTGGGGTTAGGGTTTGAGTTCGGGTTCGGTTCGGGTTAGGGTTAGGGTTAGGGTTGGGGTTGGGGTTAGGTTTAGGGCTAGGGCTAGGGCTAGGGCTAGGGTTAAAGCTAGGGCTAGGGCTAGGGTTAGGGTTAGGGTTAGCGTTAGGGTTAGCGCTAGGGCTAGGGTTAGGGTTAGGGGTAGGGTTAGGGTTAGGGTTAGGGTTAGTGCTAGGGCTAGGGTTAGGGGTAGGGGTAGGGTTAGGGTTAGGGTTAGGGTTAGGGCTAGGGTTAGGTTTAGGGGTAGGGATAGGTTTAGGGATAGGGTCTGGGCTAGGGTTAGGTTTAGGGTTAAGGCTCGGGCTAGGGCTAGGGATAGGGCTAGGGCTAGGTCTAGGGCTAGGGTTAGCGTTACGGTTAGGGCTAGGGTTCGGGTTAGGGCTAGGGTTCGGGTTAGGGTTAGGGTGGGGTTAGGGCTACGGCTAGGGTTAGGGCTTGGGTTAGGGTTAGGGTTAGGGTTAGGGTTAGGGTTAGGATTAGGATTAGGGCTAGGGCTAGTCTTAGGGCTAGGGCTAGGGCTGGGTAACTGTTAGGACATGCGTTAGAGCTAGATTTAGGGCTAGCGTTAGGGTTCAGGTTCTGTTTAGGGTTACAGTTTGAGTTAGGGGTAGGGGTAGGGTAGGGCTAGGGCTAGGGTTAGGGCTAGGCCTAGGGTTAGAATTAGGGCTAAGGTTAGGTTTAGGGTTAGGGTTAGCGTTAGGGTTAGCGCTAGGGTTACGTTTAGGGTTAGGGATAGCGTTAGGTTTAGGGCTCGGGTTAGGGTTAGGGTTACGGTTATGGTTAGGGTTTGGGTTAGGGTTAGGGTTAGTGGTAGGGGTTGGGTTAGGGTTAGGGCTAGGGTCAGGGTTGGGGCTAGGGTTAGGGTTAGGGTTATTGTAAGTGAGAGGGTTAGGGCTAAGCCTAGGGTTATGGTTAGGGTTAGGGATACTGTTTCGGTTAGGATTAGGGTTAGGGTTAGGGTTAGGGTTAGGGTAAGGGTTAGGGTTAGGGTTAGGGTTAGGGTTAGGGTTAGGGCTAGGGTGAGGTTTAGGGTTAGGGTTAGGGTTAGGGTTAGGGTTAGGTCTAGGGTTAGGGTTATCGTTAGGGTGACGCTTTGGGCTAGGGTTAGGGTTAGGGTTAGGGTTAGGGTTAGGGTTCGGGTTCGGGTTCGGGTTCGGGCTAGGGCTAGGGTTAGGGCTAGGGCTAGGGCTACGGATAGGGCTAGGGTTAGGGCTAGGGTTAGGTCTTAGGTTAGGGTTAGGGTTAGGGTTAGGTTTATGGTTCGGGTTAGGTATAGGGTGAGGGCTAGGGTTAGGGTGAGGGTTCTGGTTAGTGTTAGGGCTAGGGTTAGCATTAGGGTTAGGGCTACGGTTATGGTTAGGGTTTGTGTTAGGGTTAGTGGTAGGCTTTGAGTTAGGGTAAGGTCTAGGGTTAGGGCTAGGGCTAGTGTCAGGGTTAGGGCTAGGTTTAGAACTAGAGCTAGGGCTAGGGTTAGGGTTAGGGTTCAGTTTTAGTTTAGGGTTACAGTTTGGTTTAGGGGTAGGGGTAGGGGTAGGGGTAGGTCTAGGCCTAGGGTTTGGGTTAAGGCTATAGTTAGGTTTAGGGTTAGGGTTAGGGTTAGCGCTAGGGTTAGGCTTAGGGTTAGGGTTAGGGCTAGGGTTAAGTTTAGGGCTCGGGTTAGGGTTAGGGTTACGGTTCTGGTTCTGGTTAGGGTTTGGGTTAGCGTTAGGGTTAGGGTTAGTGGTAGGTGTTGGGTTAGGGTTAGGGCTCGGGATAGAGTTTAGGCTAGGATTAGGGTTAGGGTTACAGTTAGTGAGAGGGTTAGGGCTAAGGCCAGTGTTAGGGTGAGATTTAGGTTTACGGATATGTTTTTTTGTTATGGTTAGGGTTATGGTTAGCGTTAGGATTAGGGTTAGGGCTAGGGTTAGGTCGAGGGCTATTGTTACAGTTAGGGTTAGGGTCAGTGTGAGGGCTATGGTTAGGGTGAGGGTGAGGATGAGGGTTACGGCTAGGGTTAGCATTAGGGTTAGGGCTGGCATTAGCGTTAGAGTTAGGTTTAGGTTTATGGTTAGGGTTAGGGTTAGGGTTAGGGTTAGGGCTAGAGCTAGAGCTACGGTTAGGGCTAGCGTTATGGCTAGGGTTAGGGTTCGGTGAGGTTTAGGGTTAGGAGTAGAGTTAGGGTTAGGGTGAGGGCTAGGTTTAGGGTGAGGGTTAGTTTTAGGGTTTGGGTTAGGGCTAGGGTTATCATTAGGGTTAGGGCTAGGGTTAGGGTTAGGTTTATGATTATGGTTAGGGTTTTGGTTAGGTTTAGTGGTAGGCTTTGGGTTAGGGTTAGGGCTAGGGTTTGGGTTAGGGTTTGGGTTAGGGTTAGGGTTAGGATTAGGGCTAGGTTAATGGTTAGGACATGCGTTAGAGCTAGATTTAGGGCTAGCGTTAGGGTTCAGGTTCAGTTTAGGGTTACAGTTTGAGTTAGGGGTAGGGGTAGGGTAGGGCTAGGGCTAGGGTTAGGGCTAGGCCTAGGGTTAGAATTAGGGCTAAGGTTAGGTTTAGGCTTAGGCTTAGCGTTAGGGTTAGCGCTAGGGTTACGTTTAGGGTTAGGGATAGGGTTAAGTTTAGGGCTCGGGTTAGGATTAGGGTTACGGTTATGGTTAGGGTTAGGGTTAGGGTTAGTGGTAGGGGTTGGGTTAGGGTTAGGGCTAGGGTCAGGGTTGGGGCTAGGGTTAGGGTTAGGGTTATTGTAAGTGAGAGGGTTAGGGCTAAGCCTAGGGTTATGCTTAGGGTTAGGGATACTGTTTGGGTTAGGGTTAGGGTTAGGGTAAGGGTTTGGTTTAGGGTTAGGGCTAGGGTGAGGTTTAGGGTTAGGGTTAGGGTTAGGGTTAGGTCTAGGGTTAGGGTTATCGTTAGGGTGACGCTTTGGGCTAGGGTTAGGGTTAGGTTTAGGGTTAGGGTTAGGGTTCGGGCTAGGGCTAGGGTTAGGGCTAGGGCTAGGGCTACGGATAGGGCTAGGATAAGGTCTAGGGTTGGGGCTAGGGCTAGGGAAAGGGTTAGGGCTAGGGTTAGAACTAGGGCTAGGGCTAGGATTAGGGTTAGGGTTACAGTTAGTGAGAGGGTTAGGGCTAAGGCTAGTGTTAGGGTGAGATTTAGGTTTAGGAATATGGTTTTTTGATAGGGTTAGGGTTATGGTTAGCGTTAGGATTAGGGTTAGGGCTAGGGTTAGGGTTAGGGTTAGGGTTAGGGTTAAGGTTAGGGTTAGGGTTAGGGTTAGGGTTAGGGTTTGGGTTAGGGTTAGGGTTAGTGTTCGGGCTAGGGCTAGGGTTAATGCTAGGGCTACGGTTAGGGCTAGGGTTAGGGCTAGGGTTAGGGCTTGGGTTAGGGTTAGGGTTAGGGCTAGGGCTAGGGCTATGGCAAGGGTTAGGGCAAGGGCTATGTTTAGGTTTAGGGTTAGGGTTAGGGTTAGGGTTAGGGTGAGGGTGAGGGTTAGGGCTAGGGCTAGGGCTAGGGCTAGGGCAAGGGTTAGGGCAAGGACTATGATTAGGGTTAGAGTTCGGGTTAGGGTTACGGTTGGGGTTAGGGTGAGGGTCAGGACTAGGGTTAGCGTGAGGGTTAGGGTTAGTGTTAGGGCCAGGGTTAGCATTAGGGTCAGGGCTACGGTTAGGGTTAGGGGTAGGGGTAGGGGTAGGATTAGGGTAGGGTTAGGGTTACGGCTATGGTTAGGGTTAGGGCTTGGACAAGGGTTAGGGCTAAGGCTAGGGCTAGTGTTAGGGTTAGGGCTATGGCTAGGGCAAGGGTTAAGGTTAGGGTTAGGGTTAGGTATAGGGTGAGGGCTAGGGTTACGGTGAGGGTTCTGGTTAGTGTTAGGGCTAGGGTAAGCATTAGGGTTAGGGCTACGGTTATGGTTAGGGTTGGTATTAGGGTTAGTGGTAGGCTTTGGGTTAGGGTAAGGTCTAGGGTTAGGGCTAGGGCTAGGGTAAGGGTTAGGGCTAGGTTTAGAACTAGAGCTAGGGCTAGGGTTAGGGTTAGGGTTCAGTTTCAGTTTAGGGTTACAGTTTGGTTTAGGGGTAGGCATAGGGGTAGGGTTAGGTCAAGGCCTAGGGTTAGGGTTAAGGCTATAGTTAGGTTTAGGGTTAGGGTTAGGGTTAGCGCTAGGGTTAGGCTTAGGGTTAGGGTTAGGGCTAGGGTTAGGTTTAGGGCTCGGGTTAGGTTTTGGGTTACGGTTCTGGTTCTGGTTAGGGTTTGGGTTAGCGTTACGGTTAGTGGTAGGTGTTGGGTTAGGGTTAGGGTAGGGATAGAGTTTAGGCTATGATTAGGGTTAGGTTGCAGT
>NC_139475.1:14700000-14710000 GCF_057233095.1 Heloderma suspectum
CTGGTTAGTGTTAGGGCTAGGGTGAGCATTAGGGTTAGGGCTACGGTTATGGTTAGGGTTTGTATTAGGGTTAGTGGTAGGCTTTGGGTTAGGGTAAGGTCTAGGGTTAGGGTTAATGTTAGGGCTAGGGCTAGGGTTAGGTTTGGGGTTACGGTTAGGGTTACGGTTAGGGTTAGGGTTAGGGTTAGGGTTAGAGTTAGGGCTAGGGTTGGGGTAGAGGTTAGGGTTAGGGTTAGGGTTAGGGTTAGGTTTACGGTTGTGGTTGCGGTTGGTGTTGTGTTGTGGTTGGGGTTGGGGTTAGGGTTTGAGTTCGGGTTCGGTTCGGGTTAGGGTTAGGGTTTGGGGTAGGTTTATGGTTTGGGTTAGGGTTTGGGTTGGGGTTGGGGTTAGGTTTAGGGCTAGGGCTAGGGCTAGGGTTAAAGCTAGGGCTAGGGCTAGGGTTAGGGTTAGCGTTAGGGTTAGCGCTAGGGCTAGGGTTAGGGTTAGGTTTAGTGCTAGGGTTAGGTTTAGGGGTAGGGATAGGTTTAGGGATAGGGTCTGGGCTAGGGTTAGGTTTAGGGTTAAGGCTCGGGCTAGGGCAAGGGCTAGGGCTAGGGCTAGGGTTAGTGTTAGGGTTAGGGCTAGGGTTCGGGTTAGGGCTAGAGTTCGGGTTAGGGTTAGGGTGGGGTTAGGGCTACGGCTAGGGTTTGGGCTTGGGTTAAGGTTAGGGTTAGGGTTAGGGATAGGACTAGGGATAGGGATAGGGATAGGGATAGGGATAGGGATAGGACTAGGGATTGGGATAGGGATAGGGATAGGGCAAGGGTTAGGTCAAGGGCTATTGTTACGGTTAGGTTTAGGGTCAGTGTGAGGGCTATGGTTAGGGTGAGGGTGAGGGTGAGGGTTACGGCTAGGGTTAGCATTAGGGTTAGGGCTGGCGTTAGCGTTAGCATTAGAGTTAGGTTTAGGTTTAGGGTTAGGGTTAGGGTTAGGGTTAGGGCTAGGGCTAGGGCTACGGTTAGGGCTTGCGTCATGGCTAGGGTTAGGGTTCGGTGAGGTTTAGTGTTCGGAGTAGAGTTAGGGTTAGGGTGAGGGCTAGGTTTAGGGTGAGGGTTAGTTTTAGGGTTAGGGTTGGGCTAGGGTTATCATTAGGGTTAGGGCTAGGGTTAGGGTTAGGTTTATGATTATGGTTAGGGTTTTGGTTAGGTTTAGTGGTAGGCTTTGGGTTAGGGTTAGGGCTAGGGTTTGGGTTAGGGTTTGGGTTAGGGTTAGGGCTAGGGTGAGGTTTAGGGTTAGGGTTAGGGTTAGGTCTAGGGTTAGGGTTATCGTTAGGGTGACGCTTTGGGCTAGGGTTAGGGTTAGGGTTAGGGTTAGGGTTAGGGTTAGGGTTCGGGCTAGGGCTAGGGTTAGGGCTAGGGCTAGGGCTACGGATAGGGCTAGGGTTAGGGCTAGGGTTAGGGCTTAGGTTAGGGTTAGGGTTAGGGTTATGGTTCGGGTTAGGTATAGGGTGAGGGCTATGGTTAGGGTGAGGGTTCTGGTTAGTGTTAGGTCTAGGGTTAGCATTAGGGTTAGGGCTACGGTTATGGTTAGGGTTTGTGTTAGGGTTAGTGGTAGGCTTTGAGTTAGGGTAAGGTCTAGGGTTAGGGCTAGGGCTAGGGTAAGGGTTAGGGCTAGGGTTAGAACTAGAGCTAGGGCTAGGGTTAGGGTTAGAGTTCAGTTTTAGTTTAGGGTTACAGTTTGGTTTAGGGGTAGGGGTAGGGGTAGGGTTAGGTCTAGGCCTAGGGTTAGGGTTAAGGCTATAGTTAGGTTTAGGGTTAAGGTTAGGGTTAGCGCTAGGGTTAGGCTTAGGGTTAGGGTTAGGGCTAGGGTTAGGTTAAGGGCTCAGGTTAGGGTTAGGGTTACGGTTCTGGTTCTGGTTAGGGTTTGGGTTAGCGTTAGGGTTAGTGGTAGGTGTTGGGTTAGGGTTAGGGATAGGGATAGCGTTTAGGCTTGGATTAGGGTTAGGGTTACAGTTAGTGAGAGGGTTAGGTCTAAGGCTAGTGTTAGGGTGAGATTTAGGTTTAGGGATATGGTTTTTTGTTAGGGTTAGGGTTATGGTTAGCGTTAGGATTAGGGTTAGGGCTAGGGTTAGGTCGAGGGTTAGGGTTAGGGTTAGGGTTAGGGTTAGGGTTAAGGTTAGAGTTAGGGTTAGTGTTAGGGTTAGGGTTAGGGTTTGGGTTAGGGTTAGTGTTAAGGTTAGAGTTAGGGTTAGGGTTAAGGTTTGTGTTAGGGTTAGGGTTAGTGTTCGGGCTAGGGCTAGGGTTACTGCTAGGGCTACAGTTAGGGCTAAGGTTAGGGCTAGGGTTAGGGCTAGGGTTAGGGCTTGGGTTAGGGTTAGGGCTAGGGCTAGGGCTAGGGCAAGGGTTAGGGCAAGGGCTATGGTTAGGGTTAGAGTTCGGGTTAGGGTTACGGTTGGGTTTAGGGTGAGGGTCAGGACTAGGGTTAGGGTGAGGGTTAGGGTTAGTGTTAGGGCCTGGGTTAGCATTAGGGTCAGGGCTACGGTTAGGGTTAGGGGAGAGGTAGGGGTAGGATTAGGGTAGGGTTAGGGTTACGGCTATGGTTAGGGTTAGGGCTCGGACAAGGGTTAGGTCTAAGGCTAGGATTAGTGTTAGGGTTAGGGCTATGGCTAGGGCTTGGGCTAGGGCAAGGGTTAGGGTTAGGGTTAGGGTTAGGTATAGGGTGAGGGCTAGGGTTAGGGTGAGGGTTCTGGTTAGTGTTAGGGCTAGGGTGAGCATTAGGGTTAGGGCTACGGTTATGGTTAGGGTTTGTATTAGGGTTAGTGGTAGGCTTTGGGTTAGGGTAAGGTCTAGGGTTAGGGCTAGGGTTAGGGTTAATGTTAGGGCTAGGGCTAGGGTTAGGTTTGGGATAGGGATAGGGATAGGGATAGGGATAGGGATAGGGATAGGGATAGGGATAGGGATAGGACTAGGGATAGGGATAGGGCTAGGGCTAGGGCTAGGGCAAGGGTTAGGTCAAGGGCTATTGTTACGGTTAGGGTTAGGGTCAGTGTGAGGGCTATGGTTAGGGTGAGGGTGAGGGTGAGGGTTACGGCTAGGATTAGCGTTAGGGTTAGGGCTGGCATTAGCGTTAGCATTAGAGTTAGGTTTAGGTTTAGGGTTAGGGTTAGGGTTAGGGTTAGGGCTAGGGCTAGGGCTACGGTTAGGGCTTGCGTCATGTCTAGGGTTAGGGTTCAGTGAGGTTTAGGGTTAGGAGTAGAGTTAGGGTTAGGGTGAGGGCTAGGTTTAGGGTGAGGGTTAGTTTTAGGGTTAGGGTTAGGGCTAGGGTTATCATTAGGGTTAGGGCTAGGGTTAGGGTTAGGTTTATGATTATGATTAGGGTTTTGGTTAGGTTTAGTGGTAGGCTTTGGGTTAGGGTTAGGGCTAGGGTTTGGGTTAGGGTTAAGGTTAGAGTTAGGGTTAGGGTTAGGGTTTGGGTTAGGGTTAGGGTTAAGGTTAGAGTTAGGGTTAGGGTTAGGGTTTGTGTTAGGGTTAGGGTTAGTGTTCGGGCTAGGGCTAGGGTTACTGCTAGGGCTACAGTTAGGGCTAAGGTTAGGGCTAGGGTTAGGGCTAGGGTTAGGGCTTGGGTTAGGTTTAGGGCTAGGGCTAGGGCTAGGGCTAGGGCTAGGGCAAGGGATAGGCAAGGGCTATGGTTAGGGTTAGGGTTAGTGTTAGGGTAAGGGTTAGGGTTAGGGTTAGGGTTAGCGTGAGGGTTAGGGCTAGGGCTAGGGCTAGGGCAAGGGTTAGGGCAAGGGCTATGCTTAGAGTTAGAGTTAGGGTTAGGGTTAGGGTTGGGGTTTGGGTGAGGGTCAGGGCTAGTGTTAGGGTGAGGGTTAGGGTTAGTGTTAGGGCCAGGGTTAGCATTAGGGTCAGGGCTACGGTTAGGGGTAGGGGTAGGGGTAGGGGTAGGGGTAGGATTAGGGTAGTGTTAGGGTTACGGCTATGGTTAGGGTTAGGGTTAGGGTTAGGGTTAGAGTTAGGGCAAGGGTTAGGGCTAGAGTTCAGGTTAGGTTTAGGGTAGGGTTAGGGCTAGGGCTAGGGTTAGGGTTAGGGTTACGGTTAGGTTTAGGGCGAGGGCTAGGGCTAGGGCTAGGGTTTGTGTTAGGGTTAGTGCTAGGGCTAGGGCTAGGGTTAGTGTTAGGGTTAGGGTTAGGGTTAGGGTTAGGTTTAGGTGTAGGGTTAGGGTTAGGCTTAGGGGCAGGTTTAGGGGTAGGGCTAGGGTTAGTCGTAGTGTTAGAGCTAGGGCTAATCTTGGGATAGGGATAGGGATAAGGATAGGGATAGGGAGAGGGATAGGGATAGGGATAGGGATAGGGATAGGGTTAGTGTTAGTGTTAGTGTTAGGGCTCGGGCTAGGGTTAGGGTTAGGGTTAGGGTTAGGGTTAGGGTTAGGGTAAGGGCTAGGGTTAGGGTTAGGGTTAGGGCTAGGGTTAGGGTTAGGGTTCGGGCTAGGATTAGGGCTAGGGTTAGGGCTAGGGCTAGGGCTAGGGTAACGGTTAGGGCTAGGGTTAGAGCTAGAGCTAGGGCTAGGGTTAGGGTTCAGGTTCAGGTTCAGTTTAGGGTTACAGTTTGGGTTAGGGGCAGGGGTAGGGGTAGGGGTATGGTTACGGCTAGGCCTAGGGTTAGGGCTAGGGCTAGGGTTAGGTTTAGGGTTAGCGTTAGAGTTAGGATTAGCGCTAGGGTTAGGGTTATGGTTAGGTTTAGGGTTAGGTTCAGGTTTAGGGCTCGGGTTAGTGTTAGGTTTAGGGTTACGGTATTGGTTAGGGTTTGGGTTAGGGTTCGGGTTCGGGTTCGGGCTAGGGTTAGGTTTTGGGCTAGGATTAGGGTTAGGGTTACAGTTAGTGAGAGGGTTAGGGCTAAGGCTAGGGTTAGGGTGAAATTTAGGTTTAGGGATATGGTTTTTTGTTAGGGTTAGGGTTATGGTTAGCGTTGAGATTAGGGTTAGGGCTAGGGTTAGGTCGAGGGTTAGGGTTAGGGTTAGGGTTAGGGTTAGGGTTCGGGTTAGGGCTAGAGTTAGGGTTAGGGTGGGGTTAGGGATACGGCTAGGGTTTGGGCTTGGGTTAGGGTTAGGGTTAGGGTTAGGGCTAGGGATAGGACTAGGGATAGGGATAGGGATAGGGATAGGGATAGGGATAGGGCAAGGGTTAGGTCAAGGGCTATTGTTACGGTTAGGGTTAGGGTCAGTGTGAGGGCTATGGTTAGGGTGAGGGTGAGGGTTACGGCTAGGGTTAGCATTAGGGTTAGGGCTGGCGTTAGCGTTAGCATTAGAGTTAGGTTTAGGTTTAGGTTTAGGGTTAGGGTTAGGGTTAGGGCTAGGGCTAGGGCTACGGTTAGGGCTTGCGTCATGTCTAGGGTTAGGGTTCGGTGAGGTTTAGGGTTAGGAGTAGAGTTAGGGTTAGGGTGAGGGCTAGGTTTAGGGTGAGGGTTAGTTTTAGGGTTAGGGTTAGGGCTAGGGTTTGGGTTAGGGTTAAGGTTAGAGTTAGGGTTAGGGTTAGGGTTTGGGTTAGGGTTAGGGTTAAGGTTAGAGTTATGGTTAGGGTTAGGGTTTGTGTTAGGGTTAGGGTCAGTGTTCGGGCTGGGGCTAGGGTTACTGCTAGGGCTACAGTTAGGGCTAAGGTTAGGGCTAGGGTTAGGGCTAGGGTTAGGGCTTGGGTTAGGGTTAGGGCTAGGGCTAGGGCTAGAGCTAGGGCAAGGGTTAGGCAAGGGCTATGGTTAGGGTTGCGGTTAGGGTTAGGGTTAGGGTTAGGGTGAGGGTGAGGGTTACGGCTAGGGCTAGGGCTAGGGCAAGGGTTAGGGTAAGGGCTATGCTTAGAGTTAGAGTTAGGGTTAGGGTTAGGGTTGGGGTTAGGGTGAGGGTCAGGGCTAGGGTTAGGGTGAGGGTTAAGGTTAGTGTTAGGGCCAGGGTTAGCATTAGGGTCAGGGCTACGGTTAGGGTTAGGGGTAGGGGTAGGGGTAGGGGTAGGATTAGGGTAGTGTTAGGGTTACGGCTATGGTTAGGGTTAGGGTTAGGGTTAGGGTTAGAGTTAGGGCAAGGGTTAGGGCTAGAGTTCAGGTTAGGTTTAGGGTAGGTTTAGGGCTAGGGCTAGGGCTAGGGTTAGGGTTAGGGTTAGGGTTAGGTTTAGGGCGAGGGCTAGGGCTAGGGCTAGGGTTTGTGTTAGGGTTAGGGCTAGGGCTAGGGCTAGGGCTAGGGTTAGGGTTAGGGTTAGGGTTAGGGTTAGGGTTAGGGTTAGGGTTAGGGTTAGGTGTAGGGTTAGGGTTAGGCTTAGGGGCAGGTTTAGGGGTAGGGCTAGGGTTAGTTGTAGTGTTAGAGCTAGGGCTAGGGCTTGGGATAGGGATAGGAATAGGGATAGGGATAGGGATAGGGATAGGGATAGGGATAGGGATAGGGATAGGGTTAGTGTTAGTGTTAGTGTTAGTGTTAGGGCTAGGGCTAGGGTTAGGGTTAGGGTTAGGGTTAGGGTTAGGGTTAGGGTTAGGGCTAGGGTTAGGGTTAGGGTTAGGGTTAGGGCTAGGGTTAGGGTTAGGGTTCGGGCTAGGATTAGGGCTAGGGTTAGGGCTAGGGCTAGGGCTAGGGTAACGGTTAGGGCTAGGGTTAGAGCTAGAGCTAGGGCTAGGGTTAGGGTTCAGGTTCAGGTTCAGTTTAGGGTTACAGTTTGGGTTAGGGGCAGGGGTAGGGGTAGGGGTATGGTTACGGCTAGGCCTAGGGTTAGGGCTAGGGCTAGGGTTAGGTTTAGGGTTAGCGTTAGAGTTAGGATTAGCGCTAGGGTTAGGGTTATGGTTAGGGTTAGGGTTAGGTTCAGGTTTAGGGCTCGGATTAGTGTTAGGTTTAGGGTTACGGTTCTGGTTAGGGTTTGGGTTAGGGTTAGGGTTAGTGGTAGGGGTTGGGTTAGGGCTAGGGTTAGGGTTTGGGCTAGGATTAGGGTTAGGGTTACAGTTAGTGAGAGGGTTAGGGCTAAGGCTAGGGTTAGGGTGAGATTTAGGTTTAGGGATATGGTTTTTTGTTAGGGTTAGGGTTATGGTAAGCGTTAGGATTAGGGTTAGGGCTAGGGTTAGGTCGAGGGTTAGGGTTAGGGTTAGTGGTAGGGGTTGGGTTAGGGTTAGGGCTAGGGTCAGGGTTGGGGCTAGGGTTAGGGTTAGGGTTATTGTAAGTGAGAGGGTTAGGGCTAAGCCTAGGGTTATGCTTAGGGTTAGGGATACTGTTTGGGTTAGGGTTAGGGTTAGGGTAAGGGTTTGGGTTAGGGTTAGGGCTAGGGTGAGGTTTAGGGTTAGGGTTAGGTTTAGGGTTAGTTCTAGGGTTAGGGTTATCGTTACGGTGACGCTTTGGGCTAGGGTTAGGGTTAGGGTTAGGTTTAGGGTTAGGGTTAGGGTTCGGGCTAGGGCTAGGGTTAGGGCTAGGGTTAGGGCTAGGGCTACGGATAGGGCTAGGGTAAGGTCTAAGGTTAGGGCTAGGGCTGGGGTTGGGGTTGAGGTTAGGGTTAGGGTTACGGTTGGGGTTGTGGTTGCTGTCGTGTTGTGGTTGGGGTTGGGGTTAGGGTTTGAGTTTGGGTTCGGGTTCCGGATAGGGTTAGAATTAGTGTTAGGGTTAGGGTTAGGGCTAGGGCTAGGGTTAGGGGTAGGCTTAGGTTTAGGGATACGGTTTGGATTAGGGTTAGGGTTAGGGCTAGGGTTTGGGTTAGGGTTAGGGTTAGGATTAGGGCTAGGGCTAGTGTTAGCGCTAGGGCTAGGGCTAGGGTAACGGTTAGGACATGCGTTAGAGCTAGAGTTAGGGCTAGCGTTAGGGTTCAGGTTCAGTTTAGGGTTAGAGTTTGAGTTTGGGGTAGGGGTAGGGTAGGTCTAGGGCTAGGGTTAGGGCTAGGCCTAGGGTTAGAATTAGGGCTAAGGTTAGGTTTAGGCTTAGGCTTAGCGTTAGGGTTAATGCTAGGGTTACGTTTAGGGTTAGTGATAGGGTTAGGTTTAGGGCTCGGGTTAGGGTTAGGGTTACTGTTACGGTTAGTGTTTGGGTTAGGGTTAGGGTTAGTGGTAGGGGTTGGGTTAGGGTTAGGGCTAGGGTCAGGGTTTGGGCTAGGGTTAGGGTTATGGTAAGTGAGAGGGCTAGGGCTAAGCCTAGGGTAAGGGTCAGGGTTAGGGTTAGGGATACTGTTTGGGTTAGGGTTAGGGTTACGGTTAGGGTTAGGGTTACGGTTAGGGTTAGGGTTAGGGTTAGGGTTAGGGTTAGGGCTAGGGTTATCATTAGGGTTAGGGCTAGGGTTAGGGTTAGGGTTAGGTTTATGATTATGGTTAGGGTTTTGGTTAGGTTTAGTGGTAGGCTTTGGGTTAGGGTTAGGGCTAGGGTTTGGGTTAGGGTTTGGGTTAGGGTTAGGGTTAGGATTAGGGCTAGGGCTAATCTTAGGGCTAGGGCTAGGGCTAGGGTAACGGTTAGGACATGCGTTAGAGCTAGAGTTAGGGCTAGCGTTAGGGTTCAGGTTCAGTTTAGGGTTACAGTTTGAGTTAGGGGTAGGGGTAGGGTAGGGCTAGGGCTAGGGTTAGGGCTAGGCCTAGGGTTAGAATTAGGGCTAAGGTTAGGTTTAGGGTTAGGGTTAGCGTTAGGGTTAGTGCTAGGGTTACGTTTAGGGTTAGGGATAGGGTTAGGTTTAGGGCTCGGGTTAGGGTTAGGGTTACGGTTATGGTTAGGGTTTGGGTTAGGGTTAGGGTTAGTGGTAGGGGTTGGGTTAGGGTTAGGGCTAGGGTCAGGGTTGGGGCTAGGGTTAGGGTTAGGGTTATTGTAAGTGAGAGGGTTAGGGCTAAGCCTAGGGTTATGCTTAGGGTTAGGGATTCTGTTTGGGTTAGGGTTAGGGTTAGGGTAAGGGTTTGGGTTAGGGTTAGGGCTAGGGTGAGGTTTAGGGTTAGGGTTAGGGTTAGTTCTAGGGTTAGGGTTATCGTTAGGGTGACGCTTTGGGCTAGGGTTAGGGTTAGGGTTAGGTTTAGGGTTAGGGTTAGGGTTAGGGTTCGGGCTAGGGCTAGGGTTAGGGCTAGGGCTAGGGCTACGGATAGGGCTAGGGTAAGGTCTAGGGTTAGGGCTAGGGCTAGGGTAAGGGTTAGGGCTAGGGTTAGAACAAGAGCTAGGGCTAGGATTAGGGTTAGGGTTACAGTTAGTGAGAGGGTTAGGGCTAAGGCTAGTGTTAGGGTGAGATTTAGGTTTAGGGATATGGTTTTTTGTTAGGGTTAGGGTTAGGGTTAGGGTTAGGGTTAGGGTTAAGGTTAGGGTTAGGGTTAGGGTTAGGGTTAGGGTTACAGTTAGTGAGAGGGTTAGGGCTAAGGCTAGTGTTAGGGTGAGATTTAGGTTTAGGGATATGGTTTTTTGTTAGGGTTAGGGTTAGGGTTAGGGTTAGGGTTAGGGTTAAGGTTAGGGTTAGGGCTAGGATTAGGGTTAGGGTTACAGTTAGTGAGAGGGTTAGGGCTAAGGCTAGTGTTAGGGTGAGATTTAGGTTTAGGGATATGGTTTTTTGTTAGGGTTAGGGTTATGGTTAGCATTAGGATTAGGGTTAGGGCGAGGGTTAGGTCGAGGGTTAGGGTTAGGGCTAGGGTTAGGGTTAGGGTTAGGGTTAGGGTTAGGGTTAGGGTTAAGGTTAGGGTTAGGGTTAGGGTTAGGGTTAGGGTTATTGTAAGTGAGAGCGTTAGGGCTAAGCCTAGGGTTATGCTTAGGGTTAGGGATACTGTTTGGGTCAGGGTTAGGGTTAGGGTAAGGGTTTGGGTTAGGGTTAGGGCTAGGGTGAGGTTTAGGGTTAGGGTTAGGTTTAGGGTTAGTTCTAGGGTTAGGGTTATCGTTAGGGTGACGCTTTGGGCTAGGGTTAGGGTTAGGGTTAGGGTTAGGGTTAGGGTTAGGTTTAGGGTTAGGGTTAGGGTTTGGGCTAGGGCTAGGGTTAGGGCTAGGGCTAGGGCTACGGATAGGGCTAGGGTAAGGTCTAGGGTTAGGGCTAGGGCTGGGGTTGGGGTTGAGGTTAGGGTTA
>NC_139475.1:14715000-14725000 GCF_057233095.1 Heloderma suspectum
TAGGGCTAGGGCTAGGGTTAGTGTTAGGGTTAGGGTTAGGGTTAGGGTTAGGTTTAGGTGTAGGGTTAGGGTTAGGCTTAGGGGCAGGTTTAGGGGTAGGGCTAGGGTTAGTTGTAGTGTTAGAGCTAGGGCTAGGGCTTGGGATAGGGATAGGGATAGGGATAGGGATAGGGATAGGGATAGGGATAGGGATAGGGATCGGGTTAGTGTTAGTGTTAGTGTTAGGGCTAGGGCTAGGGTTAGGGTTAGGGTTAGGGTTAAGGTTAGGGTTAGGGTTAGGGTTAGGGTTAGGGCTAGGGATAGGGTTAGGGTTAGGGCTAGGGTTAGGGTTAGGGTTCGGGCTAAGATTAGGGCTAGGGTTAGGGCTAGGGCTAGGGCTAGGGCTAGGGTAACGGTTAGGGCTAGGGTTAGAGCTAGAGCTAGGGCTAGGGTTAGGGTTCAGGTTCAGGTTCAGTTTAGGGTTACAGTTTGGGTTAGGGGCAGGGGTAGGGGTAGGGCTATGGTTACGGCTAGGCCTAGGGTTAGGGCTAGGGCTAGGGTTAGGTTTAGGGTTAGCGTTAGAGTTAGGATTAGCGCTAGGGTTAGGGTTATGGTTAGGGTTAGGGTTAGGTTCAGGTTTAGGGCTCGGGTTAGTGTTAGGTTTAGGGTTACGGTTCTGGTTAGGGTTTGGGTTAGGGTTAGGGTTAGGATTAGGGCTAGGGCTAGTGTTAGGGCTAGGGCTAGGGCTAGGGTAACGGTTAGGACATGCGTTAGAGCTAGAGTTAGGGCTAGCGTTAGGGTTCAGGTTCAGTTTAGGGTTACAGTTTGAGTTAGGGGTAGGGGTAGGGTAGGGCTAGGGCTAGGGTTAGGGCTAGGCCTAGGGTTAGAATTAGGGCTAAGGTTAGGTTTAGGGTTAGGGTTAGCATTAGGGTTAGCGCTAGGGTTACGTTTAGGGTTAGGGATAGGGTTAGGTTTAGGGCTCGGGTTAGGGTTAGGGTTACGGTTATGGTTAGGGTTTGGGTTAGGGTTAGGGTTAGTGGTAGGGGTTGGGTTAGGGTTAGGGCTAGGGTCAGGGTTGGGGCTAGGGTTAGGGTTAGGGTTATTGTAAGTGAGAGGGTTAGGGCTAAGCCTAGGGTTATGCTTAGGGTTAGGGATACTGTTTGGGTTAGGGTTAGGGTTAGGGTAAGGGTTTGGGTTAGGGTTAGGGCTAGGGTGAGGTTTTGGGTTAGGGTTAGGGTTAGGGTTAGTTCTAGGGTTAGGGTTATCGTTAGGGTGACGCTTTGGGCTAGGGTTAGGTTTAGGGTTAGGTTTAGGTTTAGGGTTCGGGCTAGGGCTAGGGTTAGGGCTAGGGCTAGGGCTACGGATAGGGCTAGGGTAAGGTCTAGGGTTAGGGCTAGGGCTAGGGTAAGGGTTAGGGCTAGGGTTAGAACTAGAGCTAGGGCTAGGATTAGGGTTAGGGTTACAGTTAGTGAGAGGGTTAGGGCTAAGGCTAGTGTTAGGGTGAGATTTAGGTTTAGGGATATGGTTTTTTGTTAGGGTTAGGGTTATGGTTAGCGTTAGGATTAGGGTTAGGGCTAGGGTTAGGTCGAGGGTTAGGGTTAGGGTTAGGGTTAGGGCTAGGGTCAGGGTTGGGGCTAGGGTTAGGGTTAGGGTTATTGTAAGTGAGAGGGTTAGGGCTAAGCCTAGGGTTATGCTTAGGGTTAGGGATACTGTTTGGGTTAGGGTTAGGGTTAGGGTAAGGGTTTGGGTTAGGGTTAGGGCTAGGGTGAGGTTTAGGGTTAGGGTTAGTTTTAGGGTTAGTTCTAGGGTTAGGGTTATCGTTAGGGTGACGCTTTGGGCTAGGGTTAGGGTTAGGGTTAGGGTTAGGTTTAGGGTTAGGGTTAGGGTTCGGGCTAGGGCTAGGGTTAGGGCTAGGGCTAGGGCTATGGATAGGGCTAGGGTAAGGTCTAGGGTTAGGGCTAGGGCTGGGGTTGGGGTTGAGGTTAGGGTTAGGGTTATGGTTGGGGTTGTGGTTGCTGTCGTGTTGTGGTTGGGGTTGGGGTTAGGGTTTGAGTTTGGGTTCGGGTTCCGGATAGGGTTAGAATTAGTGTTAGGGTTAGGGTTAGGGCTAGGGCTAGGGTTAGGGGTAGGCTTAGGTTTAGGGATACGGTTTGGATTAGGGTTAGGGTTAGGGCTAGGGTTTGGGTTAGGGTTAGGGTTAGGATTAGGGCTAGGGCTAGTGTTAGCGCTAGGGCTAGGGCTAGGGTAACGGTTAGGACATGCGTTAGAGCTAGAGTTAGGGCTAGCGTTAGGGTTCAGGTTCAGTTTAGGGTTACAGTTTGAGTTTGGGGTAGGGGTAGGGTAGGGCTAGGGCTAGGGTTAGGGCTAGGCCTAGGGTTAGAATTAGGGCTAAGGTTAGGTTTAGGCTTAGGCTTAGCGTTAGGGTTAATGCTAGGGTTACGTTTAGGGTTAGTGATAGGGTTAGGTTTAGGGCTCGGGTTAGGGTTAGGGTTACTGTTACGGTTAGTGTTTGGGTTAGGGTTAGGGTTAGTGGTAGGGGTTGGGTTAGGGTTAGGGCTAGGGTCAGGGTTTGGGCTAGGGTTAGGGTTATGGTAAGTGAGAGGGCTAGGGCTAAGCCTAGGGTAAGGGTCAGGGTTAGGGTTAGGGATACTGTTTGGGTTAGGGTTAGGGTTACGGTTAGGGTTAGGGTTAGGGTTGGGGTTAGGGTTAGGGTTAGGGTTAGGGTTAGGGCTAGGGTTATCATTAGAATTAGGGCTAGGGTTAGTGTTAGGGTTAGGTTTATGATTATGGTTAGGGTTTTGGTTAGGTTTAGTGGTAGGCTTTGGGTTAGGGTTAGGACTAGGGTTTGGGTTAGGGTTTGGGTTAGGGTTAGGGTTAGGATTAGGGCTAGGGCTAGTCTTAGGGCTAGGCCTAGGGCTAGGGTAACGGTTAGGACATGCGTTAGAGCTAGAGTTAGGGCTAGCGTTAGGGTTCAGGTTCAGTTTAGGGTTACAGTTTGAGTTATGGGTAGGGGTAGGGTAGGGCTAGGGCTAGGGTTAGGGCTAGGCCTAGGGTTAGAATTAGGGCTAAGGTTAGGTTTAGGGTTAGGGTTAGCGTTAGGGTTAGCGCTAGGGTTACGTTTAGGGTTAGGGATAGGGTTAGGTTTAGGGCTCGGGTTAGGGTTAGGGTTACGGTTATGGTTAGTGTTTGGGTTAGGGTTAGGGTTAGTGGTAGGGGTTGGGTTAGGGTTAGGGCTAGGGTCAGGGTTGGGGCTAGGGTTAGGGTTAGGGTTATTGTAAGTGAGAGCGTTAGGGCTAAGCCTAGGGTTATGCTTAGGGTTAGGGATACTGTTTGGGTTAGGGTTAGGGTTAGGGTAAGGGTTTGGGTTAGGGTTAGGGCTAGGGTGAGGTTTAGGGTTAGGGTTAGGTTTAGGGTTAGTTCTAGGGTTAGGGTTATCGTTAGGGTGACGCTTTGGGCTAGGGTTAGGGTTAGGGTTAGGGTTAGGGTTAGGGTTAGGGTTAGGTTTAGGGTTAGGGTTAGGGTTCGGGCTAGGGCTAGGGTTAGGGCTAGGGCTAGGGCTACGGATAGGGCTAGGGTAAGGTCTAGGGTTAGGGCTAGGGCTGGGGTTGGGGTTGAGGTTAGGGTTAGGGTTACGGTTGGGGTTGTGGTTGGTGTCGTGTTGTGGTTGGGGTTGGGGTTAGGGTTTGAGTTTGGGTTCGGGTTCCGGATAGGGTTAGAATTAGTGTTAGGGTTAGGGTTAGGGCTAGGGCTAGGGTTAGGGGTAGGCTTAGGTTTAGGGATACGGTTTGGATTAGGGTTAGGGTTAGGGCTAGGGTTTGGGTTAGGGTTAGGGTTAGGATTAGGGCTAGGGCTAGTGTTAGCGCTAGGGCTAGGGCTAGGGTGACGGTTAGGGCTAGGGTTAGAGCTAGAGCTAGGGCTAGGGTTAGGGTTCAGGTTCAGGTTCAGTTTAGGGTTACAGTTTGGGTTAGGGGCAGGGGTAGGGGTAGGGGTATGGTTACAGCTAGGCCTAGGGTTAGGGCTAGGGCTAGGGTTAGGTTTAGGGTTAGCGTTAGAGTTAGGATTAGCGCTAGGGTTAGGGTTATGGTTAGGGTTAGGGTTAGGTTCAGGTTTAGGGCTCGGGTTAGTGTTAGGTTTAGGGTTACGGTTCTGGTTAGGGTTTGGGTTAGGGTTAGGGTTAGGATTAGGGCTAGGGCTAGTGTTAGGGCTAGGGCTAGGGCTAGGGTAACGGTTAGGACATGCGTTAGAGCTAGAGTTAGGGCTAGCGTTAGGGTTCAGGTTCAGTTTAGGGTTACAGTTTGAGTTAGGGGTAGGGGTAGGGTAGGGCTAGGGCTAGGGTTAGGGCTAGGCCTAGGGTTAGAATTAGGGCTAAGGTTAGGTTTAGGGTTAGGGTTAGCATTAGGGTTAGCGCTAGGGTTACGTTTAGGGTTAGGGATAGGGTTAGGTTTAGGGCTCGGGTTAGGGTTAGGGTTACGGTTATGGTTAGGGTTTGGGTTAGGGTTAGGGTTAGTGGTAGGGGTTGGGTTAGGGTTAGGGCTAGGGTCAGGGTTGGGGCTAGGGTTAGGGTTAGGGTTATTGTAAGTGAGAGGGTTAGGGCTAAGCCTAGGGTTATGCTTAGGGTTAGGGATACTGTTTGGGTTAGGGTTAGGGTTAGGGTAAGGGTTTGGGTTAGGGTTAGGGCTAGGGTGAGGTTTTGGGTTAGGGTTAGGGTTGGGGTTAGTTCTAGGGTTAGGGTTATCATTAGGGTGACGCTTTGGGCTAGGGTTAGGGTTAGGGTTAGGGTTAGGTTTAGGGTTAGGGTTAGGGTTCGGGCTAGGGCTAGGGTTAGGGCTAGGGCTAGGGCTACGGATAGGGCTAGGGTAAGGTCTAGGGTTAGGGCTAGGGCTAGGGTAAGGGTTAGGGCTAGGGTTAGAACTAGAGCTAGGGCTAGGATTAGGGTTAGGGTTACAGTTAGTGAGAGGGTTAGGGCTAAGGCTAGTGTTAGGGTGAGATTTAGGTTTAGGGATATGGTTTTTTGTTAGGGTTAGGGTTATGGTTAGCGTTAGGATTAGGGTTAGGGCTAGGGTTAGGTCGAGGGTTAGGGTTAGGGTTAGGGTTAGGGTTAGGGTTAGGGCTAGGGTCAGGGTTGGGGCTAGGGTTAGGGTTAGGGTTATTGTAAGTGAGAGGGTTAGGGCTAAGCCTAGGGTTATGCTTAGGGTTAGGGATACTGTTTGGGTTAGGGTTAGGGTTAGGGTAAGGGTTTGGGTTAGGGTTAGGGCTAGGGTGAGGTTTAGGGTTAGGGTTAGGTTTAGGGTTAGTTCTAGGGTTAGGGGTATCGTTAGGGTGACGCTTTGGGCTAGGGTTAGGGTTAGGGTTAGGGTTAGGGTTAGGTTTAGGGTTAGGGTTAGGGTTAGGGTTCGGGCTAGGGCTAGGGTTAGGGCTAGGGTTAGGGCTAGGGATACGGATAGGGCTAGGGTAAGGTCTAGGGTTAGGGCTAGGGCTGGGGTTGGGGTTGAGGTTAGGGTTAGGGTTACGGTTGGGGTTGTGGTTGCTGTCGTGTTGTGGTTGGGGTTGGGGTTAGGGTTTGAGTTTGGGTTCAGGTTCCGGATAGGGTTAGAATTAGTGTTAGGGTTAGGGTTAGGGCTAGGGCTAGGGTTAGGGGTAGGCTTAGGTTTAGGGATACGGTTTGGATTAGGGTTAGGGTTAGGGCTAGGGTTTGGGTTAGGGTTAGGGTTAGGATTAGGGCTAGGGCTAGTGTTAGCGCTAGGGCTAGGGCTAGGGTAACGGTTAGGACATGCGTTAGAGCTAGAGTTAGGGCTAGCGTTAGGGTTCAGGTTCAGTTTAGGGTTACAGTTTGAGTTTGGGGTAGGGGTAGGGTAGGGCTAGGGCTAGGGTTAGGGCTAGGCCTAGGGTTAGAATTAGGGCTAAGGTTAGGTTTAGGCTTAGGCTTAGCGTTAGGGTTAATGCTAGGGTTACGTTTAGGGTTAGTGATAGGGTTAGGTTTAGGGCTCGGGTTAGGGTTAGGGTTACTGTTATGGTTAGTGTTTGGGTTAGGGTTAGGGTTAGTGGTAGGGGTTGGGTTAGGGTTAGGGCTAGGGTCAGGGTTTGGGCTAGGGTTAGGGTTATGGTAAGTGAGAGGGCTAGGGCTAAGCCTAGGGTAAGGGTCAGGGTTAGGGTTAGGGATACTGTTTGGGTTAGGGTTAGGGTTACGGTTAGGGTTAGGGTTAGGGTTGGGGTTAGGGTTAGGGTTAGGGTTATGGTTAGGGTTAGGGTTAGGGCTAGGGTTATCATTAGAATTAGGGCTAGGGTTAGTGTTAGGGTTAGGTTTATGATTATGGTTAGGGTTTTGGTTAGGTTTAGTGGTAGGCTTTGGGTTAGGGTTAGGGCTAGGGTTTGGGTTAGGGTTTGGGTTAGGGTTAGGGTTAGGATTAGGGCTAGGGCTAGTCTTAGGGCTAGGCCTAGGGCTAGGGTAACGGTTAGGACATGCGTTAGAGCTAGAGTTAGGGCTAGCGTTAGGGTTCAGGTTCAGTTTAGGGTTACAGTTTGAGTTATGGGTAGGGGTAGGGTAGGGCTAGGGCTAGGGTTAGGGCTAGGCCTAGGGTTAGAATTAGGGCTAAGGTTAGGTTTAGGGTTAGGGTTAGCGTTAGGGTTAGCGCTAGGGTTACGTTTAGGGTTAGGGATAGGGTTAGGTTTAGGGCTCTGGTTAGGGTTAGGGTTACGGTTATGGTTAGGGTTTGGGTTAGGGTTAGGGTTAGTGGTAGGGGTTGGGTTAGGGTTAGGGCTAGGGTCAGGGTTGGGGCTAGGGTTAGGGTTAGGGTTATTGTAAGTGAGAGCGTTAGGGCTAAGCCTAGGGTTATGCTTAGGGTTAGGGATACTGTTTGGGTCAGGGTTAGGGTTAGGGTAAGGGTTTGGGTTAGGGTTAGGGCTAGGGTGAGGTTTAGGGTTAGGGTTAGGTTTAGGGTTAGTTCTAGGGTTAGGGTTATCGTTAGGGTGACGCTTTTGGCTAGGGTTAGGGTTAGGGTTAGGGTTAGGGTTAGGTTTAGGGTTAGGGTTAGGGTTAGGGTTTGGGCTAGGGCTAGGGTTAGGGCTAGGGCTAGGGCTACGGATAGGGCTAGGGTAAGGTCTAGGGTTAGGGCTAGGGCTGGGGTTGGGGTTGAGGTTAGGTTTAGGGTTACGGTTGGGGTTGTGGTTGGTGTCGTGTTGTGGTTGGGGTTGGGGTTAGGGTTTGAGTTTGGGTTCGGGTTCCGGACAGGGTTAGAATTAGTGTTAGGGTTAGGGTTAGGGCTAGGGCTAGGGTTAGGGGTAGGCTTAGGTTTAGGGATACGGTTTGGATTAGGGTTAGGGTTAGGGCTAGGGTTTGGGTTAGGGTTAGGGTTAGGATTAGGGCTAGGGCTAGTGTTAGCGCTAGGGCTAGGGCTAGGGTAACGGTTAGGACATGCGTTAGAGCTAGAGTTAGGGCTAGCGTTAGGGTTCAGGTTCAGTTTAGGGTTACAGTTTGAGTTAGGGGTAGGGGTAGGGTAGGGCTAGGGCTAGGGTTAGGGCTAGGCCTAGGGTTAGAATTAGGGCTAAGGTTAGGTTTAGGCTTAGGCTTAGCGTTAGGGTTAATGCTAGGGTTACGTTTAGGGTTAGTGATAGGGTTAGGTTTAGGGCTCGGGTTAGGGTTAGGGTTACTGTTACGGTTAGTGTTTGGGTTAGGGTTAGGGTTAGTGGTAGGGGTTGGGTTAGGGTTAGGGCTAGGGTCAGGGTTTGGGCTAGGGTTAGGGTTAGGTTTATGGTAAGTGAGAGGGCTAGGGCTAAGCCTAGGGTAAGGGTCAGGGTTAGGGTTAGGGATACTGTTTGGGTTAGGGTTAGGGTTATGGTTAGGGTTAGGGTTAGGTTTAGGGTTAGGGTTAGGGTTAGGGCTAGGGTTATCATTAGGGTTAGGGCTAGGGTTAGGGTTAGGGTTAGGTTTATGATTATGGTTAGGGTTTTGGTTAGGTTTAGTGGTAGGCTTTGGGTTAGGGTTAGGGCTAGGGTTTGGGTTAGGGTTAGGGTTAGGGTTAGGATTAGGGCTAGGGCTAATCTTAGGGCTAGGGCTAGGGCTAGGGTAACGGTTAGGACATGCGTTAGAGCTAGAGTTAGGGCTAGCGTTAGGGTTCAGGTTCAGTTTAGGGTTACAGTTTGAGTTAGGGGTAGGGGTAGGGTAGGGCTAGGGCTAGGGTTAGGGCTAGGCCTAGGGTTAGAATTAGGGCTAAGGTTAGGTTTAGGGTTAGGGTTAGCGTTAGGGTTAGCGCTAGGGTTACGTTTAGGGTTAGGGATAGGGTTAGGTTTAGGGCTCGGGTTAGGGTTAGGGTTACGGTTATTGTTAGGGTTTGGGTTAGGGTTAGGGTTAGTGGTAGGGGTTGGGTTAGGGTTAGGGCTAGGGTCAGGGTTGGGGCTAGGGTTAGTGTTAGGGTTATTGTAAGTGAGAGGGTTAGGGCTAAGCCTAGGGTTATGCTTAGGGTTAGGGATACTGTTTGGGTTAGGGTTAGGGTTAGGGTTAGGGTAAGGGTTTGGGTTAGGGTTAGGGCTAGGGTGAGGTTTAGGGTTAGGGTTAGGGTTAGTTCTAGGGTTAGGGTTATCGTTAGGGTGACGCTTTGGGCTAGGGTTAGGGTTAGGGTTAGGTTTAGGGTTAGGGTTAGGGTTCGGGCTAGGGCTAGGGTTAGGGCTAGGGCTAGGGCTACGGATAGGGCTAGGGTAAGGTCTAGGGTTAGGGCTAGGGCTAGGGTAAGGGTTAGGGCTAGGGTTAGAACTAGAGCTAGGGCTAGGATTAGGGTTAGGGTTACAGTTAGTGAGAGGGTTAGGGCTAAGGCTAGTGTTAGGGTGAGATTTAGGTTTAGGGATATGGTTTTTTGTTAGGGTTAGGGTTATGGTTAGCATTAGGATTAGGGTTAGGGCGAGGGTTAGGTCGAGGGTTAGGGTTAGGGCTAGGGTTAGGGTTAGGGTTAGGGTTAGGGTTAGGGTTAAGGTTAGGGTTAGGGTTAGGGTTAGGGTTAGGGTTAGGGCTGGGGTTGGGGTTGAGGTTAGGGTTAGGGTTACGGTTGGGGTTGTGGTTGGTGTCGTGTTGTGGTTGGGGTTGGGGTTAGGGTTTGAGTTTGGGTTCGGGTTCCGGATAGGGTTAGAATTAGTGTTAGGGTTAGGGTTAGGGCTAGGGCTAGGGTTAGGGGTAGGCTTAGGTTTAGGTTTCGGGATACGGTTTGGATTAGGGTTAGGGTTAGGGCTAGGGTTTGGGTTAGGGTTAGGGTTAGGATTAGAGCTAGGGCTAGTGTTAGCGCTCGTGCTAGGGTAACGGTTAGGACATGCGTTAGAGCTAGAGTTAGGGCTAGCGTTAGGGTTCAGGTTCAGTTTAGGGTTACAGTTTGAGTTAGGGGTAGGGGTAGGGTAGGGCTAGGGCTAGGGTTAGGGCTAGGCCTAGGGTTAGAATTAGGGCTAAGGTTAGGTTTAGGCTTAGGCTTAGCGTTAGGGTTAATGCTAGGGTTACGTTTAGGGTTAGTGATAGGGTTAGGTTTAGGGCTCGGGTTAGGGTTAGGGTTACTGTTACGGTTAGTGTTTGGGTTAGGTTTACGGTTAGTGGTAGGGGTTGGGTTAGGGTTAGGGCTAGGGTCAGGGTTTGGGCTAGGGTTAGGGTTAGGGTCATGGTAAGTGAGAGGGCTAGGGCTAAGCCTAGGGTAAGGGTCAGGGTTAGGGTTAGGGATACTGTTTGGGTTAGGGTTAGGGTTACGGTTAGGGTTAGGGTTAGGGTTAGGGTGACGGTTAGGGTTAGGGTTGGGGTTAGGGTGAGGGTCAGGGCTAGGGTTAGGGTGAGGGTTAGGGTTAGTGTTAGGGCCAGGGTTAGCATTAGGGTCAGGGCTACGGTTAGGGTTAGGGGTAGGGGTAGGGGTAGGATTAGGGTAGTGTTAGGGTTACGGCTATGGTTAGGGTTAGGGTTAGGGTTAGGGTTAGGGTTAGGGTTAGGGTTAGAGTTAGGGCAAGGGTTAGGGCTAGAGTTCAGGTTAGGTTTAGGGTAGGGTTAGGGCTAGGGCTAGGG
>NC_139475.1:14737500-14742500 GCF_057233095.1 Heloderma suspectum
GTTAGGGTTAGGATTAGGGCTAGGGCTAGTGTTAGCGCTAGGGCTAGGGCTAGGGTAACGGTTAGGACATGCGTTAGAGCTAGAGTTAGGGCTAGCGTTAGGGTTCAGGTTCAGTTTAGGGTTACAGTTTGAGTTAGGGGTAGGGGTAGGGTAGGGCTAGGGCTAGGGTTAGGGCTAGGCCTAGGGTTAGAATTAGGGCTAAGGTTAGGTTTAGGCTTAGGCTTAGCGTTAGGGTTAATGCTAGGGTTACGTTTAGGGTTAGTGATAGGGTTAGGTTTAGGGCTCGGGTTAGGGTTAGGGTTACTGTTACGGTTAGTGTTTGGGTTAGGGTTAGGGTTAGTGGTAGGGGTTGGGTTAGGGTTAGGGCTAGGGTCAGGGTTTGGGCTAGGGTTAGGGTTAGGTTTATGGTAAGTGAGAGGGCTAGGGCTAAGCCTAGGGTAAGGGTCAGGGTTAGGGTTAGGGATACTGTTTGGGTTAGGGTTAGGGTTACGGTTAGGGTTAGGGTTAGGGTTAGGGTTAGGGTTAGGGTTAGGGCTAGGGTTATCATTAGGGTTAGGGCTAGGGTTAGGGTTAGGGTTAGGTTTATGATTATGGTTAGGGTTTTGGTTAGGTTTAGTGGTAGGCTTTGGGTTAGGGTTAGGGCTAGAGTTTGGGTTAGGGTTTGGGTTAGGGTTAGGGTTAGGATTAGGGCTAGGGCTAATCTTAGGGCTAGGGCTAGGGCTAGGGTAACGGTTAGGACATGCGTTAGAGCTAGAATTAGGGCTAGCGTTAGGGTTCAGGTTCAGTTTAGGGTTACAGTTTGAGTTAGGGGTAGGGGTAGGGTAGGGGTAGGGCTAGGGTTAGGGCTAGGCCTAGGGTTAGAATTAGGGCTAAGGTTAGGTTTAGGGTTAGGGTTAGCGTTAGGGTTAGCTCTAGGGTTACGTTTAGGGTTAGGGATAGGGTTAGGTTTAGGGCTCGGGTTAGGGTTAGGGTTACGGTTATGGTTAGGGTTTGGGTTAGGGTTAGAGTTAGTGGTAGGGGTTGGGTTAGGGTTAGGGCTAGGGTCAGGGATGGGGCTAGGGTTAGGGTTAGGGTTATTGTAAGTGAGAGGGTTAGGGCTAAGCCTAGGGTTATGCTTAGGGTTAGGGATACTGTTTGGTTTAGGGTTAGGGTTAGGTTAAGGGTTTGGGTTAGGGTTAGGGCTAGGGTGAGGTTTAGGGTTAGGGTTAGGGTTAGTTCTAGGGTTAGGGTTATCGTTAGGGTGACGCTTTGGGCTAGGGTTAGGGTTAGGGTTAGGTTTAGGGTTAGGGTTAGGGTTCGGGCTAGGGCTAGGGTTAGGGCTAGGGCTAGGGCTACGGATAGGGCTAGGGTAAGGTCTAGGGTTAGGGCTAGGGCTAGGGTAAGGGTTAGGGCTAGGGTTAGAACTAGAGCTAGGGCTAGGATTAGGGTTAGGGTTACAGTTAGTGAGAGGGTTAGGGCTAAGGCTAGTGTTAGGGTGAGATTTAGGTTTAGGGATATGGTTTTTTGTTAGGGTTAGGGTTATGGTTAGCGTTAGGATTAGGGTTAGGGCGAGGGTTAGGTCGAGGGTTAGGGTTAGGGCTAGGGTTAGGGTTAGGGTTAGGGTTAGGGTTAGGGTTAAGGTTAGGGTTAGGGTTAGGGTTAGGGTTAGGGTTAGGGTTAGGGTTAGGGCTGGGGTTGGGGTTGAGGTTAGGGTTAGGGTTACGGTTGGGGTTGTGGTTGGTGTCGTGTTGTGGTTGGGGTTGGGGTTAGGGTTTGAGTTTGGGTTCGGGTTCCGGATAGGGTTAGAATTAGTGTTAGGGTTAGGGTTAGGGCTAGGGCTAGGGTTAGGGGTAGGCTTAGGTTTAGGGATACGGTTTGGATTAGGTTTAGGGTTAGGGCTAGGGTTTGGGTTAGGGTTAGGGTTAGGATTAGGGCTAGGGCTAGTGTTAGCGCTAGGGCTAGGGTAACGGTTAGGACATGCGTTAGAGCTAGAGTTAGGGCTAGCGTTAGGGTTCACGTTCAGTTTAGGGTTACAGTTTGAGTTAGGGGTAGGGGTAGGGTAGGGCTAGGGCTAGGGTTAGGGCTAGGCCTAGGGTTAGAATTAGGGCTAAGGTTAGGTTTAGGCTTAGGCTTAGCGTTAGGGTTAATGCTAGGGTTACGTTTAGGGTTAGTGATAGGGTTAGGTTTAGGGCTCGGGTTAGGGTTAGGGATACTGTTACGGTTAGTGTTTGGGTTAGGGTTAGGGTTAGTGGTAGGGGTTGGGTTAGGGTTAGGGCTAGGGTCAGGGTTTGGGCTAGGGTTAGGGTTAGGGTTATGGTAAGTGAGAGGGCTAGGGCTAAGCCTAGGGTAAGGGTCAGGGTTAGGGTTAGGGATACTGTTTGGGTTAGGGTTAGGGTTACGGTTAGGGTTAGGGTTAGGGTTAGGGTGAGGGTTAGGGTTAGGGTTGGGGTTAGGGTGAGGGTCAGGGCTAGGGTTAGGGTGAGGGTTAGGGTTAGTGTTAGGGCCAGGGTTAGCATTAGGGTCAGGGCTACGGTTAGGGTTAGGGGTAGGGGTAGGGGTAGGGGTAGGATTAGGGTAGTGTTAGGGTTACGGCTATGGTTAGGGTTAGGGTTAGGGTTAGGGTTAGGGTTAGGGCAAGGGTTAGGGCTAGAGTTCAGGTTAGGTTTAGGGTAGGGTTAGGGCTAGGGCTAGGGCTAGGGTTAGGGTTAGGGTTAGGGTTAGGTTTAGGGCGAGGGCTAGGGCTAGGGTTTGTGTTAGGGTTAGGGCTAGGGCTAGGGCTAGGGTTAGTGTTAGGGTTAGGGTTAGGGTTAGGGTTAGGGTTAGGTTTAGGTGTAGGGTTAGGGTTAGGCTTAGGAACAGGTTTAGGGGTAGGGCTAGGGTTAGTTGTAGTGTTAGAGCTAGGGCTAGGGCTTGGGATAGGGATAGGGATAGGGATAGGGATAGGGATAGGGATAGGGATCGGGTTAGTGTTAGTGTTAGTGTTAGGGCTAGGGCTAGGGTTAGGGTTAGGGTTAGGGTTAGGGTTAGGGTTAGGGCTAGGGTTAGGTTTAGGGTTAGGGCTAGGGTTAGGGTTAGGGTTCGGGCTAAGATTAGGGCTAGGGTTAGGGCTAGGGCTAGGGCTAGGGTAACGGTTAGGGCTAGGGTTAGAGCTAGAGCTAGGGCTAGGGTTAGGGTTCAGGTTCAGGTTCAGTTTAGGGTTACAGTTTGGGTTAGGGGCAGGGGTAGGGGTAGGGGTATGGTTACGGCTAGGCCTAGGGTTAGGGCTAGGGCTAGGGTTAGGTCGATGGTTAGGGTTAGGGTTAGGGTTAGGGCTAGGGTCAGGGTTGGGGCTAGGGTTAGGGTTAGGGTTATTGTAAGTGAGAGGGTTAGGGCTAAGCCTAGGGTTATGCTTAGGGTTAGGGATACTGTTTGGGTTAGGGTTAGGGTTAGGGTAAGGGTTTGGGTTAGGGTTAGGGCTAGGGTGAGGTTTAGGGTTAGGGTTAGTTTTAGGGTTAGTTCTAGGGTTAGGGTTATCGTTAGGGTGACGCTTTGGGCTAGGGTTAGGGTTAGGGTTAGGGTTAGGTTTAGGGTTAGGGTTAGGGTTCGGGCTACGGCTAGGGTTAGGGCTAGGGCTAGGGCTATGGATAGGGCTAGGGTAAGGTCTAGGGTTAGGGCTAGGGCTGGGGTTGGGGTTGAGGTTAGGGTTAGGGTTACGGTTGGGGTTGTGGTTGCTGTCGTGTTGTGGTTGGGGTTGGGGTTATGGTTTGAGTTTGGGTTCGGGTTCCGGATAGGGTTAGAATTAGTGTTAGGGTTAGGGTTCGGGCTAGGGCTAGGGTTAGGGGTAGGCTTAGGTTTAGGGATACGGTTTGGATTAGGGTTAGGGTTAGGGCTAGGGTTTGGGTTAGGGTTAGGGTTAGGATTAGGGCTAGGGCTAGTGTTAGCACTAGGGCTAGGGCTAGGGTAACGGTTAGGACATGCGTTAGAGCTAGAGTTAGGGCTAGCGTTAGGGTTCAGGTTCAGTTTAGGGTTACAGTTTGAGTTTGGGGTAGGGGTAGGGTAGGGCTAGGGCTAGGGTTAGGGCTAGGCCTAGGGTTAGAATTAGGGCTAAGGTTAGGTTTAGGCTTAGGCTTAGCGTTAGGGTTAATGCTAGGGTTACGTTTAGGGTTAGTGATAGGGTTAGGTTTAGGGCTCGGGTTAGGGTTAGGGTTACTGTTACGGTTAGTGTTTGCGTTAGGGTTAGGGTTAGTGGTAGGGGTTGGGTTAGGGTTAGGGCTAGGGTCAGGGTTTGGGCTAGGGTTATGGTTAGGGTTATGGTAAGTGAGAGGGCTAGGGCTAAGCCTAGGGTAAGGGTCAGGGTTAGGGTTAGGGATACTGTTTGGGTTAGGGTTAGGGTTACGGTTAGGGTTATGGTTAGGGTTGGGGTTAGGGTTAGGGTTAGGGTTATGGTTAGGGTTAGGGTTAGGGCTAGGGTTATCATTAGAGTTAGGGCTAGGGTTAGTGTTAGGGTTAGGGCTAGGGCTCGGGTTAGGGGTAGGCTTAGGTTTAGGGATACGGTTTGGATTAGTTTTAGGGTTAGGGCTAGGGTTTGGGTTAGGGTTAGGGTTAGGATTAGGGCTAGGGCTAGTGTTAGCGCTAGGGCTATGGTAACGGTTAGGACATGCGTTAGAGCTAGAGTTAGGGCTAGCGTTAGGGTTCAGGTTCAGTTTAGGGTTACAGTTTGAGTTAGGGGTAGGGGTAGGGTAGGGCTAGGGCTAGGGTTAGGGCTAGGCCTAGGGTTAGAATTAGGGCTAAGGTTAGGTTTAGGCTTAGGCTTAGCGTTAGGGTTAGCGCTAGGGTTACGTTTAGGGTTAGGGATAGGGTTAGGTTTAGGGCTCGGGTTAGGGTTAGGGTTACGGTTATGGTTAGGGTTTGGGTTAGGGTTAGGGTTAGTGGTAGGGGTTGGGTTAGGGTTAGGGCTAGGGTCAGGGTTGGGGCTAGGGTTAGGGTTAGGGTTATTGTAAGTGAGAGCGTTAGGGCTAAGCCTAGGGTTATGCTTAGGGTTA
>NC_139475.1:14747500-14757500 GCF_057233095.1 Heloderma suspectum
CAAGGGTTAGGGCAAGGGCTATGGTTAGGGTTAGAGTTCGGGTTAGGGTTACGGTTGTGGATGCGGTTGGTGTTGTGTTGTGGTTGGGGTTGGGGTTAGGGTTTGAGTTTGGGTTCGGTTCGGGTTAGGGTTAGGGTTAGGGTTGGGGTTGGGGTTAGGTTTAGGGCTAGGGCTAGGGCTAGGGCTAGGGTTAAAGCTAGGGCTAGGGCTAGGGTTAGGGTTAGCGTTAGGGTTAGCGCTAGGGCTAGGGTTAGGGTTAGGGGTGGGGTTAGGGTTAGGGTTAGCGCTAGGGCTAGGGTTAGGGTTAGGGTTAGGGGTAGGGTTAGGGTTAGGGTTAGGGTTAGGGCTAGGGTTAGGTTTAGGGCTAGGGATAGGTTTAGGGATAGGGTCTGGGCTAGGGTTAGGTTTAGGGTTAAGGCTCGGGCTAGGGCTAGGGATAGGGCTAGGGCTAGGGCTAGGGCTAGGGCTAGGTCTAGGGCTAGGGTTAGGGTTACGGTTAGGGCTAGGGTTCGGGTTAGGGCTAGGGTTCGGGTTAGGGTTAGGGCTGGGTAACTGTTAGGACATGCGTTAGAGCTAGAGTTAGGGCTAGCGTTAGGGTTCAGGTTCAGTTTAGGGTTACAGTTTGAGTTAGGGGTAGGGGTAGGGTAGGGCTAGGGCTAGGGTTAGGGCTAGGCCTAGGGTTAGAATTAGGGCTAAGGTTAGGTTTAGGGTTAGGGTTAGCGTTAGGGTTAACGCTTGGGTTACGTTTAGGGTTAGTGATAGGGTTAGGTTTAGGGCTCGGGTTAGGGTTAGGGTTACGGTTATGGTTAGGGTTTGGGTTAGGGTTAGGGTTAGTGGTAGGGGTTGGGTTAGGGTTAGGGCTAGGGTCAGGGTTGGGGCTAGGGTTAGGGTTAGGGTTATTGTAAGTGAGAGGGTTAGGGCTAAGCCTAGGGTTATGGTTAGGGTTAGGGATACTGTTTGGGTTAGGGTTAGGGTTAGGGTTAGGGTAAGGGTTAGGGTTAGGGTTAAGGATAGGGTTAGGGCTAGGGTGAGGTTTAGGGTTAGGGTTAGGGTTAGGGTTAGGGTTAGGTCTAGGGTTAGGGTTATCGTTAGGGTGACGCTTTGGGCTAGGGTTAGGGTTCGGGTTAGGGTTAGGGTTAGGGTTCGGGTTCGGGTTCGTGCTAGGGCTAGGGTTAGAGTTAGGGCTAGGGCTAGGGCTACGGATAGGCTAGGGTTAGGGCTAGGGCTAGGGTTAGGGCTTAGGTTAGGGTTAGGGTTAGGGTTAGGGTTAGGTATAGGGTGAGGGCTAGGGTTAGGGTGAGGGTTCTGGTTAGTGTTAGGGCTAGGGTGAGCATTAGGGTTAGGGCTACGGTTATGGTTAGGGTTTGTATTAGGGTTAGTGGTAGGCTTTGGGTTAGGGTAAGGTCTAGGGTTAGGGTTAATGTTAGGGCTAGGGCTAGGGTTAGGTTTGGGGTTACGGTTAGGGTTACGGTTAGGGTTAGGGTTAGGGTTAGAGTTAGGGCTAGGGTTGGGGTAGAGGTTAGGGTTAGGGTTAGGGTTAGGGTTAGGTTTACGGTTGTGGTTGCTGTTGGTGTTGTGTTGTGGTTGGGGTTGGGGTTAGGGTTTGAGTTCGGGTTCGGTTCGGGTTAGGGTTAGGGTTTGGGGTAGGTTTATGGTTTGGGTTAGGGTTAGGGTTGGGGTTGGGGTTAGGTTTAGGGCTAGGGCTAGGGCTAGGGTTAAAGCTAGGGCTAGGGCTAGGGTTAGGGTTAGCGTTAGGGTTAGCGCTAGGGCTAGGGTTAGGGTTAGGGTTAGTGCTAGGGTTAGGTTTAGGGGTAGGGATAGGTTTAGGGATAGGGTCTGGGCTAGGGTTAGGTTTAGGGTTAAGGCTCGGGCTAGGGCAAGGGCTAGGGCTAGGGCTAGGGTTAGTGTTAGGGTTAGGGCTAGGGTTCGGGTTAGGGCTAGAGTTCGGGTTAGGGTTAGGGTGGGGTTAGGGCTACGGCTAGGGTTTGGGCTTGGGTTAAGGTTAGGGTTAGGGTTAGGGATAGGACTAGGGATAGGGATAGGGATAGGGATAGGGATAGGGATAGGACTAGGGATTGGGATAGGGATAGGGATAGGGCAAGGGTTAGGTCAAGGGCTATTGTTACGGTTAGGTTTAGGGTCAGTGTGAGGGCTATGGTTAGGGTGAGGGTGAGGGTGAGGGTTACGGCTAGGGTTAGCATTAGGGTTAGGGCTGGCGTTAGCGTTAGCATTAGAGTTAGGTTTAGGTTTAGGGTTAGGGTTAGGGTTAGGGTTAGGGCTAGGGCTAGGGCTACGGTTAGGGCTTGCGTCATGGCTAGGGTTAGGGTTCGGTGAGGTTTAGTGTTCGGAGTAGAGTTAGGGTTAGGGTGAGGGCTAGGTTTAGGGTGAGGGTTAGTTTTAGGGTTAGGGTTGGGCTAGGGTTATCATTAGGGTTAGGGCTAGGGTTAGGGTTAGGTTTATGATTATGGTTAGGGTTTTGGTTAGGTTTAGTGGTAGGCTTTGGGTTAGGGTTAGGGCTAGGGTTTGGGTTAGGGTTTGGGTTAGGGTTAGGGCTAGGGTGAGGTTTAGGGTTAGGGTTAGGGTTAGGTCTAGGGTTAGGGTTATCGTTAGGGTGACGCTTTGGGCTAGGGTTAGGGTTAGGGTTAGGGTTAGGGTTCGGGCTAGGGCTAGGGTTAGGGCTAGGGCTAGGGCTACGGATAGGGCTAGGGTTAGGGCTAGGGTTAGGGCTTAGGTTAGGGTTAGGGTTAGGGTTATGGTTCGGGTTAGGTATAGGGTGAGGGCTATGGTTAGGGTGAGGGTTCTGGTTAGTGTTAGGTCTAGGGTTAGCATTAGGGTTAGGGCTACGGTTATGGTTAGGGTTTGTGTTAGGGTTAGTGGTAGGCTTTGAGTTAGGGTAAGGTCTAGGGTTAGGGCTAGGGCTAGGGTAAGGGTTAGGGCTAGGGTTAGAACTAGAGCTAGGGCTAGGGTTAGGGTTAGAGTTCAGTTTTAGTTTAGGGTTACAGTTTGGTTTAGGGGTAGGGGTAGGGGTAGGGGTAGGTCTAGGCCTAGGGTTAGGGTTAAGGCTATAGTTAGGTTTAGGGTTAAGGTTAGGGTTAGCGCTAGGGTTAGGCTTAGGGTTAGGGCTAGGGTTAGGTTAAGGGCTCAGGTTAGGGTTAGGGTTACGGTTCTGGTTCTGGTTAGGGTTTGGGTTAGCGTTAGGGTTAGTGGTAGGTGTTGGGTTAGGGTTAGGGATAGGGATAGCGTTTAGGCTTGGATTAGGGTTAGGGTTACAGTTAGTGAGAGGGTTAGGGCTAAGGCTAGTGTTAGGGTGAGATTTAGGTTTAGGGATATGGTTTTTTGTTAGGGTTAGGGTTATGGTTAGCGTTAGGATTAGGGTTAGGGCTAGGGTTAGGGTTAGGGTTAGGGTTAAGGTTAGAGTTAGGGTTAGTGTTAGGGTTAGGGTTAGGGTTTGGGTTAGGGTTAGTGTTAAGGTTAGAGTTAGGGTTAGGGTTAAGGTTTGTGTTAGGGTTAGGGTTAGTGTTCGGGCTAGGGCTAGGGTTACTGCTAGGGCTACAGTTAGGGCTAAGGTTAGGGCTAGGGTTAGGGCTAGGGTTAGGGCTTGGGTTAGGGTTAGGGCTAGGGCTAGGGCTAGGGCAAGGGTTAGGCAAGGGCTATGGTTAGGGTAAGGGTTAGGGTTAGGGTTAGGGTGAGGGTGAGGGTTAGGGCTAGGGCTAGGGCTAGGGCTAGGGCTAGGGCAAGGGTTAGGGCAAGGGCTATGGTTAGGGTTAGAGTTCGGGTTAGGGTTACGGTTGGGTTTAGGGTGAGGGTCAGGACTAGGGTTAGGGTGAGGGTTAGGGTTAGTGTTAGGGCCTGGGTTAGCATTAGGGTCAGGGCTACGGTTAGGGTTAGGGGAGGGGTAGGGGTAGGATTAGGGTAGGGTTAGGGTTACGGCTATGGTTAGGGTTAGGGCTCGGACAAGGGTTAGGTCTAAGGCTAGGATTAGTGTTAGGGTTAGGGCTATGGCTAGGGCTTGGGCTAGGGCAAGGGTTAGGGTTAGGGTTAGGGTTAGGTATAGGGTGAGGGCTAGGGTTAGGGTGAGGGTTCTGGTTAGTGTTAGGGCTAGGGTGAGCATTAGGGTTAGGGCTACGGTTATGGTTAGGGTTTGTATTAGGGTTAGTGGTAGGCTTTGGGTTAGGGTAAGGTCTAGGGTTAGGGCTAGGGTTAGGGTTAATGTTAGGGCTAGGGCTAGGGTTAGGTTTGGGATAGGGATAGGGATAGGGATAGGGATAGGGATAGGGATAGGGATAGGGATAGGGCTAGGGCTAGGGCAAGGGTTAGGTCAAGGGCTATTGTTACGGTTAGGGTTAGGGTCAGTGTGAGGGCTATGGTTAGGGTGAGGGTGAGGGTGAGGGTTACGGCTAGGATTAGCGTTAGGGTTAGGGCTGGCATTAGCGTTAGCATTAGAGTTAGGTTTAGGTTTAGGGTTAGGGTTAGGGTTAGGGCTAGGGCTACGGTTAGGGCTTGCGTCATGTCTAGGGTTAGGGTTCAGTGAGGTTTAGGGTTAGGAGTAGAGTTAGGGTTAGGGTGAGGGCTAGGTTTAGGGTGAGGGTTAGTTTTAGGGTTAGGGTTAGGGCTAGGGTTATCATTAGGGTTAGGGCTAGGGTTAGGGTTAGGTTTATGATTATGATTAGGGTTTTGGTTAGGTTTAGTGGTAGGCTTTGGGTTAGGGTTAGGGCTAGGGTTTGGGTTAGGGTTAAGGTTAGAGTTAGGGTTAGGGTTAGGGTTTGGGTTAGGGTTAGGGTTAAGGTTAGAGTTAGGGTTAGGGTTAGGGTTTGTGTTAGGGTTAGGGTTAGTGTTCGGGCTAGGGCTAGGGTTACTGCTAGGGCTACAGTTAGGGCTAAGGTTAGGGCTAGGGTTAGGGCTAGGGTTAGGGCTTGGGTTAGGTTTAGGGCTAGGGCTAGGGCTAGGGCTAGGGCAAGGGTTAGGCAAGGGCTATGGTTAGGGTTAGGGTTAGTGTTAGGGTAAGGGTTAGGGTTAGGGTTAGGGTTAGCGTGAGGGTTAGGGTTAGGGTTAGTGTTAGGGTAAGGGTTAGGGTTAGGGTTAGGGTTAGCGTGAGGGTTAGGGCTAGGGCTAGGGCTAGGGCAAGGGTTAGGGCAAGGGCTATGCTTAGAGTTAGAGTTAGGGTTAGGGTTAGGGTTGGGGTTAGGGTGAGGGTCAGGGCTAGTGTTAGGGTGAGGGTTAGGGTTAGTGTTAGGGCCAGGGTTAGCATTAGGGTCAGGGCTACGGTTAGGGGTAGGGGTAGGGGTAGGGGTAGGGGTAGGATTAGGGTAGTGTTAGGGTTACGGCTATGGTTAGGGTTAGGGTTAGGGTTAGGGTTAGGGTTAGAGTTTGGGCAAGGGTTAGGGCTAGAGTTCAGGTTAGGTTTAGGGTAGGGTTAGGGCTAGGGCTAGGGTTAGGGTTAGGGTTACGGTTAGGTTTAGGGCGAGGGCTAGGGCTAGGGCTAGGGTTTGTGTTAGGGTTACTGCTAGGGCTAGGGCTAGGGTTAGTGTTAGGGTTAGGGTTAGGGTTAGGGTTAGGTTTAGGTGTAGGGTTAGGGTTAGGCTTAGGGGCAGGTTTAGGGGTAGGGCTAGGGTTAGTCGTAGTGTTAGAGCTAGGGCTAATCTTGGGATAGGGATAGGGATAGGGGTAGGGATAGGGATAGGGTTAGTGTTAGTGTTAGGGCTCGGGCTAGGGTTAGGGTTAGTGTTAGGGTTAGGGTTAGGGTTAGGGTTAGGTTTAGGTGTAGGGTTAGGGTTAGGCTTAGGGGCAGGTTTAGGGGTAGGGCTAGGGTTAGTTGTAGTGTTAGAGCTAGGGCTAGGGCTTGGGATAGGGATAGGAATAGGGATAGGGATAGGGATAGGGATAGGGATAGGGATAGGGTTAGTGTTAGTGTTAGGGCTAGGGCTAGGGTTAGGGTTAGGGTTAGGGTTAGGGTTAGGGTTAGGGTTAGGGTTAGGGCTAGGGTTAGGGTTAGGGTTAGGGCTAGGGTTAGGGTTAGGGTTCGGGCTAGGATTAGGGCTAGGGTTAGGGCTAGGGCTAGGGCTAGGGTAACGGTTAGGGCTAGGGTTGGAGCTAGAGCTAGGGCTAGGGTTAGGGTTCAGGTTCAGGTTCAGTTTAGGGTTACAGTTTGGGTTAGGGGCAGGGGTAGGGGTAGGGGTATGGTTACGGCTAGGCCTAGGGTTAGGGCTAGGGCTAGGGTTAGGTTTAGGGTTAGCGTTAGAGTTAGGATTAGCGCTAGGGTTAGGGTTATGGTTAGGGTTAGGGTTAGGTTCAGGTTTAGGGCTCGGGTTAGTGTTAGGTTTAGGGTTACGGTTCTGGTTAGGGTTTGGGTTATGGTTAGGGTTAGGGTTTGGGCTAGGATTAGGGTTAGGGTTACAGTTAGTGAAAGGGTTAGGGCTAAGGCTAGGGTTAGGGTGAGATTTAGGTTTAGGGATATGGTTTTTTGTTAGGGTTAGGGTTATGGTAAGCGTTAGGATTAGGGTTAGGGCTAGGGTTAGGTCGATGGTTAGGGTTAGGGTTAGGGTTAGGGTTAGGGTTAGGGTTGGGGTTAAGGTTAGAGTTAGGGTTAGGGATAGGGTTTGGGTTAGGGTTAGGGTTAGTGTTCGGGCTAGGGCTAGGGTTACTGCTAGGGCTACGGTTAGGCCTAGGGTTAGGGCTAGGGGTAGGGCTTGGGTTAGGGTTAGGGTTAGGGCTAGGGCTAGGGCTAGGGCAAGGGTTAGGGTTAGGGTTAGGGCTGGGGCTAGGGCTACGGTTAGGGCTAGGCTTAGGGCTAGGGTTAGGGCTTGGTGAGGGTTAGGGTTAGGGTTGGGGTTAGGGTGAGGCCTAGGTTTAGGGTGAGGGTTAGTTTTAGGGTTAGGGTTAGGGCTAGGGTTATCATTAGGATTAGGGCTAGGGTTAGGGTTAGGTTTATTATTATGGTTAGGGTTTTGGTTAGGTTTAGTGGTAGGCTTTGGGTTAGGGTTAGGGCTAGGGTTTGGGTTAGGGTTTGGGTTAGGGTTAGGGTGAGGATTAAGGCTATGGCTAGGGTTAGGGTTAATGTTAGGGCTAGGGCTAGGGTTAGGTTTGGGGTTACGGTTAGGGTTAGGGTTAGGGTTAGAGTTAGGGCTAGGGTTGTGGTTGAGGTTAGGGTTAGGGTTAGGGTTAGGCTTAGGGTTACGGTTGTGGTTGCGGTTGGTGTTGTGGTTGGGGTTGGGGTTAGGGTTTGAGTTCGGGTTCGGTTCGGGTTAGGGTTAGGGTTAGGGTTGGGGTTGGGGTTAGGTTTAGGGCTAGGGCTAGGGCTAGGGCTAGGGTTAAAGCTAGGGCTAGGGCTAGGGTTAGGGTTAGGGTTAGCGTTAGGGTTAGCGCTAGGGCTAGGGTTAGGGTTAGGGGTAGGGTTAGGGTTAGGGTTAGGGTTAGTGCTAGGGCTAGGGTTAGGGGTAGGGGTAGGGTTAGGGTTAGGGTTAGGGTTAGGGCTAGGGTTAGGTTTAGGGGTAGGGATAGGTTTAGGGATAGGGTCTGGGCTAGGGTTAGGTTTAGGGTTAAGGCTCGGGCTAGGGCTAGGGATAGGGCTAGGGCTAGGTCTAGGGCTAGGGTTAGCGTTACGGTTAGGGCTAGGGTTCGGGTTAGGGCTAGGGTTCGGGTTAGGGTTAGGGTGGGGTTAGGGCTACGGCTAGGGTTAGGGCTTGGGTTAGGGTTAGGGTTAGGGTTAGGGTTAGGGTTAGGATTAGGATTAGGGCTAGGGCTAGTCTTAGGGCTAGGGCTAGGGCTGGGTAACTGTTAGGACATGCGTTAGAGCTAGATTTAGGGCTAGCGTTAGGGTTCAGGTTCTGTTTAGGGTTACAGTTTGAGTTAGGGGTAGGGGTAGGGTAGGGCTAGGGCTAGGGTTAGGGCTAGGCCTAGGGTTAGAATTAGGGCTAAGGTTAGGTTTAGGGTTAGGGTTAGCGTTAGGGTTAGCGCTAGGGTTACGTTTAGGGTTAGGGATAGCGTTAGGTTTAGGGCTCGGGTTAGGGTTAGGGTTACGGTTATGGTTAGGGTTTGGGTTAGGGTTAGGGTTAGTGGTAGGGGTTGGGTTAGGGTTAGGGCTAGGGTCAGGGTTGGGGCTAGGGTTAGGGTTAGGGTTATTGTAAGTGAGAGGGTTAGGGCTAAGCCTAGGGTTATGGTTAGGGTTAGGGATACTGTTTCGGTTAGGATTAGGGTTAGGGTTAGGGTTAGGGTAAGGGTTAGGGTTAGGGTTAGGGTTAGGGTTAGGGTTAGGGCTAGGGTGAGGTTTAGGGTTAGGGTTAGGGTTAGGGTTAGGGTTAGGTCTAGGGTTAGGGTTATCGTTAGGGTGACGCTTTGGGCTAGGGTTAGGGTTAGGGTTAGGGTTAGGGTTAGGGTTCGGGTTCGGGTTCGGGTTCGGGCTAGGGCTAGGGTTAGGGCTAGGGCTAGGGCTACGGATAGGGCTAGGGTTAGGGCTAGGGTTAGGTCTTAGGTTAGGGTTAGGGTTAGGGTTAGGTTTATGGTTCGGGTTAGGTATAGGGTGAGGGCTAGGGTTAGGGTGAGGGTTCTGGTTAGTGTTAGGGCTAGGGTTAGCATTAGGGTTAGGGCTACGGTTATGGTTAGGGTTTGTGTTAGGGTTAGTGGTAGGCTTTGAGTTAGGGTAAGGTCTAGGGTTAGGGCTAGGGCTAGTGTCAGGGTTAGGGCTAGGTTTAGAACTAGAGCTAGGGCTAGGGTTAGGGTTAGGGTTCAGTTTTAGTTTAGGGTTACAGTTTGGTTTAGGGGTAGGGGTAGGGGTAGGGGTAGGTCTAGGCCTAGGGTTTGGGTTAAGGCTATAGTTAGGTTTAGGGTTAGGGTTAGGGTTAGCGCTAGGGTTAGGCTTAGGGTTAGGGTTAGGGCTAGGGTTAAGTTTAGGGCTCGGGTTAGGGTTAGGGTTACGGTTCTGGTTCTGGTTAGGGTTTGGGTTAGCGTTAGGGTTAGGGTTAGTGGTAGGTGTTGGGTTAGGGTTAGGGCTCGGGATAGAGTTTAGGCTAGGATTAGGGTTAGGGTTACAGTTAGTGAGAGGGTTAGGGCTAAGGCCAGTGTTAGGGTGAGATTTAGGTTTACGGATATGTTTTTTTGTTATGGTTAGGGTTATGGTTAGCGTTAGGATTAGGGTTAGGGCTAGGGTTAGGTCGAGGGCTATTGTTACAGTTAGGGTTAGGGTCAGTGTGAGGGCTATGGTTAGGGTGAGGGTGAGGATGAGGGTTACGGCTAGGGTTAGCATTAGGGTTAGGGCTGGCATTAGCGTTAGAGTTAGGTTTAGGTTTATGGTTAGGGTTAGGGTTAGGGTTAGGGTTAGGGCTAGAGCTAGAGCTACGGTTAGGGCTAGCGTTATGGCTAGGGTTAGGGTTCGGTGAGGTTTAGGGTTAGGAGTAGAGTTAGGGTTAGGGTGAGGGCTAGGTTTAGGGTGAGGGTTAGTTTTAGGGTTTGGGTTAGGGCTAGGGTTATCATTAGGGTTAGGGCTAGGGTTAGGGTTAGGTTTATGATTATGGTTAGGGTTTTGGTTAGGTTTAGTGGTAGGCTTTGGGTTAGGGTTAGGGCTAGGGTTTGGGTTAGGGTTTGGGTTAGGGTTAGGGTTAGGATTAGGGCTAGGTTAATGGTTAGGACATGCGTTAGAGCTAGATTTAGGGCTAGCGTTAGGGTTCAGGTTCAGTTTAGGGTTACAGTTTGAGTTAGGGGTAGGGGTAGGGTAGGGCTAGGGCTAGGGTTAGGGCTAGGCCTAGGGTTAGAATTAGGGCTAAGGTTAGGTTTAGGCTTAGGCTTAGCGTTAGGGTTAGCGCTAGGGTTACGTTTAGGGTTAGGGATAGGGTTAAGTTTAGGGCTCGGGTTAGGATTAGGGTTACGGTTATGGTTAGGGTTAGGGTTAGGGTTAGTGGTAGGGGTTGGGTTAGGGTTAGGGCTAGGGTCAGGGTTGGGGCTAGGGTTAGGGTTAGGGTTATTGTAAGTGAGAGGGTTAGGGCTAAGCCTAGGGTTATGCTTAGGGTTA
>NC_139475.1:14762500-14772500 GCF_057233095.1 Heloderma suspectum
TAGGGTTAGGGTTAGGGTTAGGGTTAGGGTTAGGGCTAGGGCTAGGGCTACGGTTAGGGCTTGCGTCATGGCTAGGGTTAGGGTTCGGTGAGGTTTAGTGTTCGGAGTAGAGTTAGGGTTAGGGTGAGGGCTAGGTTTAGGGTGAGGGTTAGTTTTAGGGTTAGGGTTGGGCTAGGGTTATCATTAGGGTTAGGGCTAGGGTTAGGGTTAGGTTTATGATTATGGTTAGGGTTTTGGTTAGGTTTAGTGGTAGGCTTTGGGTTAGGGTTAGGGCTAGGGTTTGGGTTAGGGTTTGGGTTAGGGTTAGGGCTAGGGTGAGGTTTAGGGTTAGGGTTAGGGTTAGGTCTAGGGTTAGGGTTATCGTTAGGGTGACGCTTTGGGCTAGGGTTAGGGTTAGGGTTAGGGTTAGGGTTAGGGTTAGGGTTCGGGCTAGGGCTAGGGTTAGGGCTAGGGCTAGGGCTACGGATAGGGCTAGGGTTAGGGCTAGGGTTAGGGCTTAGGTTAGGGTTAGGGTTAGGGTTATGGTTCGGGTTAGGTATAGGGTGAGGGCTATGGTTAGGGTGAGGGTTCTGGTTAGTGTTAGGTCTAGGGTTAGCATTAGGGTTAGGGCTACGGTTATGGTTAGGGTTTGTGTTAGGGTTAGTGGTAGGCTTTGAGTTAGGGTAAGGTCTAGGGTTAGGGCTAGGGCTAGGGTAAGGGTTAGGGCTAGGGTTAGAACTAGAGCTAGGGCTAGGGTTAGGGTTAGAGTTCAGTTTTAGTTTAGGGTTACAGTTTGGTTTAGGGGTAGGGGTAGGGGTAGGGTTAGGTCTAGGCCTAGGGTTAGGGTTAAGGCTATAGTTAGGTTTAGGGTTAAGGTTAGGGTTAGCGCTAGGGTTAGGCTTAGGGTTAGGGTTAGGGCTAGGGTTAGGTTAAGGGCTCAGGTTAGGGTTAGGGTTACGGTTCTGGTTCTGGTTAGGGTTTGGGTTAGCGTTAGGGTTAGTGGTAGGTGTTGGGTTAGGGTTAGGGATAGGGATAGCGTTTAGGCTTGGATTAGGGTTAGGGTTACAGTTAGTGAGAGGGTTAGGTCTAAGGCTAGTGTTAGGGTGAGATTTAGGTTTAGGGATATGGTTTTTTGTTAGGGTTAGGGTTATGGTTAGCGTTAGGATTAGGGTTAGGGCTAGGGTTAGGTCGAGGGTTAGGGTTAGGGTTAGGGTTAGGGTTAGGGTTAAGGTTAGAGTTAGGGTTAGTGTTAGGGTTAGGGTTAGGGTTTGGGTTAGGGTTAGTGTTAAGGTTAGAGTTAGGGTTAGGGTTAAGGTTTGTGTTAGGGTTAGGGTTAGTGTTCGGGCTAGGGCTAGGGTTACTGCTAGGGCTACAGTTAGGGCTAAGGTTAGGGCTAGGGTTAGGGCTAGGGTTAGGGCTTGGGTTAGGGTTAGGGCTAGGGCTAGGGCTAGGGCAAGGGTTAGGGCAAGGGCTATGGTTAGGGTTAGAGTTCGGGTTAGGGTTACGGTTGGGTTTAGGGTGAGGGTCAGGACTAGGGTTAGGGTGAGGGTTAGGGTTAGTGTTAGGGCCTGGGTTAGCATTAGGGTCAGGGCTACGGTTAGGGTTAGGGGAGAGGTAGGGGTAGGATTAGGGTAGGGTTAGGGTTACGGCTATGGTTAGGGTTAGGGCTCGGACAAGGGTTAGGTCTAAGGCTAGGATTAGTGTTAGGGTTAGGGCTATGGCTAGGGCTTGGGCTAGGGCAAGGGTTAGGGTTAGGGTTAGGGTTAGGTATAGGGTGAGGGCTAGGGTTAGGGTGAGGGTTCTGGTTAGTGTTAGGGCTAGGGTGAGCATTAGGGTTAGGGCTACGGTTATGGTTAGGGTTTGTATTAGGGTTAGTGGTAGGCTTTGGGTTAGGGTAAGGTCTAGGGTTAGGGCTAGGGTTAGGGTTAATGTTAGGGCTAGGGCTAGGGTTAGGTTTGGGATAGGGATAGGGATAGGGATAGGGATAGGGATAGGGATAGGGATAGGGATAGGGATAGGACTAGGGATAGGGATAGGGCTAGGGCTAGGGCTAGGGCAAGGGTTAGGTCAAGGGCTATTGTTACGGTTAGGGTTAGGGTCAGTGTGAGGGCTATGGTTAGGGTGAGGGTGAGGGTGAGGGTTACGGCTAGGATTAGCGTTAGGGTTAGGGCTGGCATTAGCGTTAGCATTAGAGTTAGGTTTAGGTTTAGGGTTAGGGTTAGGGTTAGGGTTAGGGCTAGGGCTAGGGCTACGGTTAGGGCTTGCGTCATGTCTAGGGTTAGGGTTCAGTGAGGTTTAGGGTTAGGAGTAGAGTTAGGGTTAGGGTGAGGGCTAGGTTTAGGGTGAGGGTTAGTTTTAGGGTTAGGGTTAGGGCTAGGGTTATCATTAGGGTTAGGGCTAGGGTTAGGGTTAGGTTTATGATTATGATTAGGGTTTTGGTTAGGTTTAGTGGTAGGCTTTGGGTTAGGGTTAGGGCTAGGGTTTGGGTTAGGGTTAAGGTTAGAGTTAGGGTTAGGGTTAGGGTTTGGGTTAGGGTTAGGGTTAAGGTTAGAGTTAGGGTTAGGGTTAGGGTTTGTGTTAGGGTTAGGGTTAGTGTTCGGGCTAGGGCTAGGGTTACTGCTAGGGCTACAGTTAGGGCTAAGGTTAGGGCTAGGGTTAGGGCTAGGGTTAGGGCTTGGGTTAGGTTTAGGGCTAGGGCTAGGGCTAGGGCTAGGGCTAGGGCAAGGGATAGGCAAGGGCTATGGTTAGGGTTAGGGTTAGTGTTAGGGTAAGGGTTAGGGTTAGGGTTAGGGTTAGCGTGAGGGTTAGGGCTAGGGCTAGGGCTAGGGCAAGGGTTAGGGCAAGGGCTATGCTTAGAGTTAGAGTTAGGGTTAGGGTTAGGGTTGGGGTTTGGGTGAGGGTCAGGGCTAGTGTTAGGGTGAGGGTTAGGGTTAGTGTTAGGGCCAGGGTTAGCATTAGGGTCAGGGCTACGGTTAGGGGTAGGGGTAGGGGTAGGGGTAGGGGTAGGATTAGGGTAGTGTTAGGGTTACGGCTATGGTTAGGGTTAGGGTTAGGGTTAGGGTTAGAGTTAGGGCAAGGGTTAGGGCTAGAGTTCAGGTTAGGTTTAGGGTAGGGTTAGGGCTAGGGCTAGGGTTAGGGTTAGGGTTACGGTTAGGTTTAGGGCGAGGGCTAGGGCTAGGGCTAGGGTTTGTGTTAGGGTTAGTGCTAGGGCTAGGGCTAGGGTTAGTGTTAGGGTTAGGGTTAGGGTTAGGGTTAGGTTTAGGTGTAGGGTTAGGGTTAGGCTTAGGGGCAGGTTTAGGGGTAGGGCTAGGGTTAGTCGTAGTGTTAGAGCTAGGGCTAATCTTGGGATAGGGATAGGGATAAGGATAGGGATAGGGAGAGGGATAGGGATAGGGATAGGGATAGGGATAGGGTTAGTGTTAGTGTTAGTGTTAGGGCTCGGGCTAGGGTTAGGGTTAGGGTTAGGGTTAGGGTTAGGGTTAGGGTAAGGGCTAGGGTTAGGGTTAGGGTTAGGGCTAGGGTTAGGGTTAGGGTTCGGGCTAGGATTAGGGCTAGGGTTAGGGCTAGGGCTAGGGCTAGGGTAACGGTTAGGGCTAGGGTTAGAGCTAGAGCTAGGGCTAGGGTTAGGGTTCAGGTTCAGGTTCAGTTTAGGGTTACAGTTTGGGTTAGGGGCAGGGGTAGGGGTAGGGGTATGGTTACGGCTAGGCCTAGGGTTAGGGCTAGGGCTAGGGTTAGGTTTAGGGTTAGCGTTAGAGTTAGGATTAGCGCTAGGGTTAGGGTTATGGTTAGGTTTAGGGTTAGGTTCAGGTTTAGGGCTCGGGTTAGTGTTAGGTTTAGGGTTACGGTATTGGTTAGGGTTTGGGTTAGGGTTCGGGTTCGGGTTCGGGCTAGGGTTAGGTTTTGGGCTAGGATTAGGGTTAGGGTTACAGTTAGTGAGAGGGTTAGGGCTAAGGCTAGGGTTAGGGTGAAATTTAGGTTTAGGGATATGGTTTTTTGTTAGGGTTAGGGTTATGGTTAGCGTTGAGATTAGGGTTAGGGCTAGGGTTAGGTCGAGGGTTAGGGTTAGGGTTAGGGTTAGGGTTAGGGTTCGGGTTAGGGCTAGAGTTAGGGTTAGGGTGGGGTTAGGGATACGGCTAGGGTTTGGGCTTGGGTTAGGGTTAGGGTTAGGGTTAGGGCTAGGGATAGGACTAGGGATAGGGATAGGGATAGGGATAGGGATAGGGATAGGGCAAGGGTTAGGTCAAGGGCTATTGTTACGGTTAGGGTTAGGGTCAGTGTGAGGGCTATGGTTAGGGTGAGGGTGAGGGTTACGGCTAGGGTTAGCATTAGGGTTAGGGCTGGCGTTAGCGTTAGCATTAGAGTTAGGTTTAGGTTTAGGTTTAGGGTTAGGGTTAGGGTTAGGGCTAGGGCTAGGGCTACGGTTAGGGCTTGCGTCATGTCTAGGGTTAGGGTTCGGTGAGGTTTAGGGTTAGGAGTAGAGTTAGGGTTAGGGTGAGGGCTAGGTTTAGGGTGAGGGTTAGTTTTAGGGTTAGGGTTAGGGCTAGGGTTATCATTAGGTTAGGGCTAGGGTTAGGGTTAGGTTTATGATTATGGTTAGGGTTTTGGTTAGGTTTAGTGGTAGGCTTTGGGTTAGGGTTAGGGCTAGGGTTTGGGTTAGGGTTAAGGTTAGAGTTAGGGTTAGGGTTAGGGTTTGGGTTAGGGTTAGGGTTAAGGTTAGAGTTATGGTTAGGGTTAGGGTTTGTGTTAGGGTTAGGGTCAGTGTTCGGGCTGGGGCTAGGGTTACTGCTAGGGCTACAGTTAGGGCTAAGGTTAGGGCTAGGGTTAGGGCTAGGGTTAGGGCTTGGGTTAGGGTTAGGGCTAGGGCTAGGGCTAGAGCTAGGGCAAGGGTTAGGCAAGGGCTATGGTTAGGGTTGCGGTTAGGGTTAGGGTTAGGGTTAGGGTGAGGGTGAGGGTTACGGCTAGGGCTAGGGCTAGGGCAAGGGTTAGGGTAAGGGCTATGCTTAGAGTTAGAGTTAGGGTTAGGGTTAGGGTTGGGGTTAGGGTGAGGGTCAGGGCTAGGGTTAGGGTGAGGGTTAAGGTTAGTGTTAGGGCCAGGGTTAGCATTAGGGTCAGGGCTACGGTTAGGGTTAGGGGTAGGGGTAGGGGTAGGGGTAGGATTAGGGTAGTGTTAGGGTTACGGCTATGGTTAGGGTTAGGGTTAGGGTTAGGGTTAGAGTTAGGGCAAGGGTTAGGGCTAGAGTTCAGGTTAGGTTTAGGGTAGGTTTAGGGCTAGGGCTAGGGCTAGGGTTAGGGTTAGGGTTAGGGTTAGGTTTAGGGCGAGGGCTAGGGCTAGGGCTAGGGTTTGTGTTAGGGTTAGGGCTAGGGCTAGGGCTAGGGCTAGGGTTAGGGTTAGGGTTAGGGTTAGGGTTAGGGTTAGGGTTAGGGTTAGGGTTAGGTTTAGGTGTAGGGTTAGGGTTAGGCTTAGGGGCAGGTTTAGGGGTAGGGCTAGGGTTAGTTGTAGTGTTAGAGCTAGGGCTAGGGCTTGGGATAGGGATAGGAATAGGGATAGGGATAGGGATAGGGATAGGGATAGGGATAGGGATAGGGTTAGTGTTAGTGTTAGTGTTAGTGTTAGGGCTAGGGCTAGGGTTAGGGTTAGGGTTAGGGTTAGGGTTAGGGTTAGGGTTAGGGCTAGGGTTAGGGTTAGGGTTAGGGTTAGGGCTAGGGTTAGGGTTAGGGTTCGGGCTAGGATTAGGGCTAGGGTTAGGGCTAGGGCTAGGGCTAGGGTAACGGTTAGGGCTAGGGTTAGAGCTAGAGCTAGGGCTAGGGTTAGGGTTCAGGTTCAGGTTCAGTTTAGGGTTACAGTTTGGGTTAGGGGCAGGGGTAGGGGTAGGGGTATGGTTACGGCTAGGCCTAGGGTTAGGGCTAGGGCTAGGGTTAGGTTTAGGGTTAGCGTTAGAGTTAGGATTAGCGCTAGGGTTAGGGTTATGGTTAGGGTTAGGGTTAGGTTCAGGTTTAGGGCTCGGATTAGTGTTAGGTTTAGGGTTACGGTTCTGGTTAGGGTTTGGGTTAGGGTTAGGGTTAGTGGTAGGGGTTGGGTTAGGGCTAGGGTTAGGGTTTGGGCTAGGATTAGGGTTAGGGTTACAGTTAGTGAGAGGGTTAGGGCTAAGGCTAGGGTTAGGGTGAGATTTAGGTTTAGGGATATGGTTTTTTGTTAGGGTTAGGGTTATGGTAAGCGTTAGGATTAGGGTTAGGGCTAGGGTTAGGTCGAGGGTTAGGGTTAGGGTTAGTGGTAGGGGTTGGGTTAGGGTTAGGGCTAGGGTCAGGGTTGGGGCTAGGGTTAGGGTTAGGGTTATTGTAAGTGAGAGGGTTAGGGCTAAGCCTAGGGTTATGCTTAGGGTTAGGGATACTGTTTGGGTTAGGGTTAGGGTTAGGGTAAGGGTTTGGGTTAGGGTTAGGGCTAGGGTGAGGTTTAGGGTTAGGGTTAGGTTTAGGGTTAGTTCTAGGGTTAGGGTTATCGTTACGGTGACGCTTTGGGCTAGGGTTAGGGTTAGGGTTAGGTTTAGGGTTAGGGTTAGGGTTCGGGCTAGGGCTAGGGTTAGGGCTAGGGTTAGGGCTAGGGCTACGGATAGGGCTAGGGTAAGGTCTAAGGTTAGGGCTAGGGCTGGGGTTGGGGTTGAGGTTAGGGTTAGGGTTACGGTTGGGGTTGTGGTTGCTGTCGTGTTGTGGTTGGGGTTGGGGTTAGGGTTTGAGTTTGGGTTCGGGTTCCGGATAGGGTTAGAATTAGTGTTAGGGTTAGGGTTAGGGCTAGGGCTAGGGTTAGGGGTAGGCTTAGGTTTAGGGATACGGTTTGGATTAGGGTTAGGGTTAGGGCTAGGGTTTGGGTTAGGGTTAGGGTTAGGATTAGGGCTAGGGCTAGTGTTAGCGCTAGGGCTAGGGCTAGGGTAACGGTTAGGACATGCGTTAGAGCTAGAGTTAGGGCTAGCGTTAGGGTTCAGGTTCAGTTTAGGGTTAGAGTTTGAGTTTGGGGTAGGGGTAGGGTAGGTCTAGGGCTAGGGTTAGGGCTAGGCCTAGGGTTAGAATTAGGGCTAAGGTTAGGTTTAGGCTTAGGCTTAGCGTTAGGGTTAATGCTAGGGTTACGTTTAGGGTTAGTGATAGGGTTAGGTTTAGGGCTCGGGTTAGGGTTAGGGTTACTGTTACGGTTAGTGTTTGGGTTAGGGTTAGGGTTAGTGGTAGGGGTTGGGTTAGGGTTAGGGCTAGGGTCAGGGTTTGGGCTAGGGTTAGGGTTATGGTAAGTGAGAGGGCTAGGGCTAAGCCTAGGGTAAGGGTCAGGGTTAGGGTTAGGGATACTGTTTGGGTTAGGGTTAGGGTTACGGTTAGGGTTAGGGTTACGGTTAGGGTTAGGGTTAGGGTTAGGGTTAGGGTTAGGGCTAGGGTTATCATTAGGGTTAGGGCTAGGGTTAGGGTTAGGGTTAGGTTTATGATTATGGTTAGGGTTTTGGTTAGGTTTAGTGGTAGGCTTTGGGTTAGGGTTAGGGCTAGGGTTTGGGTTAGGGTTTGGGTTAGGGTTAGGGTTAGGATTAGGGCTAGGGCTAATCTTAGGGCTAGGGCTAGGGCTAGGGTAACGGTTAGGACATGCGTTAGAGCTAGAGTTAGGGCTAGCGTTAGGGTTCAGGTTCAGTTTAGGGTTACAGTTTGAGTTAGGGGTAGGGGTAGGGTAGGGCTAGGGCTAGGGTTAGGGCTAGGCCTAGGGTTAGAATTAGGGCTAAGGTTAGGTTTAGGGTTAGGGTTAGCGTTAGGGTTAGTGCTAGGGTTACGTTTAGGGTTAGGGATAGGGTTAGGTTTAGGGCTCGGGTTAGGGTTAGGGTTACGGTTATGGTTAGGGTTTGGGTTAGGGTTAGGGTTAGTGGTAGGGGTTGGGTTAGGGTTAGGGCTAGGGTCAGGGTTGGGGCTAGGGTTAGGGTTAGGGTTATTGTAAGTGAGAGGGTTAGGGCTAAGCCTAGGGTTATGCTTAGGGTTAGGGATACTGTTTGGGTTAGGGTTAGGGTTAGGGTAAGGGTTTGGGTTAGGGTTAGGGCTAGGGTGAGGTTTAGGGTTAGGGTTAGGGTTAGTTCTAGGGTTAGGGTTATCGTTAGGGTGACGCTTTGGGCTAGGGTTAGGGTTAGGGTTAGGTTTAGGGTTAGGGTTAGGGTTCGGGCTAGGGCTAGGGTTAGGGCTAGGGCTAGGGCTACGGATAGGGCTAGGGTAAGGTCTAGGGTTAGGGCTAGGGCTAGGGTAAGGGTTAGGGCTAGGGTTAGAACAAGAGCTAGGGCTAGGATTAGGGTTAGGGTTACAGTTAGTGAGAGGGTTAGGGCTAAGGCTAGTGTTAGGGTGAGATTTAGGTTTAGGGATATGGTTTTTTGTTAGGGTTAGGGTTAGGGTTAGGGTTAGGGTTAGGGTTAAGGTTAGGGTTAGGGTTAGGGTTAGGGTTAGGGTTACAGTTAGTGAGAGGGTTAGGGCTAAGGCTAGTGTTAGGGTGAGATTTAGGTTTAGGGATATGGTTTTTTGTTAGGGTTAGGGTTAGGGTTAGGGTTAGGGTTAGGGTTAAGGTTAGGGTTAGGGCTAGGATTAGGGTTAGGGTTACAGTTAGTGAGAGGGTTAGGGCTAAGGCTAGTGTTAGGGTGAGATTTAGGTTTAGGGATATGGTTTTTTGTTAGGGTTAGGGTTATGGTTAGCATTAGGATTAGGGTTAGGGCGAGGGTTAGGTCGAGGGTTAGGGTTAGGGCTAGGGTTAGGGTTAGGGTTAGGGTTAGGGTTAGGGTTAGGGTTAAGGTTAGGGTTAGGGTTAGGGTTAGGGTTAGGGTTATTGTAAGTGAGAGCGTTAGGGCTAAGCCTAGGGTTATGCTTAGGGTTAGGGATACTGTTTGGGTCAGGGTTAGGGTTAGGGTAAGGGTTTGGGTTAGGGTTAGGGCTAGGGTGAGGTTTAGGGTTAGGGTTAGGTTTAGGGTTAGTTCTAGGGTTAGGGTTATCGTTAGGGTGACGCTTTGGGCTAGGGTTAGGGTTAGGGTTAGGGTTAGGGTTAGGGTTAGGTTTAGGGTTAGGGTTAGGGTTTGGGCTAGGGCTAGGGTTAGGGCTAGGGCTAGGGCTACGGATAGGGCTAGGGTAAGGTCTAGGGTTAGGGCTAGGGCTGGGGTTGGGGTTGAGGTTAGGGTTAGGGTTTCGGTTGGGGTTGTGGTTGGTGTCGTGTTGTGGTTGGGGTTGGGGTTAGGGTTTGAGTTTGGGTTCGGGTTCCGGATAGGGTTAGAATTAGTGTTAGGGTTAGGGTTAGGGCTAGGGCTAGGGTTAGGGGTAGGCTTAGGTTTAGGGATACGGTTTGGATTAGGGTTAGGGTTAGGGCTAGGGTTTGGGTTAGGGTTAGGGTTAGGATTAGGGCTAGGGCTAGTGTTAGCGCTAGGGCTAGGGCTAGGGTAACGGTTAGGACATGCGTTAGAGCTAGAGTTAGGGCTAGCGTTAGGGTTCAGGTTCAGTTTAGGGTTACAGTTTGAGTTAGGGGTAGGGGTAGGGTAGGGCTAGGGCTAGGGTTAGGGCTAGGCCTAGGGTTAGAATTAGGGCTAAGGTTAGGTTTAGGCTTAGGCTTAGCGTTAGGGTTAATGCTAGGGTTACGTTTAGGGTTAGTGATAGGGTTAGGTTTAGGGCTCGGGTTAGGGTTAGGGTTACTGTTACGGTTAGTGTTTGGGTTAGGGTTAGGGTTAGTGGTAGGGGTTGGGTGAGGGTTAGGGCTAGGGTCAGGGTTTGGGCTAGGGTTAGGGTTAGGTTTATGGTAAGTGAGAGGGCTAGGGCTAAGCCTAGGGTAAGGGTCAGGGTTAGGGTTAGGGATACTGTTCGGGTTAGGGTTCGGGTTATGGTTAGGGTTAGGGTTAGGTTTAGGGTTAGGGTTAGGGTTAGGGTTAGGGCTAGGGTTATCATTAGGGTTAGGGCTAGGGTTAGGGTTAGGGTTAGGTTTATGATTATGGTTAGGGTTTTGGTTAGGTTTAGTGGTAGGCTTTGGGTTAGGGTTAGGGCT
>NC_139475.1:14775000-14785000 GCF_057233095.1 Heloderma suspectum
GGTTAGGGATCAGGTTCAGGTTCAGTTTAGGGTTACAGTTTGGGTTAGGGGCAGGGGTAGGGGTAGGGGTATGGTTACGGCTAGGCCTAGGGTTAGGGCTAGGGATAGGGTTAGGTTTAGGGTTAGCGTTAGAGTTAGGATTAGCGCTAGGGTTAGGGTTATGGTTAGGGTTAGGGTTAGGTTCAGGTTTAGGGCTCGGGTTAGTGTTAGGTTTAGGGTTATGGTTCTGGTTAGGGTTTGGGTTAGGGTTAGGGTTAGGATTAGGGCTAGGGCTAGTGTTAGGGCTAGGGCTAGGGCTAGGGTAACGGTTAGGACATGCGTTAGAGCTGGAGTTAGGGCTAGCATTACGGTTCAGGTTCAGTTTAGGGTTACAGTTTGAGTTAGGGGTAGGGGTAGGGTAGGGCTAGGGCTAGGGTTAGGGCTAGGCCTAGGGTTAGAATTAGGGCTAAGGTTAGGTTTAGGCTTAGGCTTAGCGTTAGGGTTAGCGCTAGGGTTACGTTTAGGGTTAGGGATAGGGTTAGGTTTAGGGCTCGGGTTAGGGTTAGGGTTACGGTTATGGTTAGGGTTTGGGTTAGGGTTAGGGTTAGTGGTAGGGGTTGGGTTAGGGTTAGGGCTAGGGTCAGGGTTGGGACTAGGGTTAGGGTTAGGGTTATTGTAAGTGAGAGGGTTAGGGCTAAGCCTAGGGTTATGCTTAGGGTTAGGGATACTGTTTGGGTTAGGGTTAGGGTTAGGGTAAGGGTTTGGGTTAGGGTTAGGGCTAGGGTGAGGTTTAGGGTTAGGGTTAGGGTTAGTTCTAGGGTTAGGGTTATCGTTAGGGTGACGCTTTGGGCTAGGGTTAGGGTTAGGGTTAGGGTTAGGGTTAGGGTTAGGGTTCGGGCTAGGGCTAGGGTTAGGGCTAGGGCTAGGGCTACGGATAGGGCTAGGGTAAGGTCTAGGGTTAGGGCTAGGGCTAGGGTAAGGGTTAGGGCTAGGGTTAGAACTAGAGCTAGGGCTAGGATTAGGGTTAGGGTTACAGTTAGTGAGAGGGTTAGGGCTAAGGCTAGTGTTAGGGTGAGATTTAGGTTTAGGGATATGGTTTTTTGTTAGGGTTATGGTTATGGTTAGCATTAGGATTAGGATTAGGACGAGGGTTAGGGTTAGGGTTAGGGTTAGGGTTAGGGTGAGGGTTAGGGTTAGGGTTGGGGTTAGGTTGAGGGTCAGGGCTAGGGTTAGGGTGAGGGATACTGTTTGGGTTAGGGTTAGGGTTACGGTTAGGGTTAGGGTTAGGGTTAGGGTTAGGGTGAGGGTGAGGGTTAGGGTTGGGGTTAGGGTGAGGGTCAGGGCTAGGGTTAGGGTGAGGGTTAGGGTTAGTGCTAGGGCCAGGGTTAGCATTAGGGTCAGGGCTACGGTTAGGGTTAGGGGTAGGGGTAGGGGTAGGATTAGGGTAGTGTTAGGGTCACGGCTATGGTTAGGGTTAGGGTTAGGGTTAGGGTTAGGGTTAGGGTTAGGGTTAGGGTTAGAGTTAGGGCAAGGGTTAGGGCTAGAGTTCAGGTTAGGTTTAGGGTAGGGTTAGGGCTAGGGCTAGGGTTACGGTTAGGGTTAGGGTTAGGTTTAGGGCGAGGGCTAGGGCTAGGGTTTGTGTTAGGGTTAGGGCTAGGGCTAGGGCTAGGGTTAGTGTTAGGGTTAGGGTTAGGGTTAGGGTTAGGTTTAGGTGTAGGGTTAGGGTTAGGCTTAGGGGCAGGTTTAGGGGTAGGGCTAGGGTTAGTTGTAGTGTTAGAGCTAGGGCTAGGGCTTGGGATAGGGATAGGGATAGGGATAGGGATAGGGATAGGGATAGGGATAGGGATCGGGTTAGTGTTAGTGTTAGTGTTAGGGCTAGGGCTAGGGTTAGGGTTAGGGTTAGGGTTAAGGTTAGGGTTAGGGTTAGGGTTAGGGTTAGGGCTAGGGATAGGGTTAGGGTTAGGGCTAGGGTTAGGGTTAGGGTTCGGGCTAAGATTAGGGCTAGGGTTAGGGCTAGGGCTAGGGCTAGGGCTAGGGTAACGGTTAGGGCTAGGGTTAGAGCTAGAGCTAGGGCTAGGGTTAGGGTTCAGGTTCAGGTTCAGTTTAGGGTTACAGTTTGGGTTAGGGGCAGGGGTAGGGGTAGGGCTATGGTTACGGCTAGGCCTAGGGTTAGGGCTAGGGCTAGGGTTAGGTTTAGGGTTAGCGTTAGAGTTAGGATTAGCGCTAGGGTTAGGGTTATGGTTAGGGTTAGGGTTAGGTTCAGGTTTAGGGCTCGGGTTAGTGTTAGGTTTAGGGTTACGGTTCTGGTTAGGGTTTGGGTTAGGGTTAGGGTTAGGATTAGGGCTAGGGCTAGTGTTAGGGCTAGGGCTAGGGCTAGGGTAACGGTTAGGACATGCGTTAGAGCTAGAGTTAGGGCTAGCGTTAGGGTTCAGGTTCAGTTTAGGGTTACAGTTTGAGTTAGGGGTAGGGGTAGGGTAGGGCTAGGGCTAGGGTTAGGGCTAGGCCTAGGGTTAGAATTAGGGCTAAGGTTAGGTTTAGGGTTAGGGTTAGCATTAGGGTTAGCGCTAGGGTTACGTTTAGGGTTAGGGATAGGGTTAGGTTTAGGGCTCGGGTTAGGGTTAGGGTTACGGTTATGGTTAGGGTTTGGGTTAGGGTTAGGGTTAGTGGTAGGGGTTGGGTTAGGGTTAGGGCTAGGGTCAGGGTTGGGGCTAGGGTTAGGGTTAGGGTTATTGTAAGTGAGAGGGTTAGGGCTAAGCCTAGGGTTATGCTTAGGGTTAGGGATACTGTTTGGGTTAGGGTTAGGGTTAGGGTAAGGGTTTGGGTTAGGGTTAGGGCTAGGGTGAGGTTTTGGGTTAGGGTTAGGGTTAGGGTTAGTTCTAGGGTTAGGGTTATCGTTAGGGTGACGCTTTGGGCTAGGGTTAGGTTTAGGGTTAGGTTTAGGTTTAGGGTTCGGGCTAGGGCTAGGGTTAGGGCTAGGGCTAGGGCTACGGATAGGGCTAGGGTAAGGTCTAGGGTTAGGGCTAGGGCTAGGGTAAGGGTTAGGGCTAGGGTTAGAACTAGAGCTAGGGCTAGGATTAGGGTTAGGGTTACAGTTAGTGAGAGGGTTAGGGCTAAGGCTAGTGTTAGGGTGAGATTTAGGTTTAGGGATATGGTTTTTTGTTAGGGTTAGGGTTATGGTTAGCGTTAGGATTAGGGTTAGGGCTAGGGTTAGGTCGAGGGTTAGGGTTAGGGTTAGGGTTAGGGCTAGGGTCAGGGTTGGGGCTAGGGTTAGGGTTAGGGTTATTGTAAGTGAGAGGGTTAGGGCTAAGCCTAGGGTTATGCTTAGGGTTAGGGATACTGTTTGGGTTAGGGTTAGGGTTAGGGTAAGGGTTTGGGTTAGGGTTAGGGCTAGGGTGAGGTTTAGGGTTAGGGTTAGTTTTAGGGTTAGTTCTAGGGTTAGGGTTATCGTTAGGGTGACGCTTTGGGCTAGGGTTAGGGTTAGGGTTAGGGTTAGGTTTAGGGTTAGGGTTAGGGTTCGGGCTAGGGCTAGGGTTAGGGCTAGGGCTAGGGCTATGGATAGGGCTAGGGTAAGGTCTAGGGTTAGGGCTAGGGCTGGGGTTGGGGTTGAGGTTAGGGTTAGGGTTATGGTTGGGGTTGTGGTTGCTGTCGTGTTGTGGTTGGGGTTGGGGTTAGGGTTTGAGTTTGGGTTCGGGTTCCGGATAGGGTTAGAATTAGTGTTAGGGTTAGGGTTAGGGCTAGGGCTAGGGTTAGGGGTAGGCTTAGGTTTAGGGATACGGTTTGGATTAGGGTTAGGGTTAGGGCTAGGGTTTGGGTTAGGGTTAGGGTTAGGATTAGGGCTAGGGCTAGTGTTAGCGCTAGGGCTAGGGCTAGGGTAACGGTTAGGACATGCGTTAGAGCTAGAGTTAGGGCTAGCGTTAGGGTTCAGGTTCAGTTTAGGGTTACAGTTTGAGTTTGGGGTAGGGGTAGGGTAGGGCTAGGGCTAGGGTTAGGGCTAGGCCTAGGGTTAGAATTAGGGCTAAGGTTAGGTTTAGGCTTAGGCTTAGCGTTAGGGTTAATGCTAGGGTTACGTTTAGGGTTAGTGATAGGGTTAGGTTTAGGGCTCGGGTTAGGGTTAGGGTTACTGTTACGGTTAGTGTTTGGGTTAGGGTTAGGGTTAGTGGTAGGGGTTGGGTTAGGGTTAGGGCTAGGGTCAGGGTTTGGGCTAGGGTTAGGGTTATGGTAAGTGAGAGGGCTAGGGCTAAGCCTAGGGTAAGGGTCAGGGTTAGGGTTAGGGATACTGTTTGGGTTAGGGTTAGGGTTACGGTTAGGGTTAGGGTTAGGGTTGGGGTTAGGGTTAGGGTTAGGGTTATGGTTAGGGTTAGGGTTAGGGCTAGGGTTATCATTAGAATTAGGGCTAGGGTTAGTGTTAGGGTTAGGTTTATGATTATGGTTAGGGTTTTGGTTAGGTTTAGTGGTAGGCTTTGGGTTAGGGTTAGGACTAGGGTTTGGGTTAGGGTTTGGGTTAGGGTTAGGGTTAGGATTAGGGCTAGGGCTAGTCTTAGGGCTAGGCCTAGGGCTAGGGTAACGGTTAGGACATGCGTTAGAGCTAGAGTTAGGGCTAGCGTTAGGGTTCAGGTTCAGTTTAGGGTTACAGTTTGAGTTATGGGTAGGGGTAGGGTAGGGCTAGGGCTAGGGTTAGGGCTAGGCCTAGGGTTAGAATTAGGGCTAAGGTTAGGTTTAGGGTTAGGGTTAGCGTTAGGGTTAGCGCTAGGGTTACGTTTAGGGTTAGGGATAGGGTTAGGTTTAGGGCTCGGGTTAGGGTTAGGGTTACGGTTATGGTTAGTGTTTGGGTTAGGGTTAGGGTTAGTGGTAGGGGTTGGGTTAGGGTTAGGGCTAGGGTCAGGGTTGGGGCTAGGGTTAGGGTTAGGGTTATTGTAAGTGAGAGCGTTAGGGCTAAGCCTAGGGTTATGCTTAGGGTTAGGGATACTGTTTGGGTTAGGGTTAGGGTTAGGGTAAGGGTTTGGGTTAGGGTTAGGGCTAGGGTGAGGTTTAGGGTTAGGGTTAGGTTTAGGGTTAGTTCTAGGGTTAGGGTTATCGTTAGGGTGACGCTTTGGGCTAGGGTTAGGGTTAGGGTTAGGGTTAGGGTTAGGGTTAGGGTTAGGTTTAGGGTTAGGGTTAGGGTTCGGGCTAGGGCTAGGGTTAGGGCTAGGGCTAGGGCTACGGATAGGGCTAGGGTAAGGTCTAGGGGTAGGGCTAGGGCTGGGGTTGGGGTTGAGGTTAGGGTTAGGGTTACGGTTGGGGTTGTGGTTGGTGTCGTGTTGTGGTTGGGGTTGGGGTTAGGGTTTGAGTTTGGGTTCGGGTTCCGGATAGGGTTAGAATTAGTGTTAGGGTTAGGGTTAGGGCTAGGGCTAGGGTTAGGGGTAGGCTTAGGTTTAGGGATACGGTTTGGATTAGGGTTAGGGTTAGGGCTAGGGTTTGGGTTAGGGTTAGGGTTAGGATTAGGGCTAGGGCTAGTGTTAGCGCTAGGGCTAGGGCTAGGGTGACGGTTAGGGCTAGGGTTAGAGCTAGAGCTAGGGCTAGGGTTAGGGTTCAGGTTCAGGTTCAGTTTAGGGTTACAGTTTGGGTTAGGGGCAGGGGTAGGGGTAGGGGTATGGTTACAGCTAGGCCTAGGGTTAGGGCTAGGGCTAGGGTTAGGTTTAGGGTTAGCGTTAGAGTTAGGATTAGCGCTAGGGTTAGGGTTATGGTTAGGGTTAGGGTTAGGTTCAGGTTTAGGGCTCGGGTTAGTGTTAGGTTTAGGGTTACGGTTCTGGTTAGGGTTTGGGTTAGGGTTAGGGTTAGGATTAGGGCTAGGGCTAGTGTTAGGGCTAGGGCTAGGGCTAGGGTAACGGTTAGGACATGCGTTAGAGCTAGAGTTAGGGCTAGCGTTAGGGTTCAGGTTCAGTTTAGGGTTACAGTTTGAGTTAGGGGTAGGGGTAGGGTAGGGCTAGGGCTAGGGTTAGGGCTAGGCCTAGGGTTAGAATTAGGGCTAAGGTTAGGTTTAGGGTTAGGGTTAGCATTAGGGTTAGCGCTAGGGTTACGTTTAGGGTTAGGGATAGGGTTAGGTTTAGGGCTCGGGTTAGGGTTAGGGTTACGGTTATGGTTATGGTTTGGGTTAGGGTTAGGGTTAGTGGTAGGGGTTGGGTTAGGGTTAGGGCTAGGGTCAGGGTTGGGGCTAGGGTTAGGGTTAGGGTTATTGTAAGTGAGAGGGTTAGGGCTAAGCCTAGGGTTATGCTTAGGGTTAGGGATACTGTTTGGGTTAGGGTTAGGGTTAGGGTAAGGGTTTGGGTTAGGGTTAGGGCTAGGGTGAGGTTTTGGGTTAGGGTTAGGGTTGGGGTTAGTTCTAGGGTTAGGGTTATCATTAGGGTGACGCTTTGGGCTAGGGTTAGGGTTAGGGTTAGGGTTAGGTTTAGGGTTAGGGTTAGGGTTCGGGCTAGGGCTAGGGTTAGGGCTAGGGCTAGGGCTACGGATAGGGCTAGGGTAAGGTCTAGGGTTAGGGCTAGGGCTAGGGTAAGGGTTAGGGCTAGGGTTAGAACTAGAGCTAGGGCTAGGATTAGGGTTAGGGTTACAGTTAGTGAGAGGGTTAGGGCTAAGGCTAGTGTTAGGGTGAGATTTAGGTTTAGGGATATGGTTTTTTGTTAGGGTTAGGGTTATGGTTAGCGTTAGGATTAGGGTTAGGGCTAGGGTTAGGTCGAGGGTTAGGGTTAGGGTTAGGGTTAGGGTTAGGGTTAGGGCTAGGGTCAGGGTTGGGGCTAGGGTTAGGGTTAGGGTTATTGTAAGTGAGAGGGTTAGGGCTAAGCCTAGGGTTATGCTTAGGGTTAGGGATACTGTTTGGGTTAGGGTTAGGGTTAGGGTAAGGGTTTGGGTTAGGGTTAGGGCTAGGGTGAGGTTTAGGGTTAGGGTTAGGTTTAGGGTTAGTTCTAGGGTTAGGGGTATCGTTAGGGTGACGCTTTGGGCTAGGGTTAGGGTTAGGGTTAGGGTTAGGGTTAGGTTTAGGGTTAGGGTTAGGGTTAGGGTTCGGGCTAGGGCTAGGGTTAGGGCTAGGGTTAGGGCTAGGGATACGGATAGGGCTAGGGTAAGGTCTAGGGTTAGGGCTAGGGCTGGGGTTGGGGTTGAGGTTAGGGTTAGGGTTACGGTTGGGGTTGTGGTTGCTGTCGTGTTGTGGTTGGGGTTGGGGTTAGGGTTTGAGTTTGGGTTCAGGTTCCGGATAGGGTTAGAATTAGTGTTAGGGTTAGGGTTAGGGCTAGGGCTAGGGTTAGGGGTAGGCTTAGGTTTAGGGATACGGTTTGGATTAGGGTTAGGGTTAGGGCTAGGGTTTGGGTTAGGGTTAGGGTTAGGATTAGGGCTAGGGCTAGTGTTAGCGCTAGGGCTAGGGCTAGGGTAACGGTTAGGACATGCGTTAGAGCTAGAGTTAGGGCTAGCGTTAGGGTTCAGGTTCAGTTTAGGGTTACAGTTTGAGTTTGGGGTAGGGGTAGGGTAGGGCTAGGGCTAGGGTTAGGGCTAGGCCTAGGGTTAGAATTAGGGCTAAGGTTAGGTTTAGGCTTAGGCTTAGCGTTAGGGTTAATGCTAGGGTTACGTTTAGGGTTAGTGATAGGGTTAGGTTTAGGGCTCGGGTTAGGGTTAGGGTTACTGTTATGGTTAGTGTTTGGGTTAGGGTTAGGGTTAGTGGTAGGGGTTGGGTTAGGGTTAGGGCTAGGGTCAGGGTTTGGGCTAGGGTTAGGGTTATGGTAAGTGAGAGGGCTAGGGCTAAGCCTAGGGTAAGGGTCAGGGTTAGGGTTAGGGATACTGTTTGGGTTAGGGTTAGGGTTACGGTTAGGGTTAGGGTTAGGGTTGGGGTTAGGGTTAGGGTTAGGGTTATGGTTAGGGTTAGGGTTAGGGCTAGGGTTATCATTAGAATTAGGGCTAGGGTTAGTGTTAGGGTTAGGTTTATGATTATGGTTAGGGTTTTGGTTAGGTTTAGTGGTAGGCTTTGGGTTAGGGTTAGGGCTAGGGTTTGGGTTAGGGTTTGGGTTAGGGTTAGGGTTAGGATTAGGGCTAGGGCTAGTCTTAGGGCTAGGCCTAGGGCTAGGGTAACGGTTAGGACATGCGTTAGAGCTAGAGTTAGGGCTAGCGTTAGGGTTCAGGTTCAGTTTAGGGTTACAGTTTGAGTTATGGGTAGGGGTAGGGTAGGGCTAGGGCTAGGGTTAGGGCTAGGCCTAGGGTTAGAATTAGGGCTAAGGTTAGGTTTAGGGTTAGGGTTAGCGTTAGGGTTAGCGCTAGGGTTACGTTTAGGGTTAGGGATAGGGTTAGGTTTAGGGCTCTGGTTAGGGTTAGGGTTACGGTTATGGTTAGGGTTTGGGTTAGGGTTAGGGTTAGTGGTAGGGGTTGGGTTAGGGTTAGGGCTAGGGTCAGGGTTGGGGCTAGGGTTAGGGTTAGGGTTATTGTAAGTGAGAGCGTTAGGGCTAAGCCTAGGGTTATGCTTAGGGTTAGGGATACTGTTTGGGTCAGGGTTAGGGTTAGGGTAAGGGTTTGGGTTAGGGTTAGGGCTAGGGTGAGGTTTAGGGTTAGGGTTAGGTTTAGGGTTAGTTCTAGGGTTAGGGTTATCGTTAGGGTGACGCTTTTGGCTAGGGTTAGGGTTAGGGTTAGGGTTAGGGTTAGGTTTAGGGTTAGGGTTAGGGTTAGGGTTTGGGCTAGGGCTAGGGTTAGGGCTAGGGCTAGGGCTACGGATAGGGCTAGGGTAAGGTCTAGGGTTAGGGCTAGGGCTGGGGTTGGGGTTGAGGTTAGGTTTAGGGTTACGGTTGGGGTTGTGGTTGGTGTCGTGTTGTGGTTGGGGTTGGGGTTAGGGTTTGAGTTTGGGTTCGGGTTCCGGACAGGGTTAGAATTAGTGTTAGGGTTAGGGTTAGGGCTAGGGCTAGGGTTAGGGGTAGGCTTAGGTTTAGGGATACGGTTTGGATTAGGGTTAGGGTTAGGGCTAGGGTTTGGGTTAGGGTTAGGGTTAGGATTAGGGCTAGGGCTAGTGTTAGCGCTAGGGCTAGGGCTAGGGTAACGGTTAGGACATGCGTTAGAGCTAGAGTTAGGGCTAGCGTTAGGGTTCAGGTTCAGTTTAGGGTTACAGTTTGAGTTAGGGGTAGGGGTAGGGTAGGGCTAGGGCTAGGGTTAGGGCTAGGCCTAGGGTTAGAATTAGGGCTAAGGTTAGGTTTAGGCTTAGGCTTAGCGTTAGGGTTAATGCTAGGGTTACGTTTAGGGTTAGTGATAGGGTTAGGTTTAGGGCTCGGGTTAGGGTTAGGGTTACTGTTACGGTTAGTGTTTGGGTTAGGGTTAGGGTTAGTGGTAGGGGTTGGGTTAGGGTTAGGGCTAGGGTCAGGGTTTGGGCTAGGGTTAGGGTTAGGTTTATGGTAAGTGAGAGGGCTAGGGCTAAGCCTAGGGTAAGGGTCAGGGTTAGGGTTAGGGATACTGTTTGGGTTAGGGTTAGGGTTATGGTTAGGGTTAGGGTTAGGTTTAGGGTTAGGGTTAGGGTTAGGGCTAGGGTTATCATTAGGGTTAGGGCTAGGGTTAGGGTTAGGGTTAGGTTTATGATTATGGTTAGGGTTTTGGTTAGGTTTAGTGGTAGGCTTTGGGTTAGGGTTAGGGCTAGGGTTTGGGTTAGGGTTAGGGTTAGGGTTAGGATTAGGGCTAGGGCTAATCTTGGGGCTAGGGCTAGGGCTAGGGTAACGGTTAGGACATGCGTTAGAGCTAGAGTTAGGGCTAGCGTTAGGGTTCAGGTTCAGTTTAGGGTTACAGTTTGAGTTAGGGGTAGGGGTAGGGTAGGGCTAGGGCTAGGGTTAGGGCTAGGCCTAGGGTTAGAATTAGGGCTAAGGTTAGGTTTAGGGTTAGGGTTAGCGTTAGGGTTAGCGCTAGGGTTACGTTTAGGGTTAGGGATAGGGTTAGGTTTAGGGCTCGGGTTAGGGTTAGGGTTACGGTTATTGTTAGGGTTTGGGTTAGGGTTAGGGTTAGTGGTAGGGGTTGGGTTAGGGTTAGGGCTAGGGTC
>NC_139475.1:14797500-14802500 GCF_057233095.1 Heloderma suspectum
TAGGGTTTGGGTTAGGGTTAGGGTTAGGATTAGGGCTAGGGCTAGTGTTAGCACTAGGGCTAGGGCTAGGGTAACGGTTAGGACATGCGTTAGAGCTAGAGTTAGGGCTAGCGTTAGGGTTCAGGTTCAGTTTAGGGTTACAGTTTGAGTTATGGGTAGGGGTAGGGTAGGGCTAGGGCTAGGGTTAGGGCTAGGCCTAGGGTTAGAATTAGGGCTAAGGTTAGGTTTAGGGTTAGGGTTAGCGTTAGGGTTAGCGCTAGGGTTACGTTTAGGGTTAGGGATAGGGTTAGGTTTAGGGCTCGGGTTAGGGTTAGGGTTACGGTTATGGTTAGTGTTTGGGTTAGGGTTAGGGTTAGTGGTAGGGGTTGGGTTAGGGTTAGGGCTAGGGTCAGGGTTGGGGCTAGGGTTAGGGTTAGGGTTATTGTAAGTGAGAGCGTTAGGGCTAAGCCTAGGGTTATGCTTAGGGTTAGGGATACTGTTTGGGTTAGGGTTAGGGTTAGGGTAAGGGTTTGGGTTAGGGTTAGGGCTAGGGTGAGGTTTAGGGTTAGGGTTAGGTTTAGGGTTAGTTCTAGGGTTAGGGTTATCGTTAGGGTGACGCTTTGGGCTAGGGTTAGGGTTAGGGTTAGGGTTAGGGTTAGGGTTAGGTTTAGGGTTAGGGTTAGGGTTCGGGCTAGGGCTAGGGTTAGGGCTAGGGCTAGGGCTACGGATAGGGCTAGGGTAAGGTCTAGGGTTAGGGCTAGGGCTGGGGTTGGGGTTGAGGTTAGGGTTAGGGTTACGGTTGGGGTTGTGGTTGGTGTCGTGTTGTGGTTGGGGTTGGGGTTAGGGTTTGAGTTTGGGTTCGGGTTCCGGATAGGGTTAGAATTAGTGTTAGGGTTAGGGTTAGGGCTAGGGCTAGGGTTAGGGGTAGGCTTAGGTTTAGGGATACGGTTTGGATTAGGGTTAGGGTTAGGGCTAGGGTTTGGGTTAGGGTTAGGGTTAGGATTAGGGCTAGGGCTAGTGTTAGCGCTAGGGCTAGGGCTAGGGTGACGGTTAGGGCTAGGGTTAGAGCTAGAGCTAGGGCTAGGGTTAGGGTTCAGGTTCAGGTTCAGTTTAGGGTTACAGTTTGGGTTAGGGGCAGGGGTAGGGGTAGGGGTATGGTTACAGCTAGGCCTAGGGTTAGGGCTAGGGCTAGGGTTAGGTTTAGGGTTAGCGTTAGAGTTAGGATTAGCGCTAGGGTTAGGGTTATGGTTAGGGTTAGGGTTAGGTTCAGGTTTAGGGCTCGGGTTAGTGTTAGGTTTAGGGTTACGGTTCTGGTTAGGGTTTGGGTTAGGGTTAGGGTTAGGATTAGGGCTAGGGCTAGTGTTAGGGCTAGGGCTAGGGCTAGGGTAACGGTTAGGACATGCGTTAGAGCTAGAGTTAGGGCTAGCGTTAGGGTTCAGGTTCAGTTTAGGGTTACAGTTTGAGTTAGGGGTAGGGGTAGGGTAGGGCTAGGGCTAGGGTTAGGGCTAGGCCTAGGGTTAGAATTAGGGCTAAGGTTAGGTTTAGGGTTAGGGTTAGCATTAGGGTTAGCGCTAGGGTTACGTTTAGGGTTAGGGATAGGGTTAGGTTTAGGGCTCGGGTTAGGGTTAGGGTTACGGTTATGGTTATGGTTTGGGTTAGGGTTAGGGTTAGTGGTAGGGGTTGGGTTAGGGTTAGGGCTAGGGTCAGGGTTGGGGCTAGGGTTAGGGTTAGGGTTATTGTAAGTGAGAGGGTTAGGGCTAAGCCTAGGGTTATGCTTAGGGTTAGGGATACTGTTTGGGTTAGGGTTAGGGTTAGGGTAAGGGTTTGGGTTAGGGTTAGGGCTAGGGTGAGGTTTTGGGTTAGGGTTAGGGTTGGGGTTAGTTCTAGGGTTAGGGTTATCATTAGGGTGACGCTTTGGGCTAGGGTTAGGGTTAGGGTTAGGGTTAGGTTTAGGGTTAGGGTTAGGGTTCGGGCTAGGGCTAGGGTTAGGGCTAGGGCTAGGGCTACGGATAGGGCTAGGGTAAGGTCTAGGGTTAGGGCTAGGGCTAGGGTAAGGGTTAGGGCTAGGGTTAGAACTAGAGCTAGGGCTAGGATTAGGGTTAGGGTTACAGTTAGTGAGAGGGTTAGGGCTAAGGCTAGTGTTAGGGTGAGATTTAGGTTTAGGGATATGGTTTTTTGTTAGGGTTAGGGTTATGGTTAGCGTTAGGATTAGGGTTAGGGCTAGGGTTAGGTCGAGGGTTAGGGTTAGGGTTAGGGTTAGGGTTAGGGTTAGGGCTAGGGTCAGGGTTGGGGCTAGGGTTAGGGTTAGGGTTATTGTAAGTGAGAGGGTTAGGGCTAAGCCTAGGGTTATGCTTAGGGTTAGGGATACTGTTTGGGTTAGGGTTAGGGTTAGGGTAAGGGTTTGGGTTAGGGTTAGGGCTAGGGTGAGGTTTAGGGTTAGGGTTAGGTTTAGGGTTAGTTCTAGGGTTAGGGGTATCGTTAGGGTGACGCTTTGGGCTAGGGTTAGGGTTAGGGTTAGGGTTAGGGTTAGGGTTAGGTTTAGGGTTAGGGTTAGGGTTAGGGTTCGGGCTAGGGCTAGGGTTAGGGCTAGGGTTAGGGCTAGGGATACGGATAGGGCTAGGGTAAGGTCTAGGGTTAGGGCTAGGGCTGGGGTTGGGGTTGAGGTTAGGGTTAGGGTTACGGTTGGGGTTGTGGTTGCTGTCGTGTTGTGGTTGGGGTTGGGGTTAGGGTTTGAGTTTGGGTTCAGGTTCCGGATAGGGTTAGAATTAGTGTTAGGGTTAGGGTTAGGGCTAGGGCTAGGGTTAGGGGTAGGCTTAGGTTTAGGGATACGGTTTGGATTAGGGTTAGGGTTAGGGCTAGGGTTTGGGTTAGGGTTAGGGTTAGGATTAGGGCTAGGGCTAGTGTTAGCGCTAGGGCTAGGGCTAGGGTAACGGTTAGGACATGCGTTAGAGCTAGAGTTAGGGCTAGCGTTAGGGTTCAGGTTCAGTTTAGGGTTACAGTTTGAGTTTGGGGTAGGGGTAGGGTAGGGCTAGGGCTAGGGTTAGGGCTAGGCCTAGGGTTAGAATTAGGGCTAAGGTTAGGTTTAGGCTTAGGCTTAGCGTTAGGGTTAATGCTAGGGTTACGTTTAGGGTTAGTGATAGGGTTAGGTTTAGGGCTCGGGTTAGGGTTAGGGTTACTGTTATGGTTAGTGTTTGGGTTAGGGTTAGGGTTAGTGGTAGGGGTTGGGTTAGGGTTAGGGCTAGGGTCAGGGTTTGGGCTAGGGTTAGGGTTATGGTAAGTGAGAGGGCTAGGGCTAAGCCTAGGGTAAGGGTCAGGGTTAGGGTTAGGGATACTGTTTGGGTTAGGGTTAGGGTTACGGTTAGGGTTAGGGTTAGGGTTGGGGTTAGGGTTAGGGTTAGGGTTATGGTTAGGGTTAGGGTTAGGGCTAGGGTTATCATTAGAATTAGGGCTAGGGTTAGTGTTAGGGTTAGGTTTATGATTATGGTTAGGGTTTTGGTTAGGTTTAGTGGTAGGCTTTGGGTTAGGGTTAGGGCTAGGGTTTGGGTTAGGGTTTGGGTTAGGGTTAGGGTTAGGATTAGGGCTAGGGCTAGTCTTAGGGCTAGGCCTAGGGCTAGGGTAACGGTTAGGACATGCGTTAGAGCTAGAGTTAGGGCTAGCGTTAGGGTTCAGGTTCAGTTTAGGGTTACAGTTTGAGTTATGGGTAGGGGTAGGGTAGGGCTAGGGCTAGGGTTAGGGCTAGGCCTAGGGTTAGAATTAGGGCTAAGGTTAGGTTTAGGGTTAGGGTTAGCGTTAGGGTTAGCGCTAGGGTTACGTTTAGGGTTAGGGATAGGGTTAGGTTTAGGGCTCTGGTTAGGGTTAGGGTTACGGTTATGGTTAGGGTTTGGGTTAGGGTTAGGGTTAGTGGTAGGGGTTGGGTTAGGGTTAGGGCTAGGGTCAGGGTTGGGGCTAGGGTTAGGGTTAGGGTTATTGTAAGTGAGAGCGTTAGGGCTAAGCCTAGGGTTATGCTTAGGGTTAGGGATACTGTTTGGGTCAGGGTTAGGGTTAGGGTAAGGGTTTGGGTTAGGGTTAGGGCTAGGGTGAGGTTTAGGGTTAGGGTTAGGTTTAGGGTTAGTTCTAGGGTTAGGGTTATCGTTAGGGTGACGCTTTTGGCTAGGGTTAGGGTTAGGGTTAGGGTTAGGGTTAGGTTTAGGGTTAGGGTTAGGGTTAGGGTTTGGGCTAGGGCTAGGGTTAGGGCTAGGGCTAGGGCTACGGATAGGGCTAGGGTAAGGTCTAGGGTTAGGGCTAGGGCTGGGGTTGGGGTTGAGGTTAGGTTTAGGGTTACGGTTGGGGTTGTGGTTGGTGTCGTGTTGTGGTTGGGGTTGGGGTTAGGGTTTGAGTTTGGGTTCGGGTTCCGGACAGGGTTAGAATTAGTGTTAGGGTTAGGGTTAGGGCTAGGGCTAGGGTTAGGGGTAGGCTTAGGTTTAGGGATACGGTTTGGATTAGGGTTAGGGTTAGGGCTAGGGTTTGGGTTAGGGTTAGGGTTAGGATTAGGGCTAGGGCTAGTGTTAGCGCTAGGGCTAGGGCTAGGGTAACGGTTAGGACATGCGTTAGAGCTAGAGTTAGGGCTAGCGTTAGGGTTCAGGTTCAGTTTAGGGTTACAGTTTGAGTTAGGGGTAGGGGTAGGGTAGGGCTAGGGCTAGGGTTAGGGCTAGGCCTAGGGTTAGAATTAGGGCTAAGGTTAGGTTTAGGCTTAGGCTTAGCGTTAGGGTTAATGCTAGGGTTACGTTTAGGGTTAGTGATAGGGTTAGGTTTAGGGCTCGGGTTAGGGTTAGGGTTACTGTTACGGTTAGTGTTTGGGTTAGGGTTAGGGTTAGTGGTAGGGGTTGGGTTAGGGTTAGGGCTAGGGTCAGGGTTTGGGCTAGGGTTAGGGTTAGGTTTATGGTAAGTGAGAGGGCTAGGGCTAAGCCTAGGGTAAGGGTCAGGGTTAGGGTTAGGGATACTGTTTGGGTTAGGGTTAGGGTTATGGTTAGGGTTAGGGTTAG
>NC_139475.1:14805000-14815000 GCF_057233095.1 Heloderma suspectum
TTAGGGCTAGGGTTAGGGTTAGGGTTCGGGCTAAGATTAGGGCTAGGGTTAGGGCTAGGGCTAGGGCTAGTGTAACGGTTAGGGCTAGGGTTAGAGCTAGAGCTAGGGCTAGGGTTAGGGATCAGGTTCAGGTTCAGTTTAGGGTTACAGTTTGGGTTAGGGGCAGGGGTAGGGGTAGGGGTATGGTTACGGCTAGGCCTAGGGTTAGGGCTAGGGATAGGGTTAGGTTTAGGGTTAGCGTTAGAGTTAGGATTAGCGCTAGGGTTAGGGTTATGGTTAGGGTTAGGGTTAGGTTCAGGTTTAGGGCTCGGGTTAGTGTTAGGTTTAGGGTTATGGTTCTGGTTAGGGTTTGGGTTAGGGTTAGGGTTAGGATTAGGGCTAGGGCTAGTGTTAGGGCTAGGGCTAGGGCTAGGGTAACGGTTAGGACATGCGTTAGAGCTGGAGTTAGGGCTAGCATTACGGTTCAGGTTCAGTTTAGGGTTACAGTTTGAGTTAGGGGTAGGGGTAGGGTAGGGCTAGGGCTAGGGTTAGGGCTAGGCCTAGGGTTAGAATTAGGGCTAAGGTTAGGTTTAGGCTTAGGCTTAGCGTTAGGGTTAGCGCTAGGGTTACGTTTAGGGTTAGGGATAGGGTTAGGTTTAGGGCTCGGGTTAGGGTTAGGGTTACGGTTATGGTTAGGGTTTGGGTTAGGGTTAGGGTTAGTGGTAGGGGTTGGGTTAGGGTTAGGGCTAGGGTCAGGGTTGGGACTAGGGTTAGGGTTAGGGTTATTGTAAGTGAGAGGGTTAGGGCTAAGCCTAGGGTTATGCTTAGGGTTAGGGATACTGTTTGGGTTAGGGTTAGGGTTAGGGTAAGGGTTTGGGTTAGGGTTAGGGCTAGGGTGAGGTTTAGGGTTAGGGTTAGGGTTAGTTCTAGGGTTAGGGTTATCGTTAGGGTGACGCTTTGGGCTAGGGTTAGGGTTAGGGTTAGGGTTAGGGTTAGGGTTAGGGTTCGGGCTAGGGCTAGGGTTAGGGCTAGGGCTAGGGCTACGGATAGGGCTAGGGTAAGGTCTAGGGTTAGGGCTAGGGCTAGGGTAAGGGTTAGGGCTAGGGTTAGAACTAGAGCTAGGGCTAGGATTAGGGTTAGGGTTACAGTTAGTGAGAGGGTTAGGGCTAAGGCTAGTGTTAGGGTGAGATTTAGGTTTAGGGATATGGTTTTTTGTTAGGGTTATGGTTATGGTTAGCATTAGGATTAGGATTAGGACGAGGGTTAGGGTTAGGGTTAGGGTTAGGGTTAGGGTGAGGGTTAGGGTTAGGGTTGGGGTTAGGTTGAGGGTCAGGGCTAGGGTTAGGGTGAGGGATACTGTTTGGGTTAGGGTTAGGGTTACGGTTAGGGTTAGGGTTAGGGTTAGGGTTAGGGTGAGGGTGAGGGTTAGGGTTGGGGTTAGGGTGAGGGTCAGGGCTAGGGTTAGGGTGAGGGTTAGGGTTAGTGCTAGGGCCAGGGTTAGCATTAGGGTCAGGGCTACGGTTAGGGTTAGGGGTAGGGGTAGGGGTAGGATTAGGGTAGTGTTAGGGTCACGGCTATGGTTAGGGTTAGGGTTAGGGTTAGGGTTAGGGTTAGGGTTAGGGTTAGGGTTAGAGTTAGGGCAAGGGTTAGGGCTAGAGTTCAGGTTAGGTTTAGGGTAGGGTTAGGGCTAGGGCTAGGGTTACGGTTAGGGTTAGGGTTAGGTTTAGGGCGAGGGCTAGGGCTAGGGTTTGTGTTAGGGTTAGGGCTAGGGCTAGGGCTAGGGTTAGTGTTAGGGTTAGGGTTAGGGTTAGGGTTAGGTTTAGGTGTAGGGTTAGGGTTAGGCTTAGGGGCAGGTTTAGGGGTAGGGCTAGGGTTAGTTGTAGTGTTAGAGCTAGGGCTAGGGCTTGGGATAGGGATAGGGATAGGGATAGGGATAGGGATAGGGATAGGGATAGGGATAGGGATCGGGTTAGTGTTAGTGTTAGTGTTAGGGCTAGGGCTAGGGTTAGGGTTAGGGTTAGGGTTAAGGTTAGGGTTAGGGTTAGGGTTAGGGTTAGGGCTAGGGATAGGGTTAGGGTTAGGGCTAGGGTTAGGGTTAGGGTTCGGGCTAAGATTAGGGCTAGGGTTAGGGCTAGGGCTAGGGCTAGGGCTAGGGTAACGGTTAGGGCTAGGGTTAGAGCTAGAGCTAGGGCTAGGGTTAGGGTTCAGGTTCAGGTTCAGTTTAGGGTTACAGTTTGGGTTAGGGGCAGGGGTAGGGGTAGGGCTATGGTTACGGCTAGGCCTAGGGTTAGGGCTAGGGCTAGGGTTAGGTTTAGGGTTAGCGTTAGAGTTAGGATTAGCGCTAGGGTTAGGGTTATGGTTAGGGTTAGGGTTAGGTTCAGGTTTAGGGCTCGGGTTAGTGTTAGGTTTAGGGTTACGGTTCTGGTTAGGGTTTGGGTTAGGGTTAGGGTTAGGATTAGGGCTAGGGCTAGTGTTAGGGCTAGGGCTAGGGCTAGGGTAACGGTTAGGACATGCGTTAGAGCTAGAGTTAGGGCTAGCGTTAGGGTTCAGGTTCAGTTTAGGGTTACAGTTTGAGTTAGGGGTAGGGGTAGGGTAGGGCTAGGGCTAGGGTTAGGGCTAGGCCTAGGGTTAGAATTAGGGCTAAGGTTAGGTTTAGGGTTAGGGTTAGCATTAGGGTTAGCGCTAGGGTTACGTTTAGGGTTAGGGATAGGGTTAGGTTTAGGGCTCGGGTTAGGGTTAGGGTTACGGTTATGGTTAGGGTTTGGGTTAGGGTTAGGGTTAGTGGTAGGGGTTGGGTTAGGGTTAGGGCTAGGGTCAGGGTTGGGGCTAGGGTTAGGGTTAGGGTTATTGTAAGTGAGAGGGTTAGGGCTAAGCCTAGGGTTATGCTTAGGGTTAGGGATACTGTTTGGGTTAGGGTTAGGGTTAGGGTAAGGGTTTGGGTTAGGGTTAGGGCTAGGGTGAGGTTTTGGGTTAGGGTTAGGGTTAGGGTTAGTTCTAGGGTTAGGGTTATCGTTAGGGTGACGCTTTGGGCTAGGGTTAGGTTTAGGGTTAGGTTTAGGTTTAGGGTTCGGGCTAGGGCTAGGGTTAGGGCTAGGGCTAGGGCTACGGATAGGGCTAGGGTAAGGTCTAGGGTTAGGGCTAGGGCTAGGGTAAGGGTTAGGGCTAGGGTTAGAACTAGAGCTAGGGCTAGGATTAGGGTTAGGGTTACAGTTAGTGAGAGGGTTAGGGCTAAGGCTAGTGTTAGGGTGAGATTTAGGTTTAGGGATATGGTTTTTTGTTAGGGTTAGGGTTATGGTTAGCGTTAGGATTAGGGTTAGGGCTAGGGTTAGGTCGAGGGTTAGGGTTAGGGTTAGGGTTAGGGCTAGGGTCAGGGTTGGGGCTAGGGTTAGGGTTAGGGTTATTGTAAGTGAGAGGGTTAGGGCTAAGCCTAGGGTTATGCTTAGGGTTAGGGATACTGTTTGGGTTAGGGTTAGGGTTAGGGTAAGGGTTTGGGTTAGGGTTAGGGCTAGGGTGAGGTTTAGGGTTAGGGTTAGTTTTAGGGTTAGTTCTAGGGTTAGGGTTATCGTTAGGGTGACGCTTTGGGCTAGGGTTAGGGTTAGGGTTAGGGTTAGGTTTAGGGTTAGGGTTAGGGTTCGGGCTAGGGCTAGGGTTAGGGCTAGGGCTAGGGCTATGGATAGGGCTAGGGTAAGGTCTAGGGTTAGGGCTAGGGCTGGGGTTGGGGTTGAGGTTAGGGTTAGGGTTAGGGTTGGGGTTGTGGTTGCTGTCGTGTTGTGGTTGGGGTTGGGGTTAGGGTTTGAGTTTGGGTTCGGGTTCCGGATAGGGTTAGAATTAGTGTTAGGGTTAGGGTTAGGGCTAGGGCTAGGGTTAGGGGTAGGCTTAGGTTTAGGGATACGGTTTGGATTAGGGTTAGGGTTAGGGCTAGGGTTTGGGTTAGGGTTAGGGTTAGGATTAGGGCTAGGGCTAGTGTTAGCGCTAGGGCTAGGGCTAGGGTAACGGTTAGGACATGCGTTAGAGCTAGAGTTAGGGCTAGCGTTAGGGTTCAGGTTCAGTTTAGGGTTACAGTTTGAGTTTGGGGTAGGGGTAGGGTAGGGCTAGGGCTAGGGTTAGGGCTAGGCCTAGGGTTAGAATTAGGGCTAAGGTTAGGTTTAGGCTTAGGCTTAGCGTTAGGGTTAATGCTAGGGTTACGTTTAGGGTTAGTGATAGGGTTAGGTTTAGGGCTCGGGTTAGGGTTAGGGTTACTGTTACGGTTAGTGTTTGGGTTAGGGTTAGGGTTAGTGGTAGGGGTTGGGTTAGGGTTAGGGCTAGGGTCAGGGTTTGGGCTAGGGTTAGGGTTATGGTAAGTGAGAGGGCTAGGGCTAAGCCTAGGGTAAGGGTCAGGGTTAGGGTTAGGGATACTGTTTGGGTTAGGGTTAGGGTTACGGTTAGGGTTAGGGTTAGGGTTGGGGTTAGGGTTAGGGTTAGGGTTATGGTTAGGGTTAGGGTTAGGGCTAGGGTTATCATTAGAATTAGGGCTAGGGTTAGTGTTAGGGTTAGGTTTATGATTATGGTTAGGGTTTTGGTTAGGTTTAGTGGTAGGCTTTGGGTTAGGGTTAGGACTAGGGTTTGGGTTAGGGTTTGGGTTAGGGTTAGGGTTAGGATTAGGGCTAGGGCTAGTCTTAGGGCTAGGCCTAGGGCTAGGGTAACGGTTAGGACATGCGTTAGAGCTAGAGTTAGGGCTAGCGTTAGGGTTCAGGTTCAGTTTAGGGTTACAGTTTGAGTTATGGGTAGGGGTAGGGTAGGGCTAGGGCTAGGGTTAGGGCTAGGCCTAGGGTTAGAATTAGGGCTAAGGTTAGGTTTAGGGTTAGGGTTAGCGTTAGGGTTAGCGCTAGGGTTACGTTTAGGGTTAGGGATAGGGTTAGGTTTAGGGCTCGGGTTAGGGTTAGGGTTACGGTTATGGTTAGTGTTTGGGTTAGGGTTAGGGTTAGTGGTAGGGGTTGGGTTAGGGTTAGGGCTAGGGTCAGGGTTGGGGCTAGGGTTAGGGTTAGGGTTATTGTAAGTGAGAGCGTTAGGGCTAAGCCTAGGGTTATGCTTAGGGTTAGGGATACTGTTTGGGTTAGGGTTAGGGTTAGGGTAAGGGTTTGGGTTAGGGTTAGGGCTAGGGTGAGGTTTAGGGTTAGGGTTAGGTTTAGGGTTAGTTCTAGGGTTAGGGTTATCGTTAGGGTGACGCTTTGGGCTAGGGTTAGGGTTAGGGTTAGGGTTAGGGTTAGGGTTAGGGTTAGGTTTAGGGTTAGGGTTAGGGTTCGGGCTAGGGCTAGGGTTAGGGCTAGGGCTAGGGCTACGGATAGGGCTAGGGTAAGGTCTAGGGGTAGGGCTAGGGCTGGGGTTGGGGTTGAGGTTAGGGTTAGGGTTACGGTTGGGGTTGTGGTTGGTGTCGTGTTGTGGTTGGGGTTGGGGTTAGGGTTTGAGTTTGGGTTCGGGTTCCGGATAGGGTTAGAATTAGTGTTAGGGTTAGGGTTAGGGCTAGGGCTAGGGTTAGGGGTAGGCTTAGGTTTAGGGATACGGTTTGGATTAGGGTTAGGGTTAGGGCTAGGGTTTGGGTTAGGGTTAGGGTTAGGATTAGGGCTAGGGCTAGTGTTAGCGCTAGGGCTAGGGCTAGGGTGACGGTTAGGGCTAGGGTTAGAGCTAGAGCTAGGGCTAGGGTTAGGGTTCAGGTTCAGGTTCAGTTTAGGGTTACAGTTTGGGTTAGGGGCAGGGGTAGGGGTAGGGGTATGGTTACAGCTAGGCCTAGGGTTAGGGCTAGGGCTAGGGTTAGGTTTAGGGTTAGCGTTAGAGTTAGGATTAGCGCTAGGGTTAGGGTTATGGTTAGGGTTAGGGTTAGGTTCAGGTTTAGGGCTCGGGTTAGTGTTAGGTTTAGGGTTACGGTTCTGGTTAGGGTTTGGGTTAGGGTTAGGGTTAGGATTAGGGCTAGGGCTAGTGTTAGGGCTAGGGCTAGGGCTAGGGTAACGGTTAGGACATGCGTTAGAGCTAGAGTTAGGGCTAGCGTTAGGGTTCAGGTTCAGTTTAGGGTTACAGTTTGAGTTAGGGGTAGGGGTAGGGTAGGGCTAGGGCTAGGGTTAGGGCTAGGCCTAGGGTTAGAATTAGGGCTAAGGTTAGGTTTAGGGTTAGGGTTAGCATTAGGGTTAGCGCTAGGGTTACGTTTAGGGTTAGGGATAGGGTTAGGTTTAGGGCTCGGGTTAGGGTTAGGGTTACGGTTATGGTTATGGTTTGGGTTAGGGTTAGGGTTAGTGGTAGGGGTTGGGTTAGGGTTAGGGCTAGGGTCAGGGTTGGGGCTAGGGTTAGGGTTAGGGTTATTGTAAGTGAGAGGGTTAGGGCTAAGCCTAGGGTTATGCTTAGGGTTAGGGATACTGTTTGGGTTAGGGTTAGGGTTAGGGTAAGGGTTTGGGTTAGGGTTAGGGCTAGGGTGAGGTTTTGGGTTAGGGTTAGGGTTGGGGTTAGTTCTAGGGTTAGGGTTATCATTAGGGTGACGCTTTGGGCTAGGGTTAGGGTTAGGGTTAGGGTTAGGTTTAGGGTTAGGGTTAGGGTTCGGGCTAGGGCTAGGGTTAGGGCTAGGGCTAGGGCTACGGATAGGGCTAGGGTAAGGTCTAGGGTTAGGGCTAGGGCTAGGGTAAGGGTTAGGGCTAGGGTTAGAACTAGAGCTAGGGCTAGGATTAGGGTTAGGGTTACAGTTAGTGAGAGGGTTAGGGCTAAGGCTAGTGTTAGGGTGAGATTTAGGTTTAGGGATATGGTTTTTTGTTAGGGTTAGGGTTATGGTTAGCGTTAGGATTAGGGTTAGGGCTAGGGTTAGGTCGAGGGTTAGGGTTAGGGTTAGGGTTAGGGTTAGGGTTAGGGCTAGGGTCAGGGTTGGGGCTAGGGTTAGGGTTAGGGTTATTGTAAGTGAGAGGGTTAGGGCTAAGCCTAGGGTTATGCTTAGGGTTAGGGATACTGTTTGGGTTAGGGTTAGGGTTAGGGTAAGGGTTTGGGTTAGGGTTAGGGCTAGGGTGAGGTTTAGGGTTAGGGTTAGGTTTAGGGTTAGTTCTAGGGTTAGGGGTATCGTTAGGGTGACGCTTTGGGCTAGGGTTAGGGTTAGGGTTAGGGTTAGGGTTAGGTTTAGGGTTAGGGTTAGGGTTAGGGTTCGGGCTAGGGCTAGGGTTAGGGCTAGGGTTAGGGCTAGGGATACGGATAGGGCTAGGGTAAGGTCTAGGGTTAGGGCTAGGGCTGGGGTTGGGGTTGAGGTTAGGGTTAGGGTTACGGTTGGGGTTGTGGTTGCTGTCGTGTTGTGGTTGGGGTTGGGGTTAGGGTTTGAGTTTGGGTTCAGGTTCCGGATAGGGTTAGAATTAGTGTTAGGGTTAGGGTTAGGGCTAGGGCTAGGGTTAGGGGTAGGCTTAGGTTTAGGGATACGGTTTGGATTAGGGTTAGGGTTAGGGCTAGGGTTTGGGTTAGGGTTAGGGTTAGGATTAGGGCTAGGGCTAGTGTTAGCGCTAGGGCTAGGGCTAGGGTAACGGTTAGGACATGCGTTAGAGCTAGAGTTAGGGCTAGCGTTAGGGTTCAGGTTCAGTTTAGGGTTACAGTTTGAGTTTGGGGTAGGGGTAGGGTAGGGCTAGGGCTAGGGTTAGGGCTAGGCCTAGGGTTAGAATTAGGGCTAAGGTTAGGTTTAGGCTTAGGCTTAGCGTTAGGGTTAATGCTAGGGTTACGTTTAGGGTTAGTGATAGGGTTAGGTTTAGGGCTCGGGTTAGGGTTAGGGTTACTGTTATGGTTAGTGTTTGGGTTAGGGTTAGGGTTAGTGGTAGGGGTTGGGTTAGGGTTAGGGCTAGGGTCAGGGTTTGGGCTAGGGTTAGGGTTATGGTAAGTGAGAGGGCTAGGGCTAAGCCTAGGGTAAGGGTCAGGGTTAGGGTTAGGGATACTGTTTGGGTTAGGGTTAGGGTTACGGTTAGGGTTAGGGTTAGGGTTGGGGTTAGGGTTAGGGTTAGGGTTATGGTTAGGGTTAGGGTTAGGGCTAGGGTTATCATTAGAATTAGGGCTAGGGTTAGTGTTAGGGTTAGGTTTATGATTATGGTTAGGGTTTTGGTTAGGTTTAGTGGTAGGCTTTGGGTTAGGGTTAGGGCTAGGGTTTGGGTTAGGGTTTGGGTTAGGGTTAGGGTTAGGATTAGGGCTAGGGCTAGTCTTAGGGCTAGGCCTAGGGCTAGGGTAACGGTTAGGACATGCGTTAGAGCTAGAGTTAGGGCTAGCGTTAGGGTTCAGGTTCAGTTTAGGGTTACAGTTTGAGTTATGGGTAGGGGTAGGGTAGGGCTAGGGCTAGGGTTAGGGCTAGGCCTAGGGTTAGAATTAGGGCTAAGGTTAGGTTTAGGGTTAGGGTTAGCGTTAGGGTTAGCGCTAGGGTTACGTTTAGGGTTAGGGATAGGGTTAGGTTTAGGGCTCTGGTTAGGGTTAGGGTTACGGTTATGGTTAGGGTTTGGGTTAGGGTTAGGGTTAGTGGTAGGGGTTGGGTTAGGGTTAGGGCTAGGGTCAGGGTTGGGGCTAGGGTTAGGGTTAGGGTTATTGTAAGTGAGAGCGTTAGGGCTAAGCCTAGGGTTATGCTTAGGGTTAGGGATACTGTTTGGGTCAGGGTTAGGGTTAGGGTAAGGGTTTGGGTTAGGGTTAGGGCTAGGGTGAGGTTTAGGGTTAGGGTTAGGTTTAGGGTTAGTTCTAGGGTTAGGGTTATCGTTAGGGTGACGCTTTTGGCTAGGGTTAGGGTTAGGGTTAGGGTTAGGGTTAGGTTTAGGGTTAGGGTTAGGGTTAGGGTTTGGGCTAGGGCTAGGGTTAGGGCTAGGGCTAGGGCTACGGATAGGGCTAGGGTAAGGTCTAGGGTTAGGGCTAGGGCTGGGGTTGGGGTTGAGGTTAGGTTTAGGGTTACGGTTGGGGTTGTGGTTGGTGTCGTGTTGTGGTTGGGGTTGGGGTTAGGGTTTGAGTTTGGGTTCGGGTTCCGGACAGGGTTAGAATTAGTGTTAGGGTTAGGGTTAGGGCTAGGGCTAGGGTTAGGGGTAGGCTTAGGTTTAGGGATACGGTTTGGATTAGGGTTAGGGTTAGGGCTAGGGTTTGGGTTAGGGTTAGGGTTAGGATTAGGGCTAGGGCTAGTGTTAGCGCTAGGGCTAGGGCTAGGGTAACGGTTAGGACATGCGTTAGAGCTAGAGTTAGGGCTAGCGTTAGGGTTCAGGTTCAGTTTAGGGTTACAGTTTGAGTTAGGGGTAGGGGTAGGGTAGGGCTAGGGCTAGGGTTAGGGCTAGGCCTAGGGTTAGAATTAGGGCTAAGGTTAGGTTTAGGCTTAGGCTTAGCGTTAGGGTTAATGCTAGGGTTACGTTTAGGGTTAGTGATAGGGTTAGGTTTAGGGCTCGGGTTAGGGTTAGGGTTACTGTTACGGTTAGTGTTTGGGTTAGGGTTAGGGTTAGTGGTAGGGGTTGGGTTAGGGTTAGGGCTAGGGTCAGGGTTTGGGCTAGGGTTAGGGTTAGGTTTATGGTAAGTGAGAGGGCTAGGGCTAAGCCTAGGGTAAGGGTCAGGGTTAGGGTTAGGGATACTGTTTGGGTTAGGGTTAGGGTTATGGTTAGGGTTAGGGTTAGGTTTAGGGTTAGGGTTAGGGTTAGGGCTAGGGTTATCATTAGGGTTAGGGCTAGGGTTAGGGTTAGGGTTAGGTTTATGATTATGGTTAGGGTTTTGGTTAGGTTTAGTGGTAGGCTTTGGGTTAGGGTTAGGGCTAGGGTTTGGGTTAGGGTTAGGGTTAGGGTTAGGATTAGGGCTAGGGCTAATCTTAGGGCTAGGGCTAGGGCTAGGGTAACGGTTAGGACATGCGTTAGAGCTAGAGTTAGGGCTAGCGTTAGGGTTCAGGTTCAGTTTAGGGTTACAGTTTGAGTTAGGGGTAGGGGTAGGGTAGGGCTAGGGCTAGGGTTAGGGCTAGGCCTAGGGTTAGAATTAGGGCTAAGGTTAGGTTTAGGGTTAGGGTTAGCGTTAGGGTTAGCGCTAGGGTTACGTTTAG
>NC_139475.1:14822500-14825000 GCF_057233095.1 Heloderma suspectum
TGGGGTTGGGGTTAGGGTTTGAGTTTGGGTTCGGGTTCCGGATAGGGTTAGAATTAGTGTTAGGGTTAGGGTTAGGGCTAGGGCTAGGGTTAGGGGTAGGCTTAGGTTTAGGTTTAGGGATACGGTTTGGATTAGGGTTAGGGTTAGGGCTAGGGTTTGGGTTAGGGTTAGGGTTAGGATTAGAGCTAGGGCTAGTGTTAGCGCTCGTGCTAGGGTAACGGTTAGGACATGCGTTAGAGCTAGAGTTAGGGCTAGCGTTAGGGTTCAGGTTCAGTTTAGGGTTACAGTTTGAGTTAGGGGTAGGGGTAGGGTAGGGCTAGGGCTAGGGTTAGGGCTAGGCCTAGGGTTAGAATTAGGGCTAAGGTTAGGTTTAGGCTTAGGCTTAGTGTTAGGGTTAATGCTAGGGTTACGTTTAGGGTTAGTGATAGGGTTAGGTTTAGGGCTCGGGTTAGGGTTAGGGTTACTGTTACGGTTAGTGTTTGGGTTAGGTTTACGGTTAGTGGTAGGGGTTGGGTTAGGGTTAGGGCTAGGGTCAGGGTTTGGGCTAGGGTTAGGGTTAGGGTTATGGTAAGTGAGAGGGCTAGGGCTAAGCCTAGGGTAAGGGTCAGGGTTAGGGTTAGGGATACTGTTTGGGTTAGGGTTAGGGTTACGGTTAGGGTTAGGGTTAGGGTTAGGGTGAGGGTTAGGGTTAGGGTTGGGGTTAGGGTGAGGGTCAGGGATATGGTTAGGGTGAGGGTTAGGGTTAGTGTTAGGGCCAGGGTTAGCATTAGGGTCAGGGCTACGGTTAGGGTTAGGGGTAGGGGTAGGGGTAGGATTAGGGTAGTGTTAGGGTTACGGCTATGTTTAGGGTTAGGGTTAGGGTTAGGGTTAGGGTTAGAGTTAGGGCAAGGGTTAGGGCTAGAGTTCAGGTTAGGTTTAGGGTAGGGTTAGGGCTAGGGCTAGGGTTAGGGTTAGGGTTAGGTTTAGGGCGAGGGCTAGGGCTAGGGTTTGTGTTAGGGCTAGGGCTAGGGCTAGGGTTAGTGTTAGTGTTAGGGTTAGGGTTAGGGTTAGGGTTAGGGTAAGGTTTAGGTGTAGGGTTAGGGTTAGGCTTAGGGGCAGGTTTAGGGGTAGGGCTAGGGTTAGTTGTAGTGTTAGAGCTAGGGCTAGGGCTTGGGATAGGGATAGGGATAGGGATAGGGATAGGGATCGGGTTAGTGTTAGTGTTAGTGTTAGGGCTAGGGCTAGGGTTAGGGTTAGGGTTAGGGTTAGGGTTTGGGTTAGGGTTAGGGCTAGGGTTAGGGTTAGGGTTAGGGCTAGGGTTAGGGTTAGGGTTCGGGCTAAGATTAGGGCTAGGGTTAGGGCTAGGGCTAGGGCTAGGGTAACGGTTAGGGCTAGGGTTAGAGCTAGAGCTAGGGCTAGGGTTAGGGTTCAGGTTCAGGTTCAGTTTAGGGTTACAGTTTGGGTTAGGGGCAGGGGTAGGGGTAGGGGTATGGTTACGGCTAGGCCTAGGGTTAGGGCTAGGGATAGGGTTAGGTTTAGGGTTAGCGTTAGAGTTAGGATTAGCGCTAGGGTTAGGGTTATGGTTAGGGTTAGGGTTAGGTTCTGGTTTAAGGCTCGGGTTAGTGTTAGGTTTAGGGTTATGGTTCTGGTTAGGGTTTGGGTTAGGGTTAGGGTTAGGATTAGGGCTAGGGCTAGTGTTAGGGCTAGGGCTAGGGCTAGGGTAACGGTTAGGACATGCGTTAGAGCTGGAGTTAGGGCTAGCATTACGGTTCAGGTTCAGTTTAGGGTTACAGTTTGAGTTAGGGGTAGGGGTAGGGTAGGGCTAGGGCTAGGGTTAGGGCTAGGCCTAGGGTTAGAATTAGGGCTAAGGTTAGGTTTAGGCTTAGGCTTAGCGTTAGGGTTAGCGCTAGGGTTACGTTTAGGGTTAGGGATAGGGTTAGGTTTAGGGCTCGGGTTAGGGTTAGGGTTACGGTTATGGTTAGGGTTTGGGTTAGGGTTAGGGTTAGTGGTAGGGGTTGGGTTAGGGTTAGGGCTAGGGTCAGGGTTGGGACTAGGGTTAGGGTTAGGGTTATTGTAAGTGAGAGGGTTAGGGCTAAGCCTAGGGTTATGCTTAGGGTTAGGGATACTGTTTGGGTTAGGGTTAGGGTTAGGGTAAGGGTTTGGGTTAGGGTTAGGGCTAGGGTGAGGTTTAGGGTTAGGGTTAGGGTTAGTTCTAGGGTTAGGGTTATCGTTAGGGTGACGCTTTGGGCTAGGGTTAGGGTTAGGGTTAGGGTTAGGGTTAGGGTTCGGGCTAGGGCTAGGGTTAGGGCTAGGGCTAGGGCTACGGATAGGGCTAGGGTAAGGTCTAGGGTTAGGGCTAGGGCTAGGGTAAGGGTTAGGGCTAGGGTTAGAACTAGAGCTAGGGCTAGGATTAGGGTTAGGGTTACAGTTAGTGAGAGGGTTAGGGCTAAGGCTAGTGTTAGGGTGAGATTTAGGTTTAGGGATATGGTTTTTTGTTAGGGTTAGGGTTATGGTTAGCATT
>NC_139475.1:14827500-14835000 GCF_057233095.1 Heloderma suspectum
GGGTTCGGGTTCCGGATAGGGTTAGAATTAGTGTTAGGGTTAGGGTTAGGGCTAGGGCTAGGGTTAGGGGTAGGCTTAGGTTTAGGGATACGGTTTGGATTAGGGTTAGGGTTAGGGCTAGGGTTTGGGTTAGGGTTAGGGTTAGGATTAGGGCTAGGGCTAGTGTTAGCACTAGGGCTAGGGCTAGGGTAACGGTTAGGACATGCGTTAGAGCTAGAGTTAGGGCTAGCGTTAGGGTTCAGGTTCAGTTTAGGGTTACAGTTTGAGTTATGGGTAGGGGTAGGGTAGGGCTAGGGCTAGGGTTAGGGCTAGGCCTAGGGTTAGAATTAGGGCTAAGGTTAGGTTTAGGGTTAGGGTTAGCGTTAGGGTTAGCGCTAGGGTTACGTTTAGGGTTAGGGATAGGGTTAGGTTTAGGGCTCGGGTTAGGGTTAGGGTTACGGTTATGGTTAGTGTTTGGGTTAGGGTTAGGGTTAGTGGTAGGGGTTGGGTTAGGGTTAGGGCTAGGGTCAGGGTTGGGGCTAGGGTTAGGGTTAGGGTTATTGTAAGTGAGAGCGTTAGGGCTAAGCCTAGGGTTATGCTTAGGGTTAGGGATACTGTTTGGGTTAGGGTTAGGGTTAGGGTAAGGGTTTGGGTTAGGGTTAGGGCTAGGGTGAGGTTTAGGGTTAGGGTTAGGTTTAGGGTTAGTTCTAGGGTTAGGGTTATCGTTAGGGTGACGCTTTGGGCTAGGGTTAGGGTTAGGGTTAGGGTTAGGGTTAGGGTTAGGTTTAGGGTTAGGGTTAGGGTTCGGGCTAGGGCTAGGGTTAGGGCTAGGGCTAGGGCTACGGATAGGGCTAGGGTAAGGTCTAGGGTTAGGGCTAGGGCTGGGGTTGGGGTTGAGGTTAGGGTTAGGGTTACGGTTGGGGTTGTGGTTGGTGTCGTGTTGTGGTTGGGGTTGGGGTTAGGGTTTGAGTTTGGGTTCGGGTTCCGGATAGGGTTAGAATTAGTGTTAGGGTTAGGGTTAGGGCTAGGGCTAGGGTTAGGGGTAGGCTTAGGTTTAGGGATACGGTTTGGATTAGGGTTAGGGTTAGGGCTAGGGTTTGGGTTAGGGTTAGGGTTAGGATTAGGGCTAGGGCTAGTGTTAGCGCTAGGGCTAGGGCTAGGGTGACGGTTAGGGCTAGGGTTAGAGCTAGAGCTAGGGCTAGGGTTAGGGTTCAGGTTCAGGTTCAGTTTAGGGTTACAGTTTGGGTTAGGGGCAGGGGTAGGGGTAGGGGTATGGTTACAGCTAGGCCTAGGGTTAGGGCTAGGGCTAGGGTTAGGTTTAGGGTTAGCGTTAGAGTTAGGATTAGCGCTAGGGTTAGGGTTATGGTTAGGGTTAGGGTTAGGTTCAGGTTTAGGGCTCGGGTTAGTGTTAGGTTTAGGGTTACGGTTCTGGTTAGGGTTTGGGTTAGGGTTAGGGTTAGGATTAGGGCTAGGGCTAGTGTTAGGGCTAGGGCTAGGGCTAGGGTAACGGTTAGGACATGCGTTAGAGCTAGAGTTAGGGCTAGCGTTAGGGTTCAGGTTCAGTTTAGGGTTACAGTTTGAGTTAGGGGTAGGGGTAGGGTAGGGCTAGGGCTAGGGTTAGGGCTAGGCCTAGGGTTAGAATTAGGGCTAAGGTTAGGTTTAGGGTTAGGGTTAGCATTAGGGTTAGCGCTAGGGTTACGTTTAGGGTTAGGGATAGGGTTAGGTTTAGGGCTCGGGTTAGGGTTAGGGTTACGGTTATGGTTATGGTTTGGGTTAGGGTTAGGGTTAGTGGTAGGGGTTGGGTTAGGGTTAGGGCTAGGGTCAGGGTTGGGGCTAGGGTTAGGGTTAGGGTTATTGTAAGTGAGAGGGTTAGGGCTAAGCCTAGGGTTATGCTTAGGGTTAGGGATACTGTTTGGGTTAGGGTTAGGGTTAGGGTAAGGGTTTGGGTTAGGGTTAGGGCTAGGGTGAGGTTTTGGGTTAGGGTTAGGGTTGGGGTTAGTTCTAGGGTTAGGGTTATCATTAGGGTGACGCTTTGGGCTAGGGTTAGGGTTAGGGTTAGGGTTAGCTTTAGGGTTAGGGTTAGGGTTCGGGCTAGGGCTAGGGTTAGGGCTAGGGCTAGGGCTACGGATAGGGCTAGGGTAAGGTCTAGGGTTAGGGCTAGGGCTAGGGTAAGGGTTAGGGCTAGGGTTAGAACTAGAGCTAGGGCTAGGATTAGGGTTAGGGTTACAGTTAGTGAGAGGGTTAGGGCTAAGGCTAGTGTTAGGGTGAGATTTAGGTTTAGGGATATGGTTTTTTGTTAGGGTTAGGGTTATGGTTAGCGTTAGGATTAGGGTTAGGGCTAGGGTTAGGTCGAGGGTTAGGGTTAGGGTTAGGGTTAGGGTTAGGGTTAGGGCTAGGGTCAGGGTTGGGGCTAGGGTTAGGGTTAGGGTTATTGTAAGTGAGAGGGTTAGGGCTAAGCCTAGGGTTATGCTTAGGGTTAGGGATACTGTTTGGGTTAGGGTTAGGGTTAGGGTAAGGGTTTGGGTTAGGGTTAGGGCTAGGGTGAGGTTTAGGGTTAGGGTTAGGTTTAGGGTTAGTTCTAGGGTTAGGGGTATCGTTAGGGTGACGCTTTGGGCTAGGGTTAGGGTTAGGGTTAGGGTTAGGGTTAGGGTTAGGTTTAGGGTTAGGGTTAGGGTTAGGGTTCGGGCTAGGGCTAGGGTTAGGGCTAGGGTTAGGGCTAGGGATACGGATAGGGCTAGGGTAAGGTCTAGGGTTAGGGCTAGGGCTGGGGTTGGGGTTGAGGTTAGGGTTAGGGTTACGGTTGGGGTTGTGGTTGCTGTCGTGTTGTGGTTGGGGTTGGGGTTAGGGTTTGAGTTTGGGTTCAGGTTCCGGATAGGGTTAGAATTAGTGTTAGGGTTAGGGTTAGGGCTAGGGCTAGGGTTAGGGGTAGGCTTAGGTTTAGGGATACGGTTTGGATTAGGGTTAGGGTTAGGGCTAGGGTTTGGGTTAGGGTTAGGGTTAGGATTAGGGCTAGGGCTAGTGTTAGCGCTAGGGCTAGGGCTAGGGTAACGGTTAGGACATGCGTTAGAGCTAGAGTTAGGGCTAGCGTTAGGGTTCAGGTTCAGTTTAGGGTTACAGTTTGAGTTTGGGGTAGGGGTAGGGTAGGGCTAGGGCTAGGGTTAGGGCTAGGCCTAGGGTTAGAATTAGGGCTAAGGTTAGGTTTAGGCTTAGGCTTAGCGTTAGGGTTAATGCTAGGGTTACGTTTAGGGTTAGTGATAGGGTTAGGTTTAGGGCTCGGGTTAGGGTTAGGGTTACTGTTATGGTTAGTGTTTGGGTTAGGGTTAGGGTTAGTGGTAGGGGTTGGGTTAGGGTTAGGGCTAGGGTCAGGGTTTGGGCTAGGGTTAGGGTTATGGTAAGTGAGAGGGCTAGGGCTAAGCCTAGGGTAAGGGTCAGGGTTAGGGTTAGGGATACTGTTTGGGTTAGGGTTAGGGTTACGGTTAGGGTTAGGGTTAGGGTTGGGGTTAGGGTTAGGGTTAGGGTTATGGTTAGGGTTAGGGTTAGGGCTAGGGTTATCATTAGAATTAGGGCTAGGGTTAGTGTTAGGGTTAGGTTTATGATTATGGTTAGGGTTTTGGTTAGGTTTAGTGGTAGGCTTTGGGTTAGGGTTAGGGCTAGGGTTTGGGTTAGGGTTTGGGTTAGGGTTAGGGTTAGGATTAGGGCTAGGGCTAGTCTTAGGGCTAGGCCTAGGGCTAGGGTAACGGTTAGGACATGCGTTAGAGCTAGAGTTAGGGCTAGCGTTAGGGTTCAGGTTCAGTTTAGGGTTACAGTTTGAGTTATGGGTAGGGGTAGGGTAGGGCTAGGGCTAGGGTTAGGGCTAGGCCTAGGGTTAGAATTAGGGCTAAGGTTAGGTTTAGGGTTAGGGTTAGCGTTAGGGTTAGCGCTAGGGTTACGTTTAGGGTTAGGGATAGGGTTAGGTTTAGGGCTCTGGTTAGGGTTAGGGTTACGGTTATGGTTAGGGTTTGGGTTAGGGTTAGGGTTAGTGGTAGGGGTTGGGTTAGGGTTAGGGCTAGGGTCAGGGTTGGGGCTAGGGTTAGGGTTAGGGTTATTGTAAGTGAGAGCGTTAGGGCTAAGCCTAGGGTTATGCTTAGGGTTAGGGATACTGTTTGGGTCAGGGTTAGGGTTAGGGTAAGGGTTTGGGTTAGGGTTAGGGCTAGGGTGAGGTTTAGGGTTAGGGTTAGGTTTAGGGTTAGTTCTAGGGTTAGGGTTATCGTTAGGGTGACGCTTTTGGCTAGGGTTAGGGTTAGGGTTAGGGTTAGGGTTAGGTTTAGGGTTAGGGTTAGGGTTAGGGTTTGGGCTAGGGCTAGGGTTAGGGCTAGGGCTAGGGCTACGGATAGGGCTAGGGTAAGGTCTAGGGTTAGGGCTAGGGCTGGGGTTGGGGTTGAGGTTAGGTTTAGGGTTACGGTTGGGGTTGTGGTTGGTGTCGTGTTGTGGTTGGGGTTGGGGTTAGGGTTTGAGTTTGGGTTCGGGTTCCGGACAGGGTTAGAATTAGTGTTAGGGTTAGGGTTAGGGCTAGGGCTAGGGTTAGGGGTAGGCTTAGGTTTAGGGATACGGTTTGGATTAGGGTTAGGGTTAGGGCTAGGGTTTGGGTTAGGGTTAGGGTTAGGATTAGGGCTAGGGCTAGTGTTAGCGCTAGGGCTAGGGCTAGGGTAACGGTTAGGACATGCGTTAGAGCTAGAGTTAGGGCTAGCGTTAGGGTTCAGGTTCAGTTTAGGGTTACAGTTTGAGTTAGGGGTAGGGGTAGGGTAGGGCTAGGGCTAGGGTTAGGGCTAGGCCTAGGGTTAGAATTAGGGCTAAGGTTAGGTTTAGGCTTAGGCTTAGCGTTAGGGTTAATGCTAGGGTTACGTTTAGGGTTAGTGATAGGGTTAGGTTTAGGGCTCGGGTTAGGGTTAGGGTTACTGTTACGGTTAGTGTTTGGGTTAGGGTTAGGGTTAGTGGTAGGGGTTGGGTTAGGGTTAGGGCTAGGGTCAGGGTTTGGGCTAGGGTTAGGGTTAGGTTTATGGTAAGTGAGAGGGCTAGGGCTAAGCCTAGGGTAAGGGTCAGGGTTAGGGTTAGGGATACTGTTTGGGTTAGGGTTAGGGTTATGGTTAGGGTTAGGGTTAGGTTTAGGGTTAGGGTTAGGGTTAGGGCTAGGGTTATCATTAGGGTTAGGGCTAGGGTTAGGGTTAGGGTTAGGTTTATGATTATGGTTAGGGTTTTGGTTAGGTTTAGTGGTAGGCTTTGGGTTAGGGTTAGGGCTAGGGTTTGGGTTAGGGTTAGGGTTAGGGTTAGGATTAGGGCTAGGGCTAATCTTAGGGCTAGGGCTAGGGCTAGGGTAACGGTTAGGACATGCGTTAGAGCTAGAGTTAGGGCTAGCGTTAGGGTTCAGGTTCAGTTTAGGGTTACAGTTTGAGTTAGGGGTAGGGGTAGGGTAGGGCTAGGGCTAGGGTTAGGGCTAGGCCTAGGGTTAGAATTAGGGCTAAGGTTAGGTTTAGGGTTAGGGTTAGCGTTAGGGTTAGCGCTAGGGTTACGTTTAGGGTTAGGGATAGGGTTAGGTTTAGGGCTCGGGTTAGGGTTAGGGTTACGGTTATTGTTAGGGTTTGGGTTAGGGTTAGGGTTAGTGGTAGGGGTTGGGTTAGGGTTAGGGCTAGGGTCAGGGTTGGGGCTAGGGTTAGTGTTAGGGTTATTGTAAGTGAGAGGGTTAGGGCTAAGCCTAGGGTTATGCTTAGGGTTAGGGATACTGTTTGGGTTAGGGTTAGGGTTAGGGTTAGGGTAAGGGTTTGGGTTAGGGTTAGGGCTAGGGTGAGGTTTAGGGTTAGGGTTAGGGTTAGTTCTAGGGTTAGGGTTATCGTTAGGGTGACGCTTTGGGCTAGGGTTAGGGTTAGGGTTAGGTTTAGGGTTAGGGTTAGGGTTCGGGCTAGGGCTAGGGTTAGGGCTAGGGCTAGGGCTACGGATAGGGCTAGGGTAAGGTCTAGGGTTAGGGCTAGGGCTAGGGTAAGGGTTAGGGCTAGGGTTAGAACTAGAGCTAGGGCTAGGATTAGGGTTAGGGTTACAGTTAGTGAGAGGGTTAGGGCTAAGGCTAGTGTTAGGGTGAGATTTAGGTTTAGGGATATGGTTTTTTGTTAGGGTTAGGGTTATGGTTAGCATTAGGATTAGGGTTAGGGCGAGGGTTAGGTCGAGGGTTAGGGTTAGGGCTAGGGTTAGGGTTAGGGTTAGGGTTAGGGTTAGGGTTAAGGTTAGGGTTAGGGTTAGGGTTAGGGTTAGGGTTAGGGTTAGGGCTGGGGTTGGGGTTGAGGTTAGGGTTAGGGTTACGGTTGGGGTTGTGGTTGGTGTCGTGTTGTGGTTGGGGTTGGGGTTAGGGTTTGAGTTTGGGTTCGGGTTCCGGATAGGGTTAGAATTAGTGTTAGGGTTAGGGTTAGGGCTAGGGCTAGGGTTAGGGGTAGGCTTAGGTTTAGGTTTCGGGATACGGTTTGGATTAGGGTTAGGGTTAGGGCTAGGGTTTGGGTTAGGGTTAGGGTTAGGATTAGAGCTAGGGCTAGTGTTAGCGCTCGTGCTAGGGTAACGGTTAGGACATGCGTTAGAGCTAGAGTTAGGGCTAGCGTTAGGGTTCAGGTTCAGTTTAGGGTTACAGTTTGAGTTAGGGGTAGGGGTAGGGTAGGGCTAGGGCTAGGGTTAGGGCTAGGCCTAGGGTTAGAATTAGGGCTAAGGTTAGGTTTAGGCTTAGGCTTAGCGTTAGGGTTAATGCTAGGGTTACGTTTAGGGTTAGTGATAGGGTTAGGTTTAGGGCTCGGGTTAGGGTTAGGGTTACTGTTACGGTTAGTGTTTGGGTTAGGTTTACGGTTAGTGGTAGGGGTTGGGTTAGGGTTAGGGCTAGGGTCAGGGTTTGGGCTAGGGTTAGGGTTAGGGTCATGGTAAGTGAGAGGGCTAGGGCTAAGCCTAGGGTAAGGGTCAGGGTTAGGGTTAGGGATACTGTTTGGGTTAGGGTTAGGGTTACGGTTAGGGTTAGGGTTAGGGTTAGGGTTAGGGTGACGGTTAGGGTTAGGGTTGGGGTTAGGGTGAGGGTCAGGGCTAGGGTTAGGGTGAGGGTTAGGGTTAGTGTTAGGGCCAGGGTTAGCATTAGGGTCAGGGCTACGGTTAGGGTTAGGGGTAGGGGTAGGGGTAGGATTAGGGTAGTGTTAGGGTTACGGCTATGGTTAGGGTTAGGGTTAGGGTTAGGGTTAGGGTTAGGGTTAGGGTTAGAGTTAGGGCAAGGGTTAGGGCTAGAGTTCAGGTTAGGTTTAGGGTAGGGTTAGGGCTAGGGCTAGGGTTAGGGTTAGGGTTAGGGTTAGGGTTAGGTTTAGGGCGAGGGCTAGGGCTAGGGTTTGTGTTAGGGTTAGGGCTAGGGCTAGGGCTAGGGTTAGGGTTAGGGTTAGGGTTAGGGTTAGGTTTAGGTGTAGGGTTAGGGTTAGGCTCAGGGGCAGGTTTAGGGGTAGGGCTAGGGTTAGTTGTAGTGTTAGAGCTAGGGCT
>NC_139475.1:14850000-14860000 GCF_057233095.1 Heloderma suspectum
GTTAGAGCTAGAGTTAGGGCTAGCGTTAGGGTTCAGGTTCAGTTTAGGGTTACAGTTTGAGTTAGGGGTAGGGGTAGGGTAGGGCTAGGGCTAGGGTTAGGGCTAGGCCTAGGGTTAGAATTAGGGCTAAGGTTAGGTTTAGGGTTAGGGTTAGCGTTAGGGTTAACGCTTGGGTTACGTTTAGGGTTAGGGATAGGGTTAGGTTTAGGGCTCGGGTTAGGGTTAGGGTTACGGTTATGGTTAGGGTTTGGGTTAGGGTTAGGGTTAGTGGTAGGGGTTGGGTTAGGGTTAGGGCTAGGGTCAGGGTTGGGGCTAGGGTTAGGGTTAGGGTTATTGTAAGTGAGAGGGTTAGGGCTAAGCCTAGGGTTATGGTTAGGGTTAGGGATACTGTTTGGGTTAGGGTTAGGGTTAGGGTTAGGGTAAGGGTTAGGGTTAGGGTTAAGGATAGGGTTAGGGCTAGGGTGAGGTTTAGGGTTAGGGTTAGGGTTAGGGTTAGGGTTAGGTCTAGGGTTAGGGTTATCGTTAGGGTGACGCTTTGGGCTAGGGTTAGGGTTCGGGTTAGGGTTAGGGTTAGGGTTCGGGTTCGGGTTCGTGCTAGGGCTAGGGTTAGAGTTAGGGCTAGGGCTAGGGCTACGGATAGGCTAGGGTTAGGGCTAGGGCTAGGGTTAGGGCTTAGGTTAGGGTTAGGGTTAGGGTTAGGGTTAGGTATAGGGTGAGGGCTAGGGTTAGGGTGAGGGTTCTGGTTAGTGTTAGGGCTAGGGTGAGCATTAGGGTTAGGGCTACGGTTATGGTTAGGGTTTGTATTAGGGTTAGTGGTAGGCTTTGGGTTAGGGTAAGGTCTAGGGTTAGGGTTAATGTTAGGGCTAGGGCTAGGGTTAGGTTTGGGGTTACGGTTAGGGTTACGGTTAGGGTTAGGGTTAGGGTTAGAGTTAGGGCTAGGGTTGGGGTAGAGGTTAGGGTTAGGGTTAGGGTTAGGGTTAGGTTTACGGTTGTGGTTGCTGTTGGTGTTGTGTTGTGGTTGGGGTTGGGGTTAGGGTTTGAGTTCGGGTTCGGTTCGGGTTAGGGTTAGGGTTTGGGGTAGGTTTATGGTTTGGGTTAGGGTTAGGGTTGGGGTTGGGGTTAGGTTTAGGGCTAGGGCTAGGGCTAGGGTTAAAGCTAGGGCTAGGGCTAGGGTTAGGGTTAGCGTTAGGGTTAGCGCTAGGGCTAGGGTTAGGGTTAGGGTTAGTGCTAGGGTTAGGTTTAGGGGTAGGGATAGGTTTAGGGATAGGGTCTGGGCTAGGGTTAGGTTTAGGGTTAAGGCTCGGGCTAGGGCAAGGGCTAGGGCTAGGGCTAGGGTTAGTGTTAGGGTTAGGGCTAGGGTTCGGGTTAGGGCTAGAGTTCGGGTTAGGGTTAGGGTGGGGTTAGGGCTACGGCTAGGGTTTGGGCTTGGGTTAAGGTTAGGGTTAGGGTTAGGGATAGGACTAGGGATAGGGATAGGGATAGGGATAGGGATAGGACTAGGGATTGGGATAGGGATAGGGATAGGGCAAGGGTTAGGTCAAGGGCTATTGTTACGGTTAGGTTTAGGGTCAGTGTGAGGGCTATGGTTAGGGTGAGGGTGAGGGTGAGGGTTACGGCTAGGGTTAGCATTAGGGTTAGGGCTGGCGTTAGCGTTAGCATTAGAGTTAGGTTTAGGTTTAGGGTTAGGGTTAGGGTTAGGGTTAGGGCTAGGGCTAGGGCTACGGTTAGGGCTTGCGTCATGGCTAGGGTTAGGGTTCGGTGAGGTTTAGTGTTCGGAGTAGAGTTAGGGTTAGGGTGAGGGCTAGGTTTAGGGTGAGGGTTAGTTTTAGGGTTAGGGTTGGGCTAGGGTTATCATTAGGGTTAGGGCTAGGGTTAGGGTTAGGTTTATGATTATGGTTAGGGTTTTGGTTAGGTTTAGTGGTAGGCTTTGGGTTAGGGTTAGGGCTAGGGTTTGGGTTAGGGTTTGGGTTAGGGTTAGGGCTAGGGTGAGGTTTAGGGTTAGGGTTAGGGTTAGGTCTAGGGTTAGGGTTATCGTTAGGGTGACGCTTTGGGCTAGGGTTAGGGTTAGGGTTAGGGTTAGGGTTCGGGCTAGGGCTAGGGTTAGGGCTAGGGCTAGGGCTACGGATAGGGCTAGGGTTAGGGCTAGGGTTAGGGCTTAGGTTAGGGTTAGGGTTAGGGTTATGGTTCGGGTTAGGTATAGGGTGAGGGCTATGGTTAGGGTGAGGGTTCTGGTTAGTGTTAGGTCTAGGGTTAGCATTAGGGTTAGGGCTACGGTTATGGTTAGGGTTTGTGTTAGGGTTAGTGGTAGGCTTTGAGTTAGGGTAAGGTCTAGGGTTAGGGCTAGGGCTAGGGTAAGGGTTAGGGCTAGGGTTAGAACTAGAGCTAGGGCTAGGGTTAGGGTTAGAGTTCAGTTTTAGTTTAGGGTTACAGTTTGGTTTAGGGGTAGGGGTAGGGGTAGGGGTAGGTCTAGGCCTAGGGTTAGGGTTAAGGCTATAGTTAGGTTTAGGGTTAAGGTTAGGGTTAGCGCTAGGGTTAGGCTTAGGGTTAGGGTTAGGGCTAGGGTTAGGTTAAGGGCTCAGGTTAGGGTTAGGGTTACGGTTCTGGTTCTGGTTAGGGTTTGGGTTAGCGTTAGGGTTAGTGGTAGGTGTTGGGTTAGGGTTAGGGATAGGGATAGCGTTTAGGCTTGGATTAGGGTTAGGGTTACAGTTAGTGAGAGGGTTAGGGCTAAGGCTAGTGTTAGGGTGAGATTTAGGTTTAGGGATATGGTTTTTTGTTAGGGTTAGGGTTATGGTTAGCGTTAGGATTAGGGTTAGGGCTAGGGTTAGGGTTAGGGTTAGGGTTAAGGTTAGAGTTAGGGTTAGTGTTAGGGTTAGGGTTAGGGTTTGGGTTAGGGTTAGTGTTAAGGTTAGAGTTAGGGTTAGGGTTAAGGTTTGTGTTAGGGTTAGGGTTAGTGTTCGGGCTAGGGCTAGGGTTACTGCTAGGGCTACAGTTAGGGCTAAGGTTAGGGCTAGGGTTAGGGCTAGGGTTAGGGCTTGGGTTAGGGTTAGGGCTAGGGCTAGGGCTAGGGCAAGGGTTAGGCAAGGGCTATGGTTAGGGTAAGGGTTAGGGTTAGGGTTAGGGTGAGGGTGAGGGTTAGGGCTAGGGCTAGGGCTAGGGCTAGGGCTAGGGCAAGGGTTAGGGCAAGGGCTATGGTTAGGGTTAGAGTTCGGGTTAGGGTTACGGTTGGGTTTAGGGTGAGGGTCAGGACTAGGGTTAGGGTGAGGGTTAGGGTTAGTGTTAGGGCCTGGGTTAGCATTAGGGTCAGGGCTACGGTTAGGGTTAGGGGAGGGGTAGGGGTAGGATTAGGGTAGGGTTAGGGTTACGGCTATGGTTAGGGTTAGGGCTCGGACAAGGGTTAGGTCTAAGGCTAGGATTAGTGTTAGGGTTAGGGCTATGGCTAGGGCTTGGGCTAGGGCAAGGGTTAGGGTTAGGGTTAGGGTTAGGTATAGGGTGAGGGCTAGGGTTAGGGTGAGGGTTCTGGTTAGTGTTAGGGCTAGGGTGAGCATTAGGGTTAGGGCTACGGTTATGGTTAGGGTTTGTATTAGGGTTAGTGGTAGGCTTTGGGTTAGGGTAAGGTCTAGGGTTAGGGCTAGGGTTAGGGTTAATGTTAGGGCTAGGGCTAGGGTTAGGTTTGGGATAGGGATAGGGATAGGGATAGGGATAGGGATAGGGATAGGGATAGGGATAGGGATAGGGATAGGGCTAGGGCTAGGGCAAGGGTTAGGTCAAGGGCTATTGTTACGGTTAGGGTTAGGGTCAGTGTGAGGGCTATGGTTAGGGTGAGGGTGAGGGTGAGGGTTACGGCTAGGATTAGCGTTAGGGTTAGGGCTGGCATTAGCGTTAGCATTAGAGTTAGGTTTAGGTTTAGGGTTAGGGTTAGGGTTAGGGCTAGGGCTACGGTTAGGGCTTGCGTCATGTCTAGGGTTAGGGTTCAGTGAGGTTTAGGGTTAGGAGTAGAGTTAGGGTTAGGGTGAGGGCTAGGTTTAGGGTGAGGGTTAGTTTTAGGGTTAGGGTTAGGGCTAGGGTTATCATTAGGGTTAGGGCTAGGGTTAGGGTTAGGTTTATGATTATGATTAGGGTTTTGGTTAGGTTTAGTGGTAGGCTTTGGGTTAGGGTTAGGGCTAGGGTTTGGGTTAGGGTTAAGGTTAGAGTTAGGGTTAGGGTTAGGGTTTGGGTTAGGGTTAGGGTTAAGGTTAGAGTTAGGGTTAGGGTTAGGGTTTGTGTTAGGGTTAGGGTTAGTGTTCGGGCTAGGGCTAGGGTTACTGCTAGGGCTACAGTTAGGGCTAAGGTTAGGGCTAGGGTTAGGGCTAGGGTTAGGGCTTGGGTTAGGTTTAGGGCTAGGGCTAGGGCTAGGGCTAGGGCTAGGGCAAGGGTTAGGCAAGGGCTATGGTTAGGGTTAGGGTTAGTGTTAGGGTAAGGGTTAGGGTTAGGGTTAGGGTTAGCGTGAGGGTTAGGGCTAGGGCTAGGGCTAGGGCAAGGGTTAGGGCAAGGGCTATGCTTAGAGTTAGAGTTAGGGTTAGGGTTAGGGTTGGGGTTAGGGTGAGGGTCAGGGCTAGTGTTAGGGTGAGGGTTAGGGTTAGTGTTAGGGCCAGGGTTAGCATTAGGGTCAGGGCTACGGTTAGGGGTAGGGGTAGGGGTAGGGGTAGGGGTAGGATTAGGGTAGTGTTAGGGTTACGGCTATGGTTAGGGTTAGGGTTAGGGTTAGGGTTAGGGTTAGAGTTTGGGCAAGGGTTAGGGCTAGAGTTCAGGTTAGGTTTAGGGTAGGGTTAGGGCTAGGGCTAGGGTTAGGGTTAGGGTTACGGTTAGGTTTAGGGCGAGGGCTAGGGCTAGGGCTAGGGTTTGTGTTAGGGTTACTGCTAGGGCTAGGGCTAGGGTTAGTGTTAGGGTTAGGGTTAGGGTTAGGGTTAGGTTTAGGTGTAGGGTTAGGGTTAGGCTTAGGGGCAGGTTTAGGGGTAGGGCTAGGGTTAGTCGTAGTGTTAGAGCTAGGGCTAATCTTGGGATAGGGATAGGGATAGGGGTAGGGATAGGGATAGGGTTAGTGTTAGTGTTAGGGCTCGGGCTAGGGTTAGGGTTAGGGTTAGGGTTAGGGTTAGGGTTAGGGTTAGGTTTAGGTGTAGGGTTAGGGTTAGGCTTAGGGGCAGGTTTAGGGGTAGGGCTAGGGTTAGTTGTAGTGTTAGAGCTAGGGCTAGGGCTTGGGATAGGGATAGGAATAGGGATAGGGATAGGGATAGGGATAGGGATAGGGATAGGGTTAGTGTTAGTGTTAGGGCTAGGGCTAGGGTTAGGGTTAGGGTTAGGGTTAGGGTTAGGGTTAGGGTTAGGGTTAGGGCTAGGGTTAGGGTTAGGGTTAGGGCTAGGGTTAGGGTTAGGGTTCGGGCTAGGATTAGGGCTAGGGTTAGGGCTAGGGCTAGGGCTAGGGTAACGGTTAGGGCTAGGGTTGGAGCTAGAGCTAGGGCTAGGGTTAGGGTTCAGGTTCAGGTTCAGTTTAGGGTTACAGTTTGGGTTAGGGGCAGGGGTAGGGGTAGGGGTATGGTTACGGCTAGGCCTAGGGTTAGGGCTAGGGCTAGGGTTAGGTTTAGGGTTAGCGTTAGAGTTAGGATTAGCGCTAGGGTTAGGGTTATGGTTAGGGTTAGGGTTAGGTTCAGGTTTAGGGCTCGGGTTAGTGTTAGGTTTAGGGTTACGGTTCTGGTTAGGGTTTGGGTTAGGGTTAGGGTTAGGGTTTGGGCTAGGATTAGGGTTAGGGTTACAGTTAGTGAAAGGGTTAGGGCTAAGGCTAGGGTTAGGGTGAGATTTAGGTTTAGGGATATGGTTTTTTGTTAGGGTTAGGGTTATGGTAAGCGTTAGGATTAGGGTTAGGGCTAGGGTTAGGTCGAGGGTTAGGGTTAGGGTTAGGGTTAGGGTTAGGGTTAGGGTTGGGGTTAAGGTTAGAGTTAGGGTTAGGGATAGGGTTTGGGTTAGGGTTAGGGTTAGTGTTCGGGCTAGGGCTAGGGTTACTGCTAGGGCTACGGTTAGGCCTAGGGTTAGGGCTAGGGGTAGGGCTTGGGTTAGGGTTAGGGTTAGGGCTAGGGCTAGGGCTAGGGCAAGGGTTAGGGTTAGGGTTAGGGCTGGGGCTAGGGCTACGGTTAGGGCTAGGCTTAGGGCTAGGGTTAGGGCTTGGTGAGGGTTAGGGTTAGGGTTGGGGTTAGGGTGAGGCCTAGGTTTAGGGTGAGGGTTAGTTTTAGGGTTAGGGTTAGGGCTAGGGTTATCATTAGGATTAGGGCTAGGGTTAGGGTTAGGTTTATTATTATGGTTAGGGTTTTGGTTAGGTTTAGTGGTAGGCTTTGGGTTAGGGTTAGGGCTAGGGTTTGGGTTAGGGTTTGGGTTAGGGTTAGGGTGAGGATTAAGGCTATGGCTAGGGTTAGGGTTAATGTTAGGGCTAGGGCTAGGGTTAGGTTTGGGGTTACGGTTAGGGTTAGGGTTAGGGTTAGAGTTAGGGCTAGGGTTGTGGTTGAGGTTAGGGTTAGGGTTAGGGTTAGGCTTAGGGTTACGGTTGTGGTTGCGGTTGGTGTTGTGGTTGGGGTTGGGGTTAGGGTTTGAGTTCGGGTTCGGTTCGGGTTAGGGTTAGGGTTAGGGTTGGGGTTGGGGTTAGGTTTAGGGCTAGGGCTAGGGCTAGGGCTAGGGTTAAAGCTAGGGCTAGGGCTAGGGTTAGGGTTAGGGTTAGCGTTAGGGTTAGCGCTAGGGCTAGGGTTAGGGTTAGGGGTAGGGTTAGGGTTAGGGTTAGGGTTAGTGCTAGGGCTAGGGTTAGGGGTAGGGGTAGGGTTAGGGTTAGGGTTAGGGTTAGGGCTAGGGTTAGGTTTAGGGGTAGGGATAGGTTTAGGGATAGGGTCTGGGCTAGGGTTAGGTTTAGGGTTAAGGCTCGGGCTAGGGCTAGGGATAGGGCTAGGGCTAGGTCTAGGGCTAGGGTTAGCGTTACGGTTAGGGCTAGGGTTCGGGTTAGGGCTAGGGTTCGGGTTAGGGTTAGGGTGGGGTTAGGGCTACGGCTAGGGTTAGGGCTTGGGTTAGGGTTAGGGTTAGGGTTAGGGTTAGGATTAGGATTAGGGCTAGGGCTAGTCTTAGGGCTAGGGCTAGGGCTGGGTAACTGTTAGGACATGCGTTAGAGCTAGATTTAGGGCTAGCGTTAGGGTTCAGGTTCTGTTTAGGGTTACAGTTTGAGTTAGGGGTAGGGGTAGGGTAGGGCTAGGGCTAGGGTTAGGGCTAGGCCTAGGGTTAGAATTAGGGCTAAGGTTAGGTTTAGGGTTAGGGTTAGCGTTAGGGTTAGCGCTAGGGTTACGTTTAGGGTTAGGGATAGCGTTAGGTTTAGGGCTCGGGTTAGGGTTAGGGTTACGGTTATGGTTAGGGTTTGGGTTAGGGTTAGGGTTAGTGGTAGGGGTTGGGTTAGGGTTAGGGCTAGGGTCAGGGTTGGGGCTAGGGTTAGGGTTAGGGTTATTGTAAGTGAGAGGGTTAGGGCTAAGCCTAGGGTTATGGTTAGGGTTAGGGATACTGTTTCGGTTAGGATTAGGGTTAGGGTTAGGGTTAGGGTAAGGGTTAGGGTTAGGGTTAGGGTTAGGGTTAGGGTTAGGGCTAGGGTGAGGTTTAGGGTTAGGGTTAGGGTTAGGGTTAGGGTTAGGTCTAGGGTTAGGGTTATCGTTAGGGTGACGCTTTGGGCTAGGGTTAGGGTTAGGGTTAGGGTTAGGGTTAGGGTTCGGGTTCGGGTTCGGGTTCGGGCTAGGGCTAGGGTTAGGGCTAGGGCTAGGGCTACGGATAGGGCTAGGGTTAGGGCTAGGGTTAGGTCTTAGGTTAGGGTTAGGGTTAGGGTTAGGTTTATGGTTCGGGTTAGGTATAGGGTGAGGGCTAGGGTTAGGGTGAGGGTTCTGGTTAGTGTTAGGGCTAGGGTTAGCATTAGGGTTAGGGCTACGGTTATGGTTAGGGTTTGTGTTAGGGTTAGTGGTAGGCTTTGAGTTAGGGTAAGGTCTAGGGTTAGGGCTAGGGCTAGTGTCAGGGTTAGGGCTAGGTTTAGAACTAGAGCTAGGGCTAGGGTTAGGGTTAGGGTTCAGTTTTAGTTTAGGGTTACAGTTTGGTTTAGGGGTAGGGGTAGGGGTAGGGGTAGGTCTAGGCCTAGGGTTTGGGTTAAGGCTATAGTTAGGTTTAGGGTTAGGGTTAGGGTTAGCGCTAGGGTTAGGCTTAGGGTTAGGGTTAGGGCTAGGGTTAAGTTTAGGGCTCGGGTTAGGGTTAGGGTTACGGTTCTGGTTCTGGTTAGGGTTTGGGTTAGCGTTAGGGTTAGGGTTAGTGGTAGGTGTTGGGTTAGGGTTAGGGCTCGGGATAGAGTTTAGGCTAGGATTAGGGTTAGGGTTACAGTTAGTGAGAGGGTTAGGGCTAAGGCCAGTGTTAGGGTGAGATTTAGGTTTACGGATATGTTTTTTTGTTAGGGTTAGGGTTATGGTTAGCGTTAGGATTAGGGTTAGGGCTAGGGTTAGGTCGAGGGCTATTGTTACAGTTAGGGTTAGGGTCAGTGTGAGGGCTATGGTTAGGGTGAGGGTGAGGATGAGGGTTACGGCTAGGGTTAGCATTAGGGTTAGGGCTGGCATTAGCGTTAGAGTTAGGTTTAGGTTTATGGTTAGGGTTAGGGTTAGGGTTAGGGTTAGGGCTAGAGCTAGAGCTACGGTTAGGGCTAGCGTTATGGCTAGGGTTAGGGTTCGGTGAGGTTTAGGGTTAGGAGTAGAGTTAGGGTTAGGGTGAGGGCTAGGTTTAGGGTGAGGGTTAGTTTTAGGGTTTGGGTTAGGGCTAGGGTTATCATTAGGGTTAGGGCTAGGGTTAGGGTTAGGTTTATGATTATGGTTAGGGTTTTGGTTAGGTTTAGTGGTAGGCTTTGGGTTAGGGTTAGGGCTAGGGTTTGGGTTAGGGTTTGGGTTAGGGTTAGGGTTAGGATTAGGGCTAGGTTAATGGTTAGGACATGCGTTAGAGCTAGATTTAGGGCTAGCGTTAGGGTTCAGGTTCAGTTTAGGGTTACAGTTTGAGTTAGGGGTAGGGGTAGGGTAGGGCTAGGGCTAGGGTTAGGGCTAGGCCTAGGGTTAGAATTAGGGCTAAGGTTAGGTTTAGGCTTAGGCTTAGCGTTAGGGTTAGCGCTAGGGTTACGTTTAGGGTTAGGGATAGGGTTAAGTTTAGGGCTCGGGTTAGGATTAGGGTTACGGTTATGGTTAGGGTTAGGGTTAGGGTTAGTGGTAGGGGTTGGGTTAGGGTTAGGGCTAGGGTCAGGGTTGGGGCTAGGGTTAGGGTTAGGGTTATTGTAAGTGAGAGGGTTAGGGCTAAGCCTAGGGTTATGCTTAGGGTTAGGGATACTGTTTGGGTTAGGGTTAGGGTTAGGGTAAGGGTTTGGTTTAGGGTTAGGGCTAGGGTGAGGTTTAGGGTTAGGGTTAGGGTTAGGGTTAGGTCTAGGGTTAGGGTTATCGTTAGGGTGACGCTTTGGGCTAGGGTTAGGGTTAGGTTTAGGGTTAGGGTTAGGGTTCGGGCTAGGGCTAGGGTTAGGGCTAGGGCTAGGGCTACGGATAGGGCTAGGATAAGGTCTAGGGTTGGGGCTAGGGCTAGGGAAAGGGTTAGGGCTAGGGTTAGAACTAGGGCTAGGGCTAGGATTAGGGTTAGGGTTACAGTTAGTGAGAGGGTTAGGGCTAAGGCTAGTGTTAGGGTGAGATTTAGGTTTAGGAATATGGTTTTTTGATAGGGTTAGGGTTATGGTTAGCGTTAGGATTAGGGTTAGGGCTAGGGTTAGGGTTAGGGTTAGGGTTAGGGTTAAGGTTAGGGTTAGGGTTAGGGTTAGGGTTAGGGTTTGGGTTAGGGTTAGGGTTAGTGTTCGGGCTAGGGCTAGGGTTAATGCTAGGGCTACGGTTAGGGCTAGGGTTAGGGCTAGGGTTAGGGCTTGGGTTAGGGTTAGGGTTAGGGCTAGGGCTAG
>NC_139475.1:14862500-14875000 GCF_057233095.1 Heloderma suspectum
TAGAGTTAGGGCTAGCGTTAGGGTTCAGGTTCAGTTTAGGGTTACAGTTTGAGTTAGGGGTAGGGGTAGGGTAGGGCTAGGGCTAGGGTTAGGGCTAGGCCTAGGGTTAGAATTAGGGCTAAGGTTAGGTTTAGGGTTAGGGTTAGCGTTAGGGTTAGCGCTAGGGTTACGTTTAGGGTTAGGGATAGGGTTAGGTTTACGGCTCGGGTTAGGGTTAGGGTTACGGTTATGGTTAGGGTTTGGGTTAGGGTTAGGGTTAGTGGTAGGGGTTGGGTTAGGGTTAGGGCTAGGGTCAGGTTTGGGGCTAGGGTTAGGGTTAGGGTTATCGTAAGTGAGAGGGTTAGGGCTAAGCCTAGGGTTATGCTTAGGGTTAGGGATACTGTTTGGGTTAGGGTTAGGGTTAGGGTAAGGGTTTGGGTTAGGGTTAGGGCTAGGGTGAGGTTTAGGGTTAGGGTTAGGGTTAGTTCTAGGGTTAGGGTTATCGTTAGGGTGACGCTTTGGGCTAGGGTTAGGGTTAGGGTTAGGTTTAGGGTTAGGGTTAGGGTTCGGGCTAGGGTTAGGGTTAGGGTTATTGTAAGTGAGAGGGTTAGGGCTAAGCCTAGGGTTATGGTTAGGGTTAGGGATACTGTTTGGGTTAGGGTTAGGGTTAGGGTAAGGGTTAGGGTTAGGGTTAAGGATAGGGTTAGGGCTAGGGTGAGGTTTAGGGTTAGGGTTAGGGTTAGGGTTAGGGTTAGGACTAGGGTTAGGGTTATCGTTAGGGTGACGCTTTGGGCTAGGGTTAGGGTTCGGGTTAGGGTTAGGGTTCGGGTTCGGGTTCGGGTTCGTGCTAGGGCTAGCGTTAGGGTTAGGGCTAGGGCTAGGGTTAGGGCTTAGGTTAGGGTTAGGGTTAGGGTTAGGGTTAGGTATAGGGTGAGGGCTAGGGTTAGGGTGAGGGTTCTGGTTAGTGTTAGGGCTAGGGTGAGCATTAGGGTTAGGGCTACGGTTATGGTTAGGGTTTGTATTAGGGTTAGTGGTAGGCTTTGGGTTAGGGTAAGGTCTAGGGTTAGGGTTAATGTTAGGGCTAGGGCTAGGGTTAGGTTTGGGGTTACGGTTAGGGTTACGGTTAGGGTTAGGGTTAGGGTTAGGGTTAGAGTTAGGGCTAGGGTTGGGGTAGAGGTTAGGGTTAGGGTTAGGGTTAGGGTTAGGTTTACGGTTGTGGTTGCGGTTGGTGTTGTGTTGTGGTTGGGGTTGGGGTTAGGGTTTGAGTTCGGGTTCGGTTCGGGTTAGGGTTAGGGTTTGGGGTAGGTTTATGGTTTGGGTTAGGGTTTGGGTTGGGGTTGGGGTTAGGTTTAGGGCTAGGGCTAGGGCTAGGGTTAAAGCTAGGGCTAGGGCTAGGGTTAGGGTTAGCGTTAGGGTTAGCGCTAGGGCTAGGGTTAGGGTTAGGTTTAGTGCTAGGGTTAGGTTTAGGGGTAGGGATAGGTTTAGGGATAGGGTCTGGGCTAGGGTTAGGTTTAGGGTTAAGGCTCGGGCTAGGGCAAGGGCTAGGGCTAGGGCTAGGGTTAGTGTTAGGGTTAGGGCTAGGGTTCGGGTTAGGGCTAGAGTTCGGGTTAGGGTTAGGGTGGGGTTAGGGCTACGGCTAGGGTTTGGGCTTGGGTTAAGGTTAGGGTTAGGGTTAGGGATAGGACTAGGGATAGGGATAGGGATAGGGATAGGGATAGGGATAGGACTAGGGATTGGGATAGGGATAGGGATAGGGCAAGGGTTAGGTCAAGGGCTATTGTTTCGGTTAGGTTTAGGGTCAGTGTGAGGGCTATGGTTAGGGTGAGGGTGAGGGTGAGGGTTACGGCTAGGGTTAGCATTAGGGTTAGGGCTGGCGTTAGCGTTAGCATTAGAGTTAGGTTTAGGTTTAGGGTTAGGGTTAGGGTTAGGGTTAGGGCTAGGGCTAGGGCTACGGTTAGGGCTTGCGTCATGGCTAGGGTTAGGGTTCGGTGAGGTTTAGTGTTCGGAGTAGAGTTAGGGATAGGGTGAGGGCTAGGTTTAGGGTGAGGGTTAGTTTTAGGGTTAGGGTTGGGCTAGGGTTATCATTAGGGTTAGGGCTAGGGTTAGGGTTAGGTTTATGATTATGGTTAGGGTTTTGGTTAGGTTTAGTGGTAGGCTTTGGGTTAGGGTTAGGGCTAGGGTTTGGGTTAGGGTTTGGGTTAGGGTTAGGGCTAGGGTGAGGTTTAGGGTTAGGGTTAGGGTTAGGTCTAGGGTTAGGGTTATCGTTAGGGTGACGCTTTGGGCTAGGGTTAGGGTTAGGGTTAGGGTTAGGGTTAGGGTTAGGGTTCGGGCTAGGGCTAGGGTTAGGGCTAGGGCTAGGGCTACGGATAGGGCTAGGGTTAGGGCTAGGGTTAGGGCTTAGGTTAGGGTTAGGGTTAGGGTTATGGTTCGGGTTAGGTATAGGGTGAGGGCTATGGTTAGGGTGAGGGTTCTGGTTAGTGTTAGGTCTAGGGTTAGCATTAGGGTTAGGGCTACGGTTATGGTTAGGGTTTGTGTTAGGGTTAGTGGTAGGCTTTGAGTTAGGGTAAGGTCTAGGGTTAGGGCTAGGGCTAGGGTAAGGGTTAGGGCTAGGGTTAGAACTAGAGCTAGGGCTAGGGTTAGGGTTAGAGTTCAGTTTTAGTTTAGGGTTACAGTTTGGTTTAGGGGTAGGGGTAGGGGTAGGGTTAGGTCTAGGCCTAGGGTTAGGGTTAAGGCTATAGTTAGGTTTAGGGTTAAGGTTAGGGTTAGCGCTAGGGTTAGGCTTAGGGTTAGGGTTAGGGCTAGGGTTAGGTTAAGGGCTCAGGTTAGGGTTAGGGTTACGGTTCTGGTTCTGGTTAGGGTTTGGGTTAGCGTTAGGGTTAGTGGTAGGTGTTGGGTTAGGGTTAGGGATAGGGATAGCGTTTAGGCTTGGATTAGGGTTAGGGTTACAGTTAGTGAGAGGGTTAGGTCTAAGGCTAGTGTTAGGGTGAGATTTAGGTTTAGGGATATGGTTTTTTGTTAGGGTTAGGGTTATGGTTAGCGTTAGGATTAGGGTTAGGGCTAGGGTTAGGTCGAGGGTTAGGGTTAGGGTTAGGGTTAGGGTTAGGGTTAAGGTTAGAGTTAGGGTTAGTGTTAGGGTTAGGGTTAGGGTTTGGGTTAGGGTTAGTGTTAAGGTTAGAGTTAGGGTTAGGGTTAAGGTTTGTGTTAGGGTTAGGGTTAGTGTTCGGGCTAGGGCTAGGGTTACTGCTAGGGCTACAGTTAGGGCTAAGGTTAGGGCTAGGGTTAGGGCTAGGGTTAGGGCTTGGGTTAGGGTTAGGGCTAGGGCTAGGGCTAGGGCAAGGGTTAGGGCAAGGGCTATGGTTAGGGTTAGAGTTCGGGTTAGGGTTACGGTTGGGTTTAGGGTGAGGGTCAGGACTAGGGTTAGGGTGAGGGTTAGGGTTAGTGTTAGGGCCTGGGTTAGCATTAGGGTCAGGGCTACGGTTAGGGTTAGGGGAGAGGTAGGGGTAGGATTAGGGTAGGGTTAGGGTTACGGCTATGGTTAGGGTTAGGGCTCGGACAAGGGTTAGGTCTAAGGCTAGGATTAGTGTTAGGGTTAGGGCTATGGCTAGGGCTTGGGCTAGGGCAAGGGTTAGGGTTAGGGTTAGGGTTAGGTATAGGGTGAGGGCTAGGGTTAGGGTGAGGGTTCTGGTTAGTGTTAGGGCTAGGGTGAGCATTAGGGTTAGGGCTACGGTTATGGTTAGGGTTTGTATTAGGGTTAGTGGTAGGCTTTGGGTTAGGGTAAGGTCTAGGGTTAGGGCTAGGGTTAGGGTTAATGTTAGGGCTAGGGCTAGGGTTAGGTTTGGGATAGGGATAGGGATAGGGATAGGGATAGGGATAGGGATAGGGATAGGGATAGGACTAGGGATAGGGATAGGGCTAGGGCTAGGGCTAGGGCAAGGGTTAGGTCAAGGGCTATTGTTACGGTTAGGGTTAGGGTCAGTGTGAGGGCTATGGTTAGGGTGAGGGTGAGGGTGAGGGTTACGGCTAGGATTAGCGTTAGGGTTAGGGCTGGCATTAGCGTTAGCATTAGAGTTAGGTTTAGGTTTAGGGTTAGGGTTAGGGTTAGGGTTAGGGCTAGGGCTAGGGCTACGGTTAGGGCTTGCGTCATGTCTAGGGTTAGGGTTCAGTGAGGTTTAGGGTTAGGAGTAGAGTTAGGGTTAGGGTGAGGGCTAGGTTTAGGGTGAGGGTTAGTTTTAGGGTTAGGGTTAGGGCTAGGGTTATCATTAGGGTTAGGGCTAGGGTTAGGGTTAGGTTTATGATTATGATTAGGGTTTTGGTTAGGTTTAGTGGTAGGCTTTGGGTTAGGGTTAGGGCTAGGGTTTGGGTTAGGGTTAAGGTTAGAGTTAGGGTTAGGGTTAGGGTTTGGGTTAGGGTTAGGGTTAAGGTTAGAGTTAGGGTTAGGGTTAGGGTTTGTGTTAGGGTTAGGGTTAGTGTTCGGGCTAGGGCTAGGGTTACTGCTAGGGCTACAGTTAGGGCTAAGGTTAGGGCTAGGGTTAGGGCTAGGGTTAGGGCTTGGGTTAGGTTTAGGGCTAGGGCTAGGGCTAGGGCTAGGGCTAGGGCAAGGGATAGGCAAGGGCTATGGTTAGGGTTAGGGTTAGTGTTAGGGTAAGGGTTAGGGTTAGGGTTAGGGTTAGCGTGAGGGTTAGGGCTAGGGCTAGGGCTAGGGCAAGGGTTAGGGCAAGGGCTATGCTTAGAGTTAGAGTTAGGGTTAGGGTTAGGGTTGGGGTTTGGGTGAGGGTCAGGGCTAGTGTTAGGGTGAGGGTTAGGGTTAGTGTTAGGGCCAGGGTTAGCATTAGGGTCAGGGCTACGGTTAGGGGTAGGGGTAGGGGTAGGGGTAGGGGTAGGATTAGGGTAGTGTTAGGGTTACGGCTATGGTTAGGGTTAGGGTTAGGGTTAGGGTTAGAGTTAGGGCAAGGGTTAGGGCTAGAGTTCAGGTTAGGTTTAGGGTAGGGTTAGGGCTAGGGCTAGGGTTAGGGTTAGGGTTACGGTTAGGTTTAGGGCGAGGGCTAGGGTTTGTGTTAGGGTTAGTGCTAGGGCTAGGGCTAGGGTTAGTGTTAGGGTTAGGGTTAGGGTTAGGGTTAGGTTTAGGTGTAGGGTTAGGGTTAGGCTTAGGGGCAGGTTTAGGGGTAGGGCTAGGGTTAGTCGTAGTGTTAGAGCTAGGGCTAATCTTGGGATAGGGATAGGGATAAGGATAGGGATAGGGAGAGGGATAGGGATAGGGATAGGGATAGGGATAGGGTTAGTGTTAGTGTTAGTGTTAGGGCTCGGGCTAGGGTTAGGGTTAGGGTTAGGGTTAGGGTTAGGGTTAGGGTTAGGGTAAGGGCTAGGGTTAGGGTTAGGGTTAGGGCTAGGGTTAGGGTTAGGGTTCGGGCTAGGATTAGGGCTAGGGTTAGGGCTAGGGCTAGGGCTAGGGTAACGGTTAGGGCTAGGGTTAGAGCTAGAGCTAGGGCTAGGGTTAGGGTTCAGGTTCAGGTTCAGTTTAGGGTTACAGTTTGGGTTAGGGGCAGGGGTAGGGGTAGGGGTATGGTTACGGCTAGGCCTAGGGTTAGGGCTAGGGCTAGGGTTAGGTTTAGGGTTAGCGTTAGAGTTAGGATTAGCGCTAGGGTTAGGGTTATGGTTAGGTTTAGGGTTAGGTTCAGGTTTAGGGCTCGGGTTAGTGTTAGGTTTAGGGTTACGGTATTGGTTAGGGTTTGGGTTAGGGTTCGGGTTCGGGTTCGGGCTAGGGTTAGGTTTTGGGCTAGGATTAGGGTTAGGGTTACAGTTAGTGAGAGGGTTAGGGCTAAGGCTAGGGTTAGGGTGAAATTTAGGTTTAGGGATATGGTTTTTTGTTAGGGTTAGGGTTATGGTTAGCGTTGAGATTAGGGTTAGGGCTAGGGTTAGGTCGAGGGTTAGGGTTAGGGTTAGGGTTAGGGTTAGGGTTCGGGTTAGGGCTAGAGTTAGGGTTAGGGTGGGGTTAGGGATACGGCTAGGGTTTGGGCTTGGGTTAGGGTTAGGGTTAGGGTTAGGGCTAGGGATAGGACTAGGGATAGGGATAGGGATAGGGATAGGGATAGGGATAGGGCAAGGGTTAGGTCAAGGGCTATTGTTACGGTTAGGGTTAGGGTCAGTGTGAGGGCTATGGTTAGGGTGAGGGTGAGGGTTACGGCTAGGGTTAGCATTAGGGTTAGGGCTGGCGTTAGCGTTAGCATTAGAGTTAGGTTTAGGTTTAGGTTTAGGGTTAGGGTTAGGGTTAGGGCTAGGGCTAGGGCTACGGTTAGGGCTTGCGTCATGTCTAGGGTTAGGGTTCAGTGAGGTTTAGGGTTAGGAGTAGAGTTAGGGTTAGGGTGAGGGCTAGGTTTAGGGTTGAGGGTTAGTTTTAGGGTTAGGGTTAGGGCTAGGGTTATCATTAGGTTATGGCTAGGGTTAGGGTTAGGTTTATGATTATGGTTAGGGTTTTGGTTAGGTTTAGTGGTAGGCTTTGGGTTAGGGTTAGGGCTAGGGTTTGGGTTAGGGTTAAGGTTAGAGTTAGGGTTAGGGTTAGGGTTTGGGTTAGGGTTAAGGTTAGAGTTATGGTTAGGGTTAGGGTTTGTGTTAGGGTTAGGGTCAGTGTTCGGGCTGGGGCTAGGGTTACTGCTAGGGCTACAGTTAGGGCTAAGGTTAGGGCTAGGGTTAGGGCTAGGGTTAGGGCTTGGGTTAGGGTTAGGGCTAGGGCTAGGGCTAGAGCTAGGGCAAGGTTTAGGCAAGGGCTATGGTTAGGGTTGCGGTTAGGGTTAGGGTTAGGGTTAGGGTGAGGGTGAGGGTTACGGCTAGGGCTAGGGCTAGGGCAAGGGTTAGGGTAAGGGCTATGCTTAGAGTTAGAGTTAGGGTTAGGGTTAGGGTTGGGGTTAGGGTGAGGGTCAGGGCTAGGGTTAGGGTGAGGGTTAAGGTTAGTGTTAGGGCCAGGGTTAGCATTAGGGTCAGGGCTACGGTTAGGGTTAGGGGTAGGGGTAGGGGTAGGGGTAGGATTAGGGTAGTGTTAGGGTTACGGCTATGGTTAGGGTTAGGGTTAGGGTTAGGGTTAGAGTTAGGGCAAGTGTTAGGGCTAGAGTTCAGGTTAGGTTTAGGGTAGGTTTAGGGCTAGGGCTAGGGCTAGGGTTAGGGTTAGGGTTAGGGTTAGGTTTAGGGCGAGGGCTAGGGCTAGGGCTAGGGTTTGTGTTAGGGTTAGGGCTAGGGCTAGGGCTAGGGCTAGGGTTAGGGTTAGGGTTAGGGTTAGGGTTAGGGTTAGGGTTAGGGTTAGGGTTAGGGTTAGGTTTAGGTGTAGGGTTAGGGTTAGGCTTAGGGGCAGGTTTAGGGGTAGGGCTAGGGTTAGTTGTAGTGTTAGAGCTAGGGCTAGGGCTTGGGATAGGGATAGGAATAGGGATAGGGATAGGGATAGGGATAGGGATAGGGATAGGGATAGGGTTAGTGTTAGTGTTAGTGTTAGTGTTAGGGCTAGGGCTAGGGTTAGGGTTAGGGTTAGGGTTAGGGTTAGGGTTAGGGTTAGGGCTAGGGTTAGGGTTAGGGTTAGGGTTAGGGCTAGGGTTAGGGTTAGGGTTCGGGCTAGGATTAGGGCTAGGGTTAGGGCTAGGGCTAGGGCTAGGGTAACGGTTAGGGCTAGGGTTAGAGCTAGAGCTAGGGCTAGGGTTAGGGTTCAGGTTCAGGTTCAGTTTAGGGTTACAGTTTGGGTTAGGGGCAGGGGTAGGGGTAGGGGTATGGTTACGGCTAGGCCTAGGGTTAGGGCTAGGGCTAGGGTTAGGTTTAGGGTTAGCGTTAGAGTTAGGATTAGCGCTAGGGTTAGGGTTATGGTTAGGGTTAGGGTTAGGTTCAGGTTTAGGGCTCGGATTAGTGTTAGGTTTAGGGTTACGGTTCTGGTTAGGGTTTGGGTTAGGGTTAGGGTTAGTGGTAGGGGTTGGGTTAGGGCTAGGGTTAGGGTTTGGGCTAGGATTAGGGTTAGGGTTACAGTTAGTGAGAGGGTTAGGGCTAAGGCTAGGGTTAGGGTGAGATTTAGGTTTAGGGATATGGTTTTTTGTTAGGGTTAGGGTTATGGTAAGCGTTAGGATTAGGGTTAGGGCTAGGGTTAGGTCGAGGGTTAGGGTTAGGGTTAGTGGTAGGGGTTGGGTTAGGGTTAGGGCTAGGGTCAGGGTTGGGGCTAGGGTTAGGGTTAGGGTTATTGTAAGTGAGAGGGTTAGGGCTAAGCCTAGGGTTATGCTTAGGGTTAGGGATACTGTTTGGGTTAGGGTTAGGGTTAGGGTAAGGGTTTGGGTTAGGGTTAGGGCTAGGGTGAGGTTTAGGGTTAGGGTTAGGTTTAGGGTTAGTTCTAGGGTTAGGGTTATCGTTACGGTGACGCTTTGGGCTAGGGTTAGGGTTAGGGTTAGGTTTAGGGTTAGGGTTAGGGTTCGGGCTAGGGCTAGGGTTAGGGCTAGGGTTAGGGCTAGGGCTACGGATAGGGCTAGGGTAAGGTCTAAGGTTAGGGCTAGGGCTGGGGTTGGGGTTGAGGTTAGGGTTAGGGTTACGGTTGGGGTTGTGGTTGCTGTCGTGTTGTGGTTGGGGTTGGGGTTAGGGTTTGAGTTTGGGTTCGGGTTCCGGATAGGGTTAGAATTAGTGTTAGGGTTAGGGTTAGGGCTAGGGCTAGGGTTAGGGGTAGGCTTAGGTTTAGGGATACGGTTTGGATTAGGGTTAGGGTTAGGGCTAGGGTTTGGGTTAGGGTTAGGGTTAGGATTAGGGCTAGGGCTAGTGTTAGCGCTAGGGCTAGGGCTAGGGTAACGGTTAGGACATGCGTTAGAGCTAGAGTTAGGGCTAGCGTTAGGGTTCAGGTTCAGTTTAGGGTTAGAGTTTGAGTTTGGGGTAGGGGTAGGGTAGGTCTAGGGCTAGGGTTAGGGCTAGGCCTAGGGTTAGAATTAGGGCTAAGGTTAGGTTTAGGCTTAGGCTTAGCGTTAGGGTTAATGCTAGGGTTACGTTTAGGGTTAGTGATAGGGTTAGGTTTAGGGCTCGGGTTAGGGTTAGGGTTACTGTTACGGTTAGTGTTTGGGTTAGGGTTAGGGTTAGTGGTAGGGGTTGGGTTAGGGTTAGGGCTAGGGTCAGGGTTTGGGCTAGGGTTAGGGTTATGGTAAGTGAGAGGGCTAGGGCTAAGCCTAGGGTAAGGGTCAGGGTTAGGGTTAGGGATACTGTTTGGGTTAGGGTTAGGGTTACGGTTAGGGTTAGGGTTACGGTTAGGGTTAGGGTTAGGGTTAGGGTTAGGGTTAGGGCTAGGGTTATCATTAGGGTTAGGGCTAGGGTTAGGGTTAGGGTTAGGTTTATGATTATGGTTAGGGTTTTGGTTAGGTTTAGTGGTAGGCTTTGGGTTAGGGTTAGGGCTAGGGTTTGGGTTAGGGTTTGGGTTAGGGTTAGGGTTAGGATTAGGGCTAGGGCTAATCTTAGGGCTAGGGCTAGGGCTAGGGTAACGGTTAGGACATGCGTTAGAGCTAGAGTTAGGGCTAGCGTTAGGGTTCAGGTTCAGTTTAGGGTTACAGTTTGAGTTAGGGGTAGGGGTAGGGTAGGGCTAGGGCTAGGGTTAGGGCTAGGCCTAGGGTTAGAATTAGGGCTAAGGTTAGGTTTAGGGTTAGGGTTAGCGTTAGGGTTAGTGCTAGGGTTACGTTTAGGGTTAGGGATAGGGTTAGGTTTAGGGCTCGGGTTAGGGTTAGGGTTACGGTTATGGTTAGGGTTTGGGTTAGGGTTAGGGTTAGTGGTAGGGGTTGGGTTAGGGTTAGGGCTAGGGTCAGGGTTGGGGCTAGGGTTAGGGTTAGGGTTATTGTAAGTGAGAGGGTTAGGGCTAAGCCTAGGGTTATGCTTAGGGTTAGGGATACTGTTTGGGTTAGGGTTAGGGTTAGGGTAAGGGTTTGGGTTAGGGTTAGGGCTAGGGTGAGGTTTAGGGTTAGGGTTAGGGTTAGTTCTAGGGTTAGGGTTATCGTTAGGGTGACGCTTTGGGCTAGGGTTAGGGTTAGGGTTAGGTTTAGGGTTAGGGTTAGGGTTCGGGCTAGGGCTAGGGTTAGGGCTAGGGCTAGGGCTACGGATAGGGCTAGGGTAAGGTCTAGGGTTAGGGCTAGGGCTAGGGTAAGGGTTAGGGCTAGGGTTAGAACAAGAGCTAGGGCTAGGATTAGGGTTAGGGTTACAGTTAGTGAGAGGGTTAGGGCTAAGGCTAGTGTTAGGGTGAGATTTAGGTTTAGGGATATGGTTTTTTGTTAGGGTTAGGGTTAGGGTTAGGGTTAGGGTTAGGGTTAAGGTTAGGGTTAGGGTTAGGGTTAGGGTTAGGGTTACAGTTAGTGAGAGGGTTAGGGCTAAGGCTAGTGTTAGGGTGAGATTTAGGTTTAGGGATATGGTTTTTTGTTAGGGTTAGGGTTAGGGTTAGGGTTAGGGTTAGGGTTAAGGTTAGGGTTAGGGCTAGGATTAGGGTTAGGGTTACAGTTAGTGAGAGGGTTAGGGCTAAGGCTAGTGTTAGGGTGAGATTTAGGTTTAGGGATATGGTTTTTTGTTAGGGTTAGGGTTATGGTTAGCATTAGGATTAGGGTTAGGGCGAGGGTTAGGTCGAGGGTTAGGGTTAGGGCTAGGGTTAGGGTTAGGGTTAGGGTTAGGGTTAGGGTTAAGGTTAGGGTTAGGGTTAGGGTTAGGGTTAGGGTTAGGGTTAGGGCTGGGGTTGGGGTTTAGGTTAGGGTTAGGGTTACGGTTGGGGTTGTGGTTGGTGTCGTGTTGTGGTTGGGGTTGGGGTTAGGGTTTGAGTTTGGGTTCGCGTTCCGGATAGGGTTAGAATTAGGGTTAGGGTTAGGGTTAGGGCTAGGGCTTGGGTTAGGGGTAGGCTTAGGTTTAGGGATACGGTTTGGATTAGGGTTAGGGTTAGGGCTAGGGTTTGGGTTAGGGTTAGGGTTAGGATTAGGGCTAGGGCTAGTGTTAGGGCTAGGGCTAGGGTAACGGTTAGGACATGCGTTAGAGCTAGAGTTAGGGCTAGCGTTAGGGTTCAGGTTCAGTTTAGGGTTACAGTTTGAGTTTGGGGTAGCGTAGGGCTAGGGCTAGGGTTAGGGCTAGGCCTAGGGTTAGAATTAGGGCTAAGGTTAGGTTTAGGCTTAGGCTTAGCGTTAGGGTTAATGCTAGGGTTACGTTTAGGGTTAGTGATAGGGTTAGGTTTAGGGCTTGGGTTAGGGTTAGGGTTACTGTTACGGTTAGTGTTTGGGTTAGGGTTACGGTTAGTGGTAGGGGTTGGGTTAGGGTTAGGGCTAGGGTCAGGGTTTGGGCTAGGGTTAGGGTTAGGGTTATGGTAAGTGAGAGGGCTAGGGCTAAGCCTAGGGTAAGGGTCAGGGTTAGGGTTAGGGATACTGTTTAGGGCTTGGGTTAGGGTTAGGGTTACGGTTATGGTTAGGGTTTGGGTTAGGGTTAGGGTTAGTGGTAGGGGTTGGGTTAGGGTTAGGGCTAGGGTCAGGGTTGGGGCTAGGGTTAGGGTTAGGGTTATTGTAAGTGAGAGGGTTAGGGCTAAGCCTAGGGTTATGCTTAGGGTTAGGGATACTGTTTGGGTTAGGGCTAGGGCTAGGGTAAGGGTTTGGGTTAGGGTTAGGGCTAGGGTGAGGTTTAGGGTTAGGGTTAGGGTTAGTTCTAGGGTTAGGGTTATCGTTAGGGTGACGCTTTGGGCTGGGGTTAGGGTTAGGGTTAGGTTTAGGGTTAGGGTTAGGGTTCGGGCTAGGGCTAGGGTTAGGGCTAGGGCTAGGGCTACAGATAGGGCTAGGGTAAGGTCTAGGGTTAGGGCTAGGGCTAGGGTAAGGGTTAGGGCTAGGGTTAGAACTAGAGCTAGGGCTAGGATTAGGGTTAGGGTTACAGTTAGTGAGAGGGTTAGGGCTAAGGCTAGTGTTAGGGTGAGATTTAGGTTTAGGGATATGGTTTTTTGTTAGGGTTAGGGTTATGGTTAGCATTAGGATTAGGGTTAGGGCGAGGGTTAGGTCGAGGGTTAGGGTTAGGGCTAGGGTTAGGGTTAGGGTTAGGGTTAGGGTTAGGGTTAAGGTTAGGGTTAGGTTTAGGGTTAGGGTTCGGGTTTGGGCTAGGGCTAGGGTTAGGGCTAGGGCTAGGGCTACGGATAGGGCTAGGGTAAGGTCTAGGGTTAGGGCTAGGGCTAGGGTAAGGGTTAGGGCTAGGGTTAGAACTAGGGTTAGGTTTAGGGCTTGGGTTAGGGTTAGGGTTACTGTTACGGTTAGTGTTTGGGTTAGGGTTAGGGTTAGTGGTAGGGGTAGTGTTAGGGTTACGGTTAGGATTAGGGTTAGGGTTAGGGTGAGGGTTAGGGTTAGGGTTGGGGTTAGGGTGAGGGTCAGGGCTAGGGTTAGGGTTAGGGTTAGGGTTAGTGTTAGGGACAGGGTTAGCATTAGGGTCAGGGCTACGGTTAGGGTTAGGGGTAGGGGTAGGGGTAGGGGTAGGATTAGGGTAGTGTTAGGGTTACGGCTATGGTTAGGGTTAGGGTTAGGGTTAGGGTTAGGGTT
>NC_139475.1:14877500-14880000 GCF_057233095.1 Heloderma suspectum
TAGGCCTAGGGTTAGAATTAGGGCTAAGGTTAGGTTTAGGCTTAGGCTTAGCGTTAGGGTTAATGCTAGGGTTACGTTTAGGGTTAGTGATAGGGTTAGGTTTAGGGCTCGGGTTAGGGTTAGGGTTACTGTTACGGTTAGTGTTTGGGTTAGGGTTAGGGTTAGTGGTAGGGGTTGGGTTAGGGTTAGGGCTAGGGTCAGGGTTTGGGCTAGGGTTAGGGTTATGGTAAGTGAGAGGGCTAGGGCTAAGCCTAGGGTAAGGGTCAGGGTTAGGGTTAGGGATACTGTTTGGGTTAGGGTTAGGGTTACGGTTAGGGTTAGGGTTAGGGTTGGGGTTAGGGTTAGGGTTAGGGTTATGGTTAGGGTTAGGGTTAGGGCTAGGGTTATCATTAGAATTAGGGCTAGGGTTAGTGTTAGGGTTAGGTTTATGATTATGGTTAGGGTTTTGGTTAGGTTTAGTGGTAGGCTTTGGGTTAGGGTTAGGGCTAGGGTTTGGGTTAGGGTTTGGGTTAGGGTTAGGGTTAGGATTAGGGCTAGGGCTAGTCTTAGGGCTAGGGCTAGGGCTAGGGTAACGGTTAGGACATGCGTTAGAGCTAGAGTTAGGGCTAGCGTTAGGGTTCAGGTTCAGTTTAGGGTTACAGTTTGAGTTATGGGTAGGGGTAGGGTAGGGCTAGGGCTAGGGTTAGGGCTAGGCCTAGGGTTAGAATTAGGGCTAAGGTTAGGTTTAGGGTTAGGGTTAGCGTTAGGGTTAGCGCTAGGGTAACGTTTAGGGTTAGGGATAGGGTTAGGTTTAGGGCTCGGGTTAGGGTTAGGGTTACGGTTATGGTTAGGGTTTGGGTTAGGGTTAGGGTTAGTGGTAGGGGTTGGGTTAGGGTTAGGGCTAGGGTCAGGGTTGGGGCTAGGGTTAGGGTTAGGGTTATTGTAAGTGAGAGCGTTAGGGCTAAGCCTAGGGTTATGCTTAGGGTTAGGGATACTGTTTGGGTTAGGGTTAGGGTTAGGGTAAGGGTTTGGGTTAGGGTTAGGGCTAGGGTGAGGTTTAGGGTTAGGGTTAGGTTTAGGGTTAGTTCTAGGGTTAGGGTTATCGTTAGGGTGACGCTTTGGGCTAGGGTTAGGGTTAGGGTTAGGGTTAGGTTTAGGGTTAGGGTTAGGGTTCGGGCTAGGGCTAGGGTTAGGGCTAGGGCTAGGGCTACGGATAGGGCTAGGGTAAGGTCTAGGGTTAGGGCTAGGGCTGGGGTTGGGGTTGAGGTTAGGGTTAGGGTTACGGTTGGGGTTGTGGTTGCTGTCGTGTTGTGGTTGGGGTTGGGGTTAGGGTTTGAGTTTGGGTTCGGGTTCCGGACAGGGTTAGAATTAGTGTTAGGGTTAGGGTTAGGGCTAGGGCTAGGGTTAGGGGTAGGCTTAGGTTTAGGGATACGGTTTGGATTAGGGTTAGGGTTAGGGCTAGGGTTTGGGTTAGGGTTAGGGTTAGGATTAGGGCTAGGGCTAGTGTTAGCGCTAGGGCTAGGGCTAGGGTAACGGTTAGGACATGCGTTAGAGCTAGAGTTAGGGCTAGCGTTAGGGTTCAGGTTCAGTTTAGGGTTACAGTTTGAGTTAGGGGTAGGGGTAGGGTAGGGCTAGGGCTAGGGTTAGGGCTAGGCCTAGGGTTAGAATTAGGGCTAAGGTTAGGTTTAGGCTTAGGCTTAGCGTTAGGGTTAATGCTAGGGTTACGTTTAGGGTTAGTGATAGGGTTAGGTTTAGGGCTCGGGTTAGGGTTAGGGTTACTGTTACGGTTAGTGTTTGGGTTAGGTTTAGGGTTAGTGGTAGGGGTTGGGTTAGGGTTAGGGCTAGGGTCAGGGTTTGGGCTAGGGTTAGGGTTAGGTTTATGGTAAGTGAGAGGGCTAGGGCTAAGCCTAGGGTAAGGGACAGGGTTAGGGTTAGGGATACTGTTTGGGTTAGGGTTAGGGTTATGGTTAGGGTTAGGGTTAGGTTTAGGGTTAGGGTTAGGGTTAGGGTTAGGGTTAGGGTTAGGGCTAGGGTTATCATTAGGGTTAGGGCTAGGGTTAGGGTTAGGGTTAGGTTTATGATTATGGTTAGGGTTTTGGTTAGGTTTATTGGTAGGCTTTGGGTTAGGGTTAGGGCTAGGGTTTGGGTTAGGGTTTGGGTTAGGGTTAGGGTTAGGGTTAGGGCTAGGGCTAATCTTAGGGCTAGGGCTAGGGCTAGGGTAACGGTTAGGACATGCGTTAGAGCTAGAGTTAGGGCTAGCGTTAGGGTTCAGGTTCAGTTTAGGGTTACAGTTTGAGTTAGGGGTAGGGGTAGGGTAGGGCTAGGGCTAGGGTTAGGGCTAGGCCTAGGGTTAGAATTAGGGCTAAGGTTAGGTTTAGGGTTAGGGTTAGCGTTAGGGTTAGCGCTAGGGTTACGTTTAGGGTTAGGGATAGGGTTAGGTTTAGGGCTCGGGTTAGGGTTAGGGTTACGGTTATGGTTAGGGTTTGGGTTAGGGTTAGGGTTAGTGGTAGGGGTTGGGTTA
>NC_139475.1:14882500-14907500 GCF_057233095.1 Heloderma suspectum
GTTAGGGTTCAGGTTCAGGTTCAGTTTAGGGTTACAGTTTGGGTTAGGGGCAGGGGTAGGGGTAGGGGTATGGTTACGGCTAGGCCTACGGTTAGGGCTAGGGCTAGGGTTAGGTTTAGGGTTAGCGTTAGAGTTAGGATTAGCGCTAGGGTTAGGGTTATGGTTAGGGTTAGGGTTAGGTTCAGGTTTAGGGCTCGGATTAGTGTTAGGTTTAGGGTTACGGTTCTGGTTAGGGTTTGGGTTAGGGTTAGGGTTAGTGGTAGGGGTTGGGTTAGGGCTAGGGTTAGGGTTTGGGCTAGGATTAGGGTTAGGGTTACAGTTAGTGAGAGGGTTAGGGCTAAGGCTAGGGTTAGGGTGAGATTTAGGTTTAGGGATATGGTTTTTTGTTAGGGTTAGGGTTATGGTAAGCGTTAGGATTAGGGTTAGGGCTAGGGTTAGGTCGAGGGTTAGGGTTAGGGTTAGTGGTAGGGGTTGGGTTAGGGTTAGGGCTAGGGTCAGGGTTGGGGCTAGGGTTAGGGTTAGGGTTATTGTAAGTGAGAGGGTTAGGGCTAAGCCTAGGGTTATGCTTAGGGTTAGGGATACTGTTTGGGTTAGGGTTAGGGTTAGGGTAAGGGTTTGGGTTAGGGTTAGGGCTAGGGTGAGGTTTAGGGCTAGGGTGAGGTTTAGGGTTAGGGTGAGGTTTAGGGTTATCGTTACGGTGACGCTTTGGGCTAGGGTTAGGGTTAGGGTTAGGTTTAGGGTTAGGGTTAGGGTTCGGGCTAGGGCTAGGGTTAGGGCTAGGGTTAGGGCTAGGGCTACGGATAGGGCTAGGGTGAGGTCTAGGGTTACGGCTAGGGCTGGGGTTGGGGTTGAGGTTAGGGTTAGGGTTACAGTTGGGGTTGTGGTTGCTGTCGTGTTGTGGTTGGGGTTGGGGTTAGGGTTTGAGTTTGGGTTCGGGTTCCGGATAGGGTTAGAATTAGTGTTAGGGTTAGGGTTAGGGCTAGGGCTAGGGTTAGGGGTAGGCTTAGGTTTAGGGATACGGTTTGGATTAGGGTTAGGGTTAGGGTTAGGGCTAGGGTTTGGGTTAGGGTTAGGGTTAGGATTAGGGCTAGGGCTAGTGTTAGCGCTAGGGCTAGGGCTAGGGTAACGGTTAGGACATGCGTTAGAGCTAGAGTTAGGGCTAGCGTTAGGGTTCAGGTTCAGTTTAGGGTTACAGTTTGAGTTTGGGGTAGGGGTAGGGTAGGGCTAGGGCTAGGGTTAGGGCTAGGCCTAGGGTTAGAATTAGGGCTAAGGTTAGGTTTAGGCTTAGGCTTAGCGTTAGGGTTAATGCTAGGGTTACGTTTAGGGTTAGTGATAGGGTTAGGTTTAGGGCTCGGGTTAGGGTTAGGGTTACTGTTACGGTTAGTGTTTGGGTTAGGGTTAGGGTTAGTGGTAGGGGTTGGGTTAGGGTTAGGGCTAGGGTCAGGGTTTGGGCTAGGGTTAGGGTTATGGTAAGTGAGAGGGCTAGGGCTAAGCCTAGGGTAAGGGTCAGGGTTAGGGTTAGGGATACTGTTTGGGTTAGGGTTAGGGTTACGGTTAGGGTTAGGGTTAGGGTTACGGTTAGGGTTAGGGTTAGGGTTAGGGTTAGGGTTAGGGGTAGGGTTAGGGCTAGGGTTATCATTAGGGTTAGGGCTAGGGTTAGGGTTAGGGTTAGGTTTATGATTATGGTTAGGGTTTTGGTTAGGTTTAGTGGTAGGCTTTGGGTTAGGGTTAGGGCTAGGGTTTGGGTTAGGGTTTGGGTTAGGGTTAGGGTTAGGATTAGGGCTAGGGCTAATCTTAGGGCTAGGGCTAGGGCTAGGGTAACGGTTAGGACATGCGTTAGAGCTAGAGTTAGGGCTAGCGTTAGGGTTCAGGTTCAGTTTAGGGTTACAGTTTGAGTTAGGGGTAGGGGTAGGGTAGGGCTAGGGCTAGGGTTAGGGCTAGGCCTAGGGTTAGAATTAGGGCTAAGGTTAGGTTTAGGGTTAGGGTTAGCGTTAGGGTTAGTGCTAGGGTTACGTTTAGGGTTAGGGATAGGGTTAGGTTTAGGGCTCGGGTTAGGGTTAGGGTTACGGTTATGGTTAGGGTTTGGGTTAGGGTTAGGGTTAGTGGTAGGGGTTGGGTTAGGGTTAGGGCTAGGGTCAGGGTTGGGGCTAGGGTTAGGGTTAGGGTTATTGTAAGTGAGAGGGTTAGGGCTAAGCCTAGGGTTATGCTTAGGGTTAGGGATACTGTTTGGGTTAGGGTTAGGGTTAGGGTAAGGGTTTGGGTTAGGGTTAGGGCTAGGGTGAGGTTTAGGGTTAGGGTTAGGGTTAGTTCTAGGGTTAGGGTTATCGTTAGGGTGACGCTTTGGGCTAGGGTTAGGGTTAGGGTTAGGTTTAGGGTTAGGGTTAGGGTTCGGGCTAGGGCTAGGGTTAGGGCTAGGGCTACGGATAGGGCTAGGGTAAGGTCTAGGGTTAGGGCTAGGGCTAGGGTAAGGGTTAGGGCTAGGGTTAGAACAAGAGCTAGGGCTAGGATTAGGGTTAGGGTTACAGTTAGTGAGAGGGTTAGGGCTAAGGCTAGTGTTAGGGTGAGATTTAGGTTTAGGGATATGGTTTTTTGTTAGGGATAGGGTTATGGTTAGCATTAGGATTAGGGTTAGGGCGAGGGTTAGGTCGAGGGTTAGGGTTAGGGCTAGGGTTAGGGTTAGGGTTAGGGTTAGGGTTAGGGTTAGGGTTAAGGTTAGGGTTAGGGTTAGGGTTAGGGTTAGGGTTAGGGCTGGGGTTGGGGTTTAGGTTAGGGTTAGGGTTACGGTTGGGGTTGTGGTTGGTGTCGTGTTGTGGTTGGGGTTGGGGTTAGGGTTTGAGTTTGGGTTCGGGTTCCGGATAGGGTTAGAATTAGTGTTAGGGTTAGGGTTAGGGCTAGGGCTAGGGTTAGGGGTAGGCTTAGGTTTAGGGATACGGTTTGGATTAGGGTTAGGGTTAGGGCTAGGGTTTGGGTTAGGGTTAGGGTTAGGATTAGGGCTAGGGCTAGTGTTAGGGCTAGGGCTAGGGTAACGGTTAGGACATGCGTTAGAGCTAGAGTTAGGGCTAGCGTTAGGGTTCAGGTTCAGTTTAGGGTTACAGTTTGAGTTAGGGTTAGTGGTAGGGGTTGGGTTAGGGTTAGGGCTAGGGTCAGGGTTTGGGCTAGGGTTAGGGTTAGGGTTATGGTAAGTGAGAGGGCTAGGGCTAAGCCTAGGGTAAGGGTCAGGGTTAGGGTTAGGGATACTGTTTAGGGCTTGGGTTAGGGTTAGGGTTACGGTTATGGTTAGGGTTTGGGTTAGGGTTAGGGTTAGTGGTAGGGGTTGGGTTAGGGTTAGGGCTAGGGTCAGGGTTGGGGCTAGGGTTAGGGTTAGGGTTATTGTAAGTGAGAGGGTTAGGGCTAAGCCTAGGGTTATGCTTAGGGTTAGGGATACTGTTTGGGTTAGGGTTAGAATTAGGGTAAGGGTTTGGGTTAGGGTTAGGGCTAGGGTGAGGTTTAGGGTTAGGGTTAGGGTTAGTTCTAGGGTTAGGGTTATCGTTAGGGTGACGCTTTGGGCTGGGGTTAGGGTTAGGGTTAGGTTTAGGGTTAGGGTTAGGGTTTGGGCTAGGGCTAGGGTTAGGGCTAGGGCTAGGGCTACGGATAGGGCTAGGGTTAGGTCTAGGGTTAGAACTAGAGCTAGGGCTAGGATTAGGGTTAGGGTTACAGTTAGTGAGAGGGTTAGGGCTAAGGCTAGTGTTAGGGTGAGATTTAGGTTTAGGGATATGGTTTTTTGTTAGGGTTAGGGTTATGGTTAGCATTAGGATTAGGGTTAGGGCGAGGGTTAGGTCGAGGGTTAGGGTTAGGGCTAGGGTTAGGGTTAGGGTTAGGGTTAGGGTTAGGGTTAGGGTTAAGGTTAGGGTTAGGTTTAGGGTTAGGGTTAGGGTTCGGGCTGGGGCTAGGGTTAGGGCTAGGGCTAGGGCTATGGATAGGGCTAGGGTAAGGTCTAGGGTTAGGGCTAGGGCTAGGGTAAGGGTTAGGGCTAGGGTTAGAACTAGGGTTAGGTTTAGGGCTTGGGTTAGGGTTAGGGTTACTGTTACGGTTAGTGTTTGGGTTAGGGTTAGGGTTAGTGGTAGGGGTAGTGTTAGGGTTACGGTTAGGGTTAGGGTTAGGGTTAGGGTGAGGGTTAGGGTTAGGGTTGGGGTTAGGGTGAGGGTCAGGGCTAGGGTTAGGGTTAGGGTTAGGGTTAGTGTTAGGGACAGGGTTAGCATTAGGGTCAGGGCTACGGTTAGGGTTAGGGGTAGGGGTAGGGGTAGGGGTAGGATTAGGGTAGTGTTAGGGTTACGGCTATGGTTAGGGTTAGGGTTAGGGTTAGGGTTAGAGTTAGGGCAAGGGTTAGGGCTAGAGTTCAGGTTAGGTTTAGGGTAGGGTTAGGGCTAGGGCTAGGGTTAGGGTTAGGGTTAGGGTTAGGTTTAGGGCGAGGGCTAGGGCTAGGGTTTGTGTTAGGGTTAGGGCTAGGGCTAGGGCTAGGATTAGTGTTAGGGTTAGGGTTAGGGCTAGGGTGAGGTTTAGGGTTAGGGTTAGGGTTAGGTCTAGGGTTAGGGTTATCGTTAGGGTGACGCTTTGGGCTAGGGTTAGGGTTAGGGTTAGGGTTAGGGTTAGGGTTAGGGTTCGGGCTAGGGCTAGGGTTAGGGCTAGGGCTAGGGCTACGGATAGGGCTAGGGTTAGGGCTAGGGTTAGGGCTTAGGTTAGGGTTAGGGTTAGGGTTATGGTTCGGGTTAGGTATAGGGTGAGGGCTATGGTTAGGGTGAGGGTTCTGGTTAGTGTTAGGTCTAGGGTTAGCATTAGGGTTAGGGCTACGGTTATGGTTAGGGTTTGTGTTAGGGTTAGTGGTAGGCTTTGAGTTAGGGTAAGGTCTAGGGTTAGGGCTAGGGCTAGGGTAAGGGTTAGGGCTAGGGTTAGAACTAGAGCTAGGGCTAGGGTTAGGGTTAGAGTTCAGTTTTAGTTTAGGGTTACAGTTTGGTTTAGGGGTAGGGGTAGGGGTAGGGTTAGGTCTAGGCCTAGGGTTAGGGTTAAGGCTATAGTTAGGTTTAGGGTTAAGGTTAGGGTTAGCGCTAGGGTTAGGCTTAGGGTTAGGGTTAGGGCTAGGGTTAGGTTAAGGGCTCAGGTTAGGGTTAGGGTTACGGTTCTGGTTCTGGTTAGGGTTTGGGTTAGCGTTAGGGTTAGTGGTAGGTGTTGGGTTAGGGTTAGGGATAGGGATAGCGTTTAGGCTTGGATTAGGGTTAGGGTTACAGTTAGTGAGAGGGTTAGGTCTAAGGCTAGTGTTAGGGTGAGATTTAGGTTTAGGGATATGGTTTTTTGTTAGGGTTAGGGTTATGGTTAGCGTTAGGATTAGGGTTAGGGCTAGGGTTAGGTCGAGGGTTAGGGTTAGGGTTAGGGTTAGGGTTAGGGTTAGGGTTAAGGTTAGAGTTAGGGTTAGTGTTAGGGTTAGGGTTAGGGTTTGGGTTAGGGTTAGTGTTAAGGTTAGAGTTAGGGTTAGGGTTAAGGTTTGTGTTAGGGTTAGGGTTAGTGTTCGGGCTAGGGCTAGGGTTACTGCTAGGGCTACAGTTAGGGCTAAGGTTAGGGCTAGGGTTAGGGCTAGGGTTAGGGCTTGGGTTAGGGTTAGGGCTAGGGCTAGGGCTAGGGCAAGGGTTAGGGCAAGGGCTATGGTTAGGGTTAGAGTTCGGGTTAGGGTTACGGTTGGGTTTAGGGTGAGGGTCAGGACTAGGGTTAGGGTGAGGGTTAGGGTTAGTGTTAGGGCCTGGGTTAGCATTAGGGTCAGGGCTACGGTTCGGGTTAGGGGAGGGGTAGGGGTAGGATTAGGGTAGGGTTAGGGTTACGGCTATGGTTAGGGTTAGGGCTCGGACAAGGGTTAGGTCTAAGGCTAGGATTAGTGTTAGGGTTAGGGCTATGGCTAGGGCTTGGGCTAGGGCAAGGGTTAGGGTTAGGGTTAGGGTTAGGTATAGGGTGAGGGCTAGGGTTAGGGTGAGGGTTCTGGTTAGTGTTAGGGCTAGGGTGAGCATTAGGGTTAGGGCTACGGTTATGGTTAGGGTTTGTATTAGGGTTAGTGGTAGGCTTTGGGTTAGGGTAAGGTCTAGGGTTAGGGCTAGGGTTAGGGTTAATGTTAGGGCTAGGGCTAGGGTTAGGTTTGGGATAGGGATAGGGATAGGGATAGGGATAGGGATAGGGATAGGGATAGGGATAGGGATAGGACTAGGGATAGGGATAGGGCTAGGGCTAGGGCTAGGGCAAGGGTTAGGTCAAGGGCTATTGTTACGGTTAGGGTTAGGGTCAGTGTGAGGGCTATGGTTAGGGTGAGGGTGAGGGTGAGGGTTACGGCTAGGATTAGCGTTAGGGTTAGGGCTGGCATTAGCGTTAGCATTAGAGTTAGGTTTAGGTTTAGGGTTAGGGTTAGGGTTAGGGTTAGGGTTAGGGCTAGGGCTAGGGCTACGGTTAGGGCTTGCGTCATGTCTAGGGTTAGGGTTCAGTGAGGTTTAGGGTTAGGAGTAGAGTTAGGGTTAGGGTGAGGGCTAGGTTTAGGGTGAGGGTTAGTTTTAGGGTTAGGGTTAGGGCTAGGGTTATCATTAGGGTTAGGGCTAGGGTTAGGGTTAGGTTTATGATTATGATTAGGGTTTTGGTTAGGTTTAGTGGTAGGCTTTGGGTTAGGGTTAGGGCTAGGGTTTGGGTTAGGGTTAAGGTTAGAGTTAGGGTTAGGGTTAGGGTTTGGGTTAGGGTTAGGGTTAAGGTTAGAGTTAGGGTTAGGGTTAGGGTTTGTGTTAGGGTTAGGGTTAGTGTTCGGGCTAGGGCTAGGGTTACTGCTAGGGCTACAGTTAGGGCTAAGGTTAGGGCTAGGGTTAGGGCTAGGGTTAGGGCTTGGGTTAGGTTTAGGGCTAGGGCTAGGGCTAGGGCTAGGGCTAGGGCAAGGGATAGGCAAGGGCTATGGTTAGGGTTAGGGTTAGTGTTAGGGTAAGGGTTAGGGTTAGGGTTAGGGTTAGCGTGAGGGTTAGGGCTAGGGCTAGGGCTAGGGCAAGGGTTAGGGCAAGGGCTATGCTTAGAGTTAGAGTTAGGGTTAGGGTTAGGGTTGGGGTTTGGGTGAGGGTCAGGGCTAGTGTTAGGGTGAGGGTTAGGGTTAGTGTTAGGGCCAGGGTTAGCATTAGGGTCAGGGCTACGGTTAGGGGTAGGGGTAGGGGTAGGGGTAGGGGTAGGATTAGGGTAGTGTTAGGGTTACGGCTATGGTTAGGGTTAGGGTTAGGGTTAGGGTTAGGGTTAGAGTTAGGGCAAGGGTTAGGGCTAGAGTTCAGGTTAGGTTTAGGGTAGGGTTAGGGCTAGGGCTAGGGTTAGGGTTAGGGTTACGGTTAGGTTTAGGGCGAGGGCTAGGGCTAGGGCTAGGGTTTGTGTTAGGGTTAGTGCTAGGGCTAGGGCTAGGGTTAGTGTTAGGGTTAGGGTTAGGGTTAGGTTTAGGTGTAGGGTTAGGGTTAGGATTAGGGGCAGGTTTAGGGGTAGGGCTAGGGTTAGTCGTAGTGTTAGAGCTAGGGCTAATCTTGGGATAGGGATAGGGATAGGGATAGGGAGAGGGAGAGGGATAGGGATAGGGATAGGGATAGGGATAGGGATAGGGATAGGGATAGGGTTAGTGTTAGTGTTAGTGTTAGGGCTCGGGCTAGGGTTAGGGTTAGGGTTAGGGTTAGGGTTAGGGTTAGGGTTAGGGTAAGGGCTAGGGTTAGGGTTAGGGTTAGGGCTAGGGTTAGGGTTAGGGTTCGGGCTAGGATTAGGGCTAGGGTTAGGGCTAGGGCTAGGGCTAGGGTAACGGTCAGGGCTAGGGTTAGAGCTAGAGCTAGGGCTAGGGTTAGGGTTCAGGTTCAGGTTCAGTTTAGGGTTACAGTTTGGGTTAGGGGCAGGGGTAGGGGTAGGGGTATGGTTACGGCTAGGCCTAGCGTTAGGGCTAGGGCTAGGGTTAGGTTTAGGGTTAGCGTTAGAGTTAGGATTAGCGCTAGGGTTAGGGTTATGGTTAGGTTTAGGGTTAGGTTCAGGTTTAGGGCTCGGGTTAGTGTTAGGTTTAGGGTTACGGTATTGGTTAGGGTTTGGGTTAGGGTTAGGGTTCGGGTTCGGGCTAGGGTTAGGTTTTGGGCTAGGATTAGGGTTAGGGTTACAGTTAGTGAGAGGGTTAGGGCTAAGGCTAGGGTTAGGGTGAAATTTAGGTTTAGGGATATGGTTTTTTGTTAGGGTTAGGGTTATGGTTAGCGTTGAGATTAGGGTTAGGGCTAGGGTTAGGTCGAGGGTTAGGGTTAGGGTTAGGGTTAGGGTTAGGGTTCGGGTTAGGGCTAGAGTTAGGGTTAGGGTGGGGTTAGGGATACGGCTAGGGTTTGGGCTTGGGTTAGGGTTAGGGTTAGGGTTAGGGCTAGGGATAGGACTAGGGATAGGGATAGGGATAGGGATAGGGATAGGGATAGGGATAGGGCAAGGGTTAGGTCAAGGGCTATTGTTACGGTTAGGGTTAGGGTCAGTGTGAGGGCTATGGTTAGGGTGAGGGTGAGGGTGAGGGTTACGGCTAGGGTTAGCATTAGGGTTAGGGCTGGCGTTAGCGTTAGCATTAGAGTTAGGTTTAGGTTTAGGTTTAGGGTTAGGGTTAGGGTTAGGGCTAGGGCTAGGGCTACGGTTAGGGCTTGCGTCATGTCTAGGGTTAGGGTTCGGTGAGGTTTAGGGTTAGGAGTAGAGTTAGGGTTAGGGTGAGGGCTAGGTTTAGGGTGAGGGTTAGTTTTAGGGTTAGGGTTAGGGCTAGGGTTATCATTAGGTTAGGGCTAGGGTTAGGGTTAGGTTTATGATTATGGTTAGGGTTTTGGTTAGGTTTAGTGGTAGGCTTTGGGTTAGGGTTAGGGCTAGGGTTTGGGTTAGGGTTAAGGTTAGAGTTAGGGTTAGGGTTAGGGTTTGGGTTAGGGTTAGGGTTAAGGTTAGAGTTATGGTTAGGGTTAGGGTTTGTGTTAGGGTTAGGGTCAGTGTTCGGGCTAGGGCTAGGGTTACTGCTAGGGCTACAGTTAGGGCTAAGGTTAGGGCTAGGGTTAGGGCTAGGGTTAGGGCTTGGGTTAGGGTTAGGGCTAGGGCTAGGGCTAGAGCTAGGGCAAGGGTTAGGCAAGGGCTATGGTTAGGGTTACGGTTAGGGTTAGGGTTAGGGTTAGGGTGAGGGTGAGGGTTAGGTTCAGGTTTAGGGCTCGGGTTAGTGTTAGGTTTAGGGTTACGGTTCTGGTTAGGGTTTGGGTTAGGGTTAGGGTTAGGATTAGGGCTAGGGCTAGTGTTAGGGCTAGGGCTAGGGCTAGGGTAACGGTTAGGACATGCGTTAGAGCTAGAGTTAGGGCTAGCGTTAGGGTTCAGGTTCAGTTTAGGGTTACAGTTTGAGTTAGGGGTAGGGGTAGGGTAGGGCTAGGGCTAGGGTTAGGGCTAGGCCTAGGGTTAGAATTAGGGCTAAGGTTAGGTTTAGGGTTAGGGTTAGCGTTAGGGTTAGCGCTAGGGTTACGTTTAGGGTTAGGGATAGGGTTAGGTTTAGGGCTCGGGTTAGGGTTAGGGTTACGGTTATGGTTAGGGTTTGGGTTAGGGTTAGGGTTAGTGGTAGGGGTTGGGTTAGGGTTAGGGCTAGGGTCAGGGTTGGGGCTAGGGTTAGGGTTAGGGTTATTGTAAGTGAGAGGGTTAGGGCTAAGCCTAGGGTTATGCTTAGGGTTAGGGATACTGTTTGGGTTAGGGTTAGGGTTAGGGTAAGGGTTTGGGTTAGGGTTAGGGCTAGGGTGAGGTTTTGGGTTAGGGTTAGGGTTAGGGTTAGTTCTAGGGTTAGGGTTATCATTAGGGTGACGCTTTGGGCTAGGGTTAGGGTTAGGGTTAGGTTTAGGGTTAGGGTTCGGGCTAGGGCTAGGGTTAGGGCTAGGGCTAGGGCTACGGATAGGGCTAGGGTAAGGTCTAGGGTTAGGGCTAGGGCTAGGGTAAGGGTTAGGGCTAGGGTTAGAACTAGAGCTAGGGCTAGGATTAGGGTTAGGGTTACAGTTAGTGAGAGGGTTAGAGCTAAGGCTAGTGTTAGGGTGAGATTTAGGTTTAGGGATATGGTTTTTTGTTAGGGTTAGGGTTATGGTTAGCGTTAGGATTAGGGTTAGGGCTAGGGTTAGGTCGAGGGTTAGGGTTAGGGTTAGGGTTAGGGTTAGGGTTAGGGCTAGGGTCAGGGTTGGGGCTAGGGTTAGGGTTAGGGTTATTGTAAGTGAGAGGGTTAGGGCTAAGCCTAGGGTTATGCTTAGGGTTAGGGATACTGTTTGGGTTAGGGTTAGGGTTAGGGTAAGGGTTTGGGTTAGGGTTAGGGCTAGGGTGAGGTTTAGGGTTAGGGTTAGGTTTAGGGTTAGTTCTAGGGTTAGGGTTATCGTTAGGGTGACGCTTTGGGCTAGGGTTAGGGTTAGGGTTAGGGTTAGGTTTAGGGTTAGGGTTAGGGTTCGGGCTAGGGCTAGGGTTAGGGCTAGGGTTAGGGCTAGGGCTACGGATAGGGCTAGGGTAAGGTCTAGGGTTAGGGCTAGGGCTGGGGTTGGGGTTGAGGTTAGGGTTAGGGTTACGGTTGGGGTTGTGGTTGCTGTCGTGTTGTGGTTGGGGTTGGGGTTAGGGTTTGAGTTTGGGTTCGGGTTCCGGATAGGGTTAGAATTAGTGTTAGGGTTAGGGTTAGGGCTAGGGCTAGGGTTAGGGGTAGGCTTAGGTTTAGGGATACGGTTTGGATTAGGGTTAGGGTTACAGTTAGTGAGAGGGTTAGGGCTAAGGCTAGGGTTAGGGTGAGATTTAGGTTTAGGGATATGGTTTTTTGTTAGGGTTAGGGTTATGGTAAGCGTTAGGATTAGGGTTAGGGCTAGGGTTAGGTCGAGGGTTAGGGTTAGGGTTAGTGGTAGGGGTTGGGTTAGGGTTAGGGCTAGGGTCAGGGTTGGGGCTAGGGTTAGGGTTAGGGTTATTGTAAGTGAGAGGGTTAGGGCTAAGCCTAGGGTTATGCTTAGGGTTAGGGATACTGTTTGGGTTAGGGTTAGGGTTAGGGTAAGGGTTTGGGTTAGGGTTAGGGCTAGGGTGAGGTTTAGGGCTAGGGTGAGGTTTAGGGTTAGGGTGAGGTTTAGGGTTATCGTTACGGTGACGCTTTGGGCTAGGGTTAGGGTTAGGGTTAGGGTTAGGTTTAGGGTTAGGGTTAGGGTTCGGGCTAGGGCTAGGGTTAGGGCTAGGGTTAGGGCTAGGGCTACGGATAGGGCTAGGGTGAGGTCTAGGGTTACGGCTAGGGCTGGGGTTGGGGTTGAGGTTAGGGTTAGGGTTACAGTTGGGGTTGTGGTTGCTGTCGTGTTGTGGTTGGGGTTGGGGTTAGGGTTTGAGTTTGGGTTCGGGTTCCGGATAGGGTTAGAATTAGTGTTAGGGTTAGGGTTAGGGCTAGGGCTAGGGTTAGGGGTAGGCTTAGGTTTAGGGATACGGTTTGGATTAGGGTTAGGGTTACTGTTACGGTTAGTGTTTGGGTTAGGGTTAGGGTTAGTGGTAGGGGTTGGGTTAGGGTTAGGGCTAGGGTCAGGGTTTGGGCTAGGGTTAGGGTTATGGTAAGTGAGAGGGCTAGGGCTAAGCCTAGGGTAAGGGTCAGGGTTAGGGTTAGGGATACTGTTTGGGTTAGGGTTAGGGTTACGGTTAGGGTTAGGGTTACGGTTAGGGTTAGGGTTAGGGTTAGGGTTAGGGTTAGGGGTAGGGTTAGGGCTAGGGTTATCATTAGGGTTAGGGCTAGGGTTAGGGTTAGGGTTAGGTTTATGATTATGGTTAGGGTTTTGGTTAGGTTTAGTGGTAGGCTTTGGGTTAGGGTTAGGGCTAGGGTTTGGGTTAGGGTTTGGGTTAGGGTTAGGGTTAGGATTAGGGCTAGGGCTAATCTTAGGGCTAGGGCTAGGGCTAGGGTAACGGTTAGGACATGCGTTAGAGCTAGAGTTAGGGCTAGCGTTAGGGTTCAGGTTCAGTTTAGGGTTACAGTTTGAGTTAGGGGTAGGGGTAGGGTAGGGCTAGGGCTAGGGTTAGGGCTAGGCCTAGGGTTAGAGTTAGGGCTAAGGTTAGGTTTAGGGTTAGGGTTAGCGTTAGGGTTAGTGCTAGGGTTACGTTTAGGGTTAGGGATAGGGTTAGGTTTAGGGCTCGGGTTAGGGTTAGGGTTACGGTTATGGTTAGGGTTTGGGTTAGGGTTAGGGTTAGTGGTAGGGGTTGGGTTAGGGTTAGGGCTAGGGTCAGGGTTGGGGCTAGGGTTAGGGTTAGGGTTATTGTAAGTGAGAGGGTTAGGGCTAAGCCTAGGGTTATGCTTAGGGTTAGGGATACTGTTTGGGTTAGGGTTAGGGTTAGGGTAAGGGTTTGGGTTAGGGTTAGGGCTAGGGTGAGGTTTAGGGTTAGGGTTAGGGTTAGTTCTAGGGTTAGGGTTATCGTTAGGGTGACGCTTTGGGCTAGGGTTAGGGTTAGGGTTAGGTTTAGGGTTAGGGTTAGGGTTCGGGCTAGGGCTAGGGTTAGGGCTAGGGCTAGGGCTACGGATAGGGCTAGGGTAAGGTCTAGGGTTAGGGCTAGGGCTAGGGTAAGGGTTAGGGCTAGGGTTAGAACAAGAGCTAGGGCTAGGATTAGGGTTAGGGTTACAGTTAGTGAGAGGGTTAGGGCTAAGGCTAGTGTTAGGGTGAGATTTAGGTTTAGGGATATGGTTTTTTGTTAGGGATAGGGTTATGGTTAGCATTAGGATTAGGGTTAGGGCGAGGGTTAGGTCGAGGGTTAGGGTTAGGGCTAGGGTTAGGGTTAGGGTTAGGGTTAGGGTTAGGGTTAAGGTTAGGGTTAGGGTTAGGGTTAGGGTTAGGGTTAGGGCTGGGGTTGGGGTTTAGGTTAGGGTTAGGGTTACGGTTGGGGTTGTGGTTGGTGTCGTGTTGTGGTTGGGGTTGGGGTTAGGGTTTGAGTTTGGGTTCGGGTTCCGGATAGGGTTAGAATTAGTGTTAGGGTTAGGGTTAGGGCTAGGGCTAGGGTTAGGGGTAGGCTTAGGTTTAGGGATACGGTTTGGATTAGGGTTAGGGTTAGGGCTAGGGTTTGGGTTAGGGTTAGGGTTAGGATTAGGGCTAGGGCTAGTGTTAGGGCTAGGGCTAGGGTAACGGTTAGGACATGCGTTAGAGCTAGAGTTAGGGCTAGCGTTAGGGTTCAGGTTCAGTTTAGGGTTACAGTTTGAGTTAGGGGTAGGGGTAGGGTAGGGCTAGGGCTAGGGTTAGGGCTAGGCCTAGGGTTAGAATTAGGGCTAAGGTTAGGTTTAGGCTTAGGCTTAGCGTTAGGGTTAATGCTAGGGTTACGTTTAGGGTTAGTGATAGGGTTAGGTTTAGGGCTTGGGTTAGGGTTAGGGTTACTGTTACGGTTAGTGTTTGGGTTAGGGTTAGGGTTAGTGGTAGGGGTTGGGTTAGGGTTAGGGCTAGGGTCAGGGTTTGGGCTAGGGTTAGGGTTAGGGTTATGGTAAGTGAGAGGGCTAGGGCTAAGCCTAGGGTAAGGGTCAGGGTTAGGGTTAGGGATACTGTTTAGGGCTTGGGTTAGGGTTAGGGTTACGGTTATGGTTAGGGTTTGGGTTAGGGTTAGGGTTAGTGGTAGGGGTTGGGTTAGGGTTAGGGCTAGGGTCAGGGTTGGGGCTAGGGTTAGGGTTAGGGTTATTGTAAGTGAGAGGGTTAGGGCTAAGCCTAGGGTTATGCTTAGGGTTAGGGATACTGTTTGGGTTAGGGTTAGAATTAGGGTAAGGGTTTGGGTTAGGGTTAGGGCTAGGGTGAGGTTTAGGGTTAGGGTTAGGGTTAGTTCTAGGGTTAGGGTTATCGTTAGGGTGACGCTTTGGGCTGGGGTTAGGGTTAGGGTTAGGTTTAGGGTTAGGGTTAGGGTTCGGGCTAGGGCTAGGGTTAGGGCTAGGGCTAGGGCTACGGATAGGGCTAGGGTTAGGTCTAGGGTTAGGGCTAGGGCTAGGGTAAGGGTTAGGGCTAGGGTTAGAACTAGAGCTAGGGCTAGGATTAGGGTTAGGGTTACAGTTAGTGAGAGGGTTAGGGCTAAGGCTAGTGTTAGGGTGAGATTTAGGTTTAGGGATATGGTTTTTTGTTAGGGTTAGGGTTATGGTTAGCATTAGGATTAGGGTTAGGGCGAGGGTTAGGTCGAGGGTTAGGGTTAGGGCTAGGGTTAGGGTTAGGGTTAGGGTTAGGGTTAGGGTTAAGGTTAGGGTTAGGTTTAGGGTTAGGGTTAGGGTTCGGGCTGGGGCTAGGGTTAGGGCTAGGGCTAGGGCTATGGATAGGGCTAGGGTAAGGTCTAGGGTTAGGGCTAGGGCTAGGGTAAGGGTTAGGGCTAGGGTTAGAACTAGGGTTAGGTTTAGGGCTTGGGTTAGGGTTAGGGTTACTGTTACGGTTAGTGTTTGGGTTAGGGTTAGGGTTAGTGGTAGGGGTAGTGTTAGGGTTACGGTTAGGGTTAGGGTTAGGGTTAGGGTGAGGGTTAGGGTTAGGGTTGGGGTTAGGGTGAGGGTCAGGGCTAGGGTTAGGGTTAGGGTTAGGGTTAGTGTTAGGGACAGGGTTAGCATTAGGGTCAGGGCTACGGTTAGGGTTAGGGGTAGGGGTAGGGGTAGGGGTAGGATTAGGGTAGTGTTAGGGTTACGGCTATGGTTAGGGTTAGGGTTAGGGTTAGGGTTAGAGTTAGGGCAAGGGTTAGGGCTAGAGTTCAGGTTAGGTTTAGGGTAGGGTTAGGGCTAGGGCTAGGGTTAGGGTTAGGGTTAGGGTTAGGTTTAGGGCGAGGGCTAGGGCTAGGGTTTGTGTTAGGGTTAGGGCTAGGGCTAGGGCTAGGATTAGTGTTAGGGTTAGGGTTAGGGCTAGGGTGAGGTTTAGGGTTAGGGTTAGGGTTAGGTCTAGGGTTAGGGTTATCGTTAGGGTGACGCTTTGGGCTAGGGTTAGGGTTAGGGTTAGGGTTAGGGTTAGGGTTAGGGTTCGGGCTAGGGCTAGGGTTAGGGCTAGGGCTAGGGCTACGGATAGGGCTAGGGTTAGGGCTAGGGTTAGGGCTTAGGTTAGGGTTAGGGTTAGGGTTATGGTTCGGGTTAGGTATAGGGTGAGGGCTATGGTTAGGGTGAGGGTTCTGGTTAGTGTTAGGTCTAGGGTTAGCATTAGGGTTAGGGCTACGGTTATGGTTAGGGTTTGTGTTAGGGTTAGTGGTAGGCTTTGAGTTAGGGTAAGGTCTAGGGTTAGGGCTAGGGCTAGGGTAAGGGTTAGGGCTAGGGTTAGAACTAGAGCTAGGGCTAGGGTTAGGGTTAGAGTTCAGTTTTAGTTTAGGGTTACAGTTTGGTTTAGGGGTAGGGGTAGGGGTAGGGTTAGGTCTAGGCCTAGGGTTAGGGTTAAGGCTATAGTTAGGTTTAGGGTTAAGGTTAGGGTTAGCGCTAGGGTTAGGCTTAGGGTTAGGGTTAGGGCTAGGGTTAGGTTAAGGGCTCAGGTTAGGGTTAGGGTTACGGTTCTGGTTCTGGTTAGGGTTTGGGTTAGCGTTAGGGTTAGTGGTAGGTGTTGGGTTAGGGTTAGGGATAGGGATAGCGTTTAGGCTTGGATTAGGGTTAGGGTTACAGTTAGTGAGAGGGTTAGGTCTAAGGCTAGTGTTAGGGTGAGATTTAGGTTTAGGGATATGGTTTTTTGTTAGGGTTAGGGTTATGGTTAGCGTTAGGATTAGGGTTAGGGCTAGGGTTAGGTCGAGGGTTAGGGTTAGGGTTAGGGTTAGGGTTAGGGTTAGGGTTAAGGTTAGAGTTAGGGTTAGTGTTAGGGTTAGGGTTAGGGTTTGGGTTAGGGTTAGTGTTAAGGTTAGAGTTAGGGTTAGGGTTAAGGTTTGTGTTAGGGTTAGGGTTAGTGTTCGGGCTAGGGCTAGGGTTACTGCTAGGGCTACAGTTAGGGCTAAGGTTAGGGCTAGGGTTAGGGCTAGGGTTAGGGCTTGGGTTAGGGTTAGGGCTAGGGCTAGGGCTAGGGCAAGGGTTAGGGCAAGGGCTATGGTTAGGGTTAGAGTTCGGGTTAGGGTTACGGTTGGGTTTAGGGTGAGGGTCAGGACTAGGGTTAGGGTGAGGGTTAGGGTTAGTGTTAGGGCCTGGGTTAGCATTAGGGTCAGGGCTACGGTTAGGGTTAGGGGAGGGGTAGGGGTAGGATTAGGGTAGGGTTAGGGTTACGGCTATGGTTAGGGTTAGGGCTCGGACAAGGGTTAGGTCTAAGGCTAGGATTAGTGTTAGGGTTAGGGCTATGGCTAGGGCTTGGGCTAGGGCAAGGGTTAGGGTTAGGGTTAGGGTTAGGTATAGGGTGAGGGCTAGGGTTAGGGTGAGGGTTCTGGTTAGTGTTAGGGCTAGGGTGAGCATTAGGGTTAGGGCTACGGTTATGGTTAGGGTTTGTATTAGGGTTAGTGGTAGGCTTTGGGTTAGGGTAAGGTCTAGGGTTAGGGCTAGGGTTAGGGTTAATGTTAGGGCTAGGGCTAGGGTTAGGTTTGGGATAGGGATAGGGATAGGGATAGGGATAGGGATAGGGATAGGGATAGGGATAGGGATAGGGATAGGGATAGGACTAGGGATAGGGATAGGGCTAGGGCTAGGGCTAGGGCAAGGGTTAGGTCAAGGGCTATTGTTACGGTTAGGGTTAGGGTCAGTGTGAGGGCTATGGTTAGGGTGAGGGTGAGGGTGAGGGTTACGGCTAGGATTAGCGTTAGGGTTAGGGCTGGCATTAGCGTTAGCATTAGAGTTAGGTTTAGGTTTAGGGTTAGGGTTAGGGTTAGGGTTAGGGTTAGGGCTAGGGCTAGGGCTACGGTTAGGGCTTGCGTCATGTCTAGGGTTAGGGTTCAGTGAGGTTTAGGGTTAGGAGTAGAGTTAGGGTTAGGGTGAGGGCTAGGTTTAGGGTGAGGGTTAGTTTTAGGGTTAGGGTTAGGGCTAGGGTTATCATTAGGGTTAGGGCTAGGGTTAGGGTTAGGTTTATGATTATGATTAGGGTTTTGGTTAGGTTTAGTGGTAGGCTTTGGGTTAGGGTTAGGGCTAGGGTTTGGGTTAGGGTTAAGGTTAGAGTTAGGGTTAGGGTTAGGGTTTGGGTTAGGGTTAGGGTTAAGGTTAGAGTTAGGGTTAGGGTTAGGGTTTGTGTTAGGGTTAGGGTTAGTGTTCGGGCTAGGGCTAGGGTTACTGCTAGGGCTACAGTTAGGGCTAAGGTTAGGGCTAGGGTTAGGGCTAGGGTTAGGGCTTGGGTTAGGTTTAGGGCTAGGGCTAGGGCTAGGGCTAGGGCTAGGGCAAGGGATAGGCAAGGGCTATGGTTAGGGTTAGGGTTAGTGTTAGGGTAAGGGTTAGGGTTAGGGTTAGGGTTAGCGTGAGGGTTAGGGCTAGGGCTAGGGCTAGGGCAAGGGTTAGGGCAAGGGCTATGCTTAGAGTTAGAGTTAGGGTTAGGGTTAGGGTTGGGGTTTGGGTGAGGGTCAGGGCTAGTGTTAGGGTGAGGGTTAGGGTTAGTGTTAGGGCCAGGGTTAGCATTAGGGTCAGGGCTATGGTTAGGGGTAGGGGTAGGGGTAGGGGTAGGGGTAGGGGTAGGATTAGGGTAGTGTTAGGGTTACGGCTATGGTTAGGGTTAGGGTTAGGGTTAGGGTTAGGGTTAGAGTTAGGGCAAGGGTTAGGGCTAGAGTTCAGGTTAGGTTTAGGGTAGGGTTAGGGCTAGGGCTAGGGTTAGGGTTAGGGTTACGGTTAGGTTTAGGGCGAGGGCTAGGGCTAGGGCTAGGGTTTGTGTTAGGGTTAGTGCTAGGGCTAGGGCTAGGGTTAGTGTTAGGGTTAGGGTTAGGGTTAGGTTTAGGTGTAGGGTTAGGGTTAGGATTAGGGGCAGGTTTAGGGGTAGGGCTAGGGTTAGTCGTAGTGTTAGAGCTAGGGCTAATCTTGGGATAGGGATAGGGATAGGGATAGGGATAGGGAGAGGGATAGGGATAGGGATAGGGATAGGGATAGGGATAGGGATAGGGTTAGTGTTAGTGTTAGTGTTAGGGCTCGGGCTAGGGTTAGGGTTAGGGTTAGGGTTAGGGTTAGGGTTAGGGTTAGGGTAAGGGCTAGGGTTAGGGTTAGGGTTAGGGCTAGGGTTAGGGTTAGGGTTCGGGCTAGGATTAGGGCTAGGGTTAGGGCTAGGGCTAGGGCTAGGGTAACGGTCAGGGCTAGGGTTAGAGCTAGAGCTAGGGCTAGGGTTAGGGTTCAGGTTCAGGTTCAGTTTAGGGTTACAGTTTGGGTTAGGGGCAGGGGTAGGGGTAGGGGTATGGTTACGGCTAGGCCTAGGGTTAGGGCTAGGGCTAGGGTTAGGTTTAGGGTTAGCGTTAGAGTTAGGATTAGCGCTAGGGTTAGGGTTATGGTTAGGTTTAGGGTTAGGTTCAGGTTTAGGGCTCGGGTTAGTGTTAGGTTTAGGGTTACGGTATTGGTTAGGGTTTGGGTTAGGGTTAGGGTTCGGGTTCGGGTTCGGGCTAGGGTTAGGTTTTGGGCTAGGATTAGGGTTAGGGTTACAGTTAGTGAGAGGGTTAGGGCTAAGGCTAGGGTTAGGGTGAAATTTAGGTTTAGGGATATGGTTTTTTGTTAGGGTTAGGGTTATGGTTAGCGTTGAGATTAGGGTTAGGGCTAGGGTTAGGTCGAGGGTTAGGGTTAGGGTTAGGGTTAGGGTTAGGGTTCGGGTTAGGGCTAGAGTTAGGGTTAGGGTGGGGTTAGGGATACGGCTAGGGTTTGGGCTTGGGTTAGGGTTAGGGTTAGGGTTAGGGCTAGGGATAGGACTAGGGATAGGGATAGGGATAGGGATAGGGATAGGGATAGGGCAAGGGTTAGGTCAAGGGCTATTGTTACGGTTAGGGTTAGGGTCAGTGTGAGGGCTATGGTTAGGGTGAGGGTGAGGGTGAGGGTTACGGCTAGGGTTAGCATTAGGGTTAGGGCTGGCGTTAGCGTTAGCATTAGAGTTAGGTTTAGGTTTAGGTTTAGGGTTAGGGTTAGGGTTAGGGCTAGGGCTAGGGCTACGGTTAGGGCTTGCGTCATGTCTAGGGTTAGGGTTCGGTGAGGTTTAGGGTTAGGAGTAGAGTTAGGGTTAGGGTGAGGGCTAGGTTTAGGGTGAGGGTTAGTTTTAGGGTTAGGGTTAGGGCTAGGGTTATCATTAGGTTAGGGCTAGGGTTAGGGTTAGGTTTATGATTATGGTTAGGGTTTTGGTTAGGTTTAGTGGTAGGCTTTGGGTTAGGGTTAGGGCTAGGGTTTGGGTTAGGGTTAAGGTTAGAGTTAGGGTTAGGGTTAGGGTTTGGGTTAGGGTTAGGGTTAAGGTTAGAGTTATGGTTAGGGTTAGGGTTTGTGTTAGGGTTAGGGTCAGTGTTCGGGCTAGGGCTAGGGTTACTGCTAGGGCTACAGTTAGGGCTAAGGTTAGGGCTAGGGTTAGGGCTAGGGTTAGGGCTTGGGTTAGGGTTAGGGCTAGGGCTAGGGCTAGAGCTAGGGCAAGGGTTAGGCAAGGGCTATGGTTAGGGTTACGGTTAGGGTTAGGGTTAGGGTTAGGGTGAGGGTGAGGGTTACGGCTAGGGCTAGGGCTAGGGCAAGGGTTAGGGTAAGGGCTATGCTTAGAGTTAGAGTTAGGGTTAGGGTTAGGGTTGGGGTTAGGGTGAGGGTCAGGGCTAGGGTTAGGGTGAGGGTTAGGGTTAGTGTTAGGGCCAGGGTTAGCATTAGGGTCAGGGCTACGGTTAGGGTTAGGGGTAGGGGTAGGGGTAGGGGTAGGATTAGGGTAGTGTTAGGGTTACGGCTATGGTTAGGGTTAGGGTTAGGGTTAGGGTTAGGGTTAGAGTTAGGGCAAGGGTTAGGGCTAGAGTTCAGGTTAGGTTTAGGGTAGGTTTAGGGCTAGGGCTAGGGCTAGGGTTAGGGTTAGGTTTAGGGTTAGGTTTAGGGCGAGGGCTAGGGCTAGGGCTAGGGTTTGTGTTAGGGTTAGGGCTAGGGCTAGGGCTAGGGCTAGGGTTAGTGTTAGGGTTAGGGTTAGGGTTAGGGTTAGGGTTAGGGTTAGGGTTAGGTTTAGGTGTAGGGTTAGGGTTAGGCTTAGGGGCAGGTTTAGGGGTAGGGCTAGGGTTAGTTGTAGTGTTAGAGCTAGGGCTAGGGCTTGGGATAGGGATAGGAATAGGGATAGGGATAGGGATAGGGATAGGGATAGGGATAGGGTTAGTGTTAGTGTTAGTGTTAGGGCTAGGGCTAGGGTTAGGGTTAGGGTTAGGGTTAGGGTTAGGGTTAGGGTTAGGGTTAGGGCTAGGGTTAGGGTTAGGGTTAGGGTTAGGGCTAGGGTTAGGGTTAGGGTTCGGGCTAGGATTAGGGCTAGGGTTAGGGCTAGGGCTAGGGCTAGGGTAACGGTTAGGGCTAGGGTTAGAGCTAGAGCTAGGGCTAGGGTTAGGGTTCAGGTTCAGGTTCAGTTTAGGGTTACAGTTTGGGTTAGGGGCAGGGGTAGGGGTAGGGGTATGGTTACGGCTAGGCCTAGGGTTAGGGCTAGGGCTAGGGTTAGGTTTAGGGTTAGCGTTAGAGTTAGGATTAGCGCTAGGGTTAGGGTTATGGTTAGGGTTAGGGTTAGGTTCAGGTTTAGGGCTCGGATTAGTGTTAGGTTTAGGGTTACGGTTCTGGTTAGGGTTTGGGTTAGGGTTAGGGTTAGTGGTAGGGGTTGGGTTAGGGCTAGGGTTAGGGTTTGGGCTAGGATTAGGGTTAGGGTTACAGTTAGTGAGAGGGTTAGGGCTAAGGCTAGGGTTAGGGTGAGATTTAGGTTTAGGGATATGGTTTTTTGTTAGGGTTAGGGTTATGGTAAGCGTTAGGATTAGGGTTAGGGCTAGGGTTAGGTCGAGGGTTAGGGTTAGGGTTAGTGGTAGGGGTTGGGTTAGGGTTAGGGCTAGGGTCAGGGTTGGGGCTAGGGTTAGGGTTAGGGTTATTGTAAGTGAGAGGGTTAGGGCTAAGCCTAGGGTTATGCTTAGGGTTAGGGATACTGTTTGGGTTAGGGTTAGGGTTAGGGTAAGGGTTTGGGTTAGGGTTAGGGCTAGGGTGAGGTTTAGGGTTAGGGTTAGGTTTAGGGTTAGTTCTAGGGTTAGGGTTATCGTTACGGTGACGCTTTGGGCTAGGGTTAGGGTTAGGGTTAGGGTTAGGTTTAGGGTTAGGGTTAGGGTTCGGGCTAGGGCTAGGGTTAGGGCTAGGGTTAGGGCTAGGGCTACGGATAGGGCTAGGGTAAGGTCTAAGGTTAGGGCTAGGGCTGGGGTTGGGGTTGAGGTTAGGGTTAGGGTTACGGTTGGGGTTGTGGTTGCTGTCGTGTTGTGGTTGGGGTTGGGGTTAGGGTTTGAGTTTGGGTTCGGGTTCCGGATAGGGTTAGAATTAGTGTTAGGGTTAGGGTTAGGGCTAGGGCTAGGGTTAGGGGTAGGCTTAGGTTTAGGGATACGGTTTGGATTAGGGTTAGGGTTAGGGCTAGGGTTTGGGTTAGGGTTAGGGTTAGGATTAGGGCTAGGGCTAGTGTTAGCGCTAGGGCTAGGGCTAGGGTAACGGTTAGGACATGCGTTAGAGCTAGAGTTAGGGCTAGCGTTAGGGTTCAGGTTCAGTTTAGGGTTAGAGTTTGAGTTTGGGGTAGGGGTAGGGTAGGTCTAGGGCTAGGGTTAGGGCTAGGCCTAGGGTTAGAATTAGGGCTAAGGTTAGGTTTAGGCTTAGGCTTAGCGTTAGGGTTAATGCTAGGGTTACGTTTAGGGTTAGTGATAGGGTTAGGTTTAGGGCTCGGGTTAGGGTTAGGGTTACTGTTACGGTTAGTGTTTGGGTTAGGGTTAGGGTTAGTGGTAGGGGTTGGGTTAGGGTTAGGGCTAGGGTCAGGGTTTGGGCTAGGGTTAGGGTTATGGTAAGTGAGAGGGCTAGGGCTAAGCCTAGGGTAAGGGTCAGGGTTAGGGTTAGGGATACTGTTTGGGTTAGGGTTAGGGTTAGGGTTACGGTTACGGTTAGGGTTAGGGTTACGGTTAGGGTTAGGGTTAGGGTTAGGGTTAGGGTTAGGGCTAGGGTTATCATTAGGGTTAGGGCTAGGGTTAGGGTTAGGGTTAGGTTTATGATTATGGTTAGGGTTTTGGTTAGGTTTAGTGGTAGGCTTTGGGTTAGGGTTAGGGCTAGGGTTTGGGTTAGGGTTTGGGTTAGGGTTAGGGTTAGGATTAGGGCTAGGGCTAATCTTAGGGCTAGGGCTAGGGCTAGGGTAACGGTTAGGACATGCGTTAGAGCTAGAGTTAGGGCTAGCGTTAGGGTTCAGGTTCAGTTTAGGGTTACAGTTTGAGTTAGGGGTAGGGGTAGGGTAGGGCTAGGGCTAGGGTTAGGGCTAGGCCTAGGGTTAGAATTAGGGCTAAGGTTAGGTTTAGGGTTAGGGTTAGCGTTAGGGTTAGTGCTAGGGTTACATTTAGGGTTAGGGATAGGGTTAGGTTTAGGGCTCGGGTTAGGGTTAGGGTTACGGTTATGGTTAGGGTTTGGGTTAGGGTTAGGGTTAGTGGTAGGGGTTGGGTTAGGGTTAGGGCTAGGGTCAGGGTTGGGGCTAGGGTTAGGGTTAGGGTTATTGTAAGTGAGAGGGTTAGGGCTAAGCCTAGGGTTATGCTTAGGGTTAGGGATACTGTTTGGGTTAGGGTTAGGGTTAGGGTAAGGGTTTGGGTTAGGGTTAGGGCTAGGGTGAGGTTTAGGGTTAGGGTTAGGGTTAGTTCTAGGGTTAGGGTTATCGTTAGGGTGACGCTTTGGGCTAGGGTTAGGGTTAGGGTTAGGTTTAGGGTTAGGGTTAGGGTTCGGGCTAGGGCTAGGGTTAGGGCTAGGGCTAGGGCTACGGATAGGGCTAGGGTAAGGTCTAGGGTTAGGGCTAGGGCTAGGGTAAGGGTTAGGGCTAGGGTTAGAACAAGAGCTAGGGCTAGGATTAGGGTTAGGGTTACAGTTAGTGAGAGGGTTAGGGCTAAGGCTAGTGTTAGGGTGAGATTTAGGTTTAGGGATATGGTTTTTTGTTAGGGTTAGGGTTATGGTTAGCATTAGGATTAGGGTTAGGGCGAGGGTTAGGTCGAGGGTTAGGGTTAGGGCTAGGGTTAGGGTTAGGGTTAGGGTTAGGGTTAGGGTTAAGGTTAGGGTTAGGGTTAGGGTTAGGGTTAGGGTTAGGGTTAGGGCTGGGGTTGGGGTTTAGGTTAGGGTTAGGGTTACGGTTGGGGTTGTGGTTGGTGTCGTGTTGTGGTTGGGGTTGGGGTTAGGGTTTGAGTTTGGGTTCGCGTTCCGGATAGGGTTAGAATTAGGGTTAGGGTTAGGGTTAGGGCTAGGGCTTGGGTTAGGGGTAGGCTTAGGTTTAGGGATACGGTTTGGATTAGGGTTAGGGTTAGGGCTAGGGTTTGGGTTAGGGTTAGGGTTAGGATTAGGGCTAGGGCTAGTGTTAGGGCTAGGGCTAGGGTAACGGTTAGGACATGCGTTAGAGCTAGAGTTAGGGCTAGCGTTAGGGTTCAGGTTCAGTTTAGGGTTACAGTTTGAGTTTGGGGTAGGGTAGGGCTAGGGCTAGGGTTAGGGCTAGGCCTAGGGTTAGAATTAGGGCTAAGGTTAGGTTTAGGCTTAGGCTTAGCGTTAGGGTTAATGCTAGGGTTACGTTTAGGGTTAGTGATAGGGTTAGGTTTAGGGCTTGGGTTAGGGTTAGGGTTACTGTTACGGTTAGTGTTTGGGTTAGGGTTACGGTTAGTGGTAGGGGTTGGGTTAGGGTTAGGGCTAGGGTCAGGGTTTGGGCTAGGGTTAGGGTTAGGGTTATGGTAAGTGAGAGGGCTAGGGCTAAGCCTAGGGTAAGGGTCAGGGTTAGGGTTAGGGATACTGTTTAGGGCTTGGGTTAGGGTTAGGGTTACGGTTATGGTTAGGGTTTGGGTTAGGGTTAGGGTTAGTGGTAGGGGTTGGGTTAGGGTTAGGGCTAGGGTCAGGGTTGGGGCTAGGGTTAGGGTTAGGGTTATTGTAAGTGAGAGGGTTAGGGCTAAGCCTAGGGTTATGCTTAGGGTTAGGGATACTGTTTGGGTTAGGGCTAGGGCTAGGGTAAGGGTTTGGGTTAGGGTTAGGGCTAGGGTGAGGTTTAGGGTTAGGGTTAGGGTTAGTTCTAGGGTTAGGGTTATCGTTAGGGTGACGCTTTGGGCTGGGGTTAGGGTTAGGGTTAGGTTTAGGGTTAGGGTTAGGGTTCGGGCTAGGGCTAGGGTTAGGGCTAGGGCTAGGGCTACAGATAGGGCTAGGGTAAGGTCTAGGGTTAGGGCTAGGGCTAGGGTAAGGGTTAGGGCTAGGGTTAGAACTAGAGCTAGGGCTAGGATTAGGGTTAGGGTTACAGTTAGTGAGAGGGTTAGGGCTAAGTCTAGTGTTAGGGTGAGATTTAGGTTTAGGGATATGGTTTTTTGTTAGGGTTAGGGTTATGGTTAGCATTAGGATTAGGGTTAGGGCGAGGGTTAGGTCGAGGGTTAGGGTTAGGGCTAGGGTTAGGGTTAGGGTTAGGGTTAGGGTTAGGGTTAGGGTTAAGGTTAGGGTTAGGTTTAGGGTTAGGGTTCGGGTTCGGGCTAGGGCTAGGGTTAGGGCTAGGGCTAGGGCTACGGATAGGGCTAGGGTAAGGTCTAGGGTTAGGGCTAGGGCTAGGGTAAGGGTTAGGGCTAGGGTTAGAACTAGGGTTAGGTTTAGGGCTTGGGTTAGGGTTAGGGTTACTGTTACGGTTAGTGTTTGGGTTAGGGTTAGGGTTAGTGGTAGGGGTAGTGTTAGGGTTACGGTTAGGGTTAGGGTTAGGGTTAGGGTGAGGGTTAGGGTTAGGGTTGGGGTTAGGGTGAGGGTCAGGGCTAGGGTTAGGGTTAGGGTTAGGGTTAGTGTTAGGGACAGGGTTAGCATTAGGGTCAGGGCTACGGTTAGGGTTAGGGGTAGGGGTAGGGGTAGGGGTAGGATTAGGGTAGTGTTAGGGTTACGGCTATGGTTAGGGTTAGGGTTAGGGTTAGGGTTAGGGTTAGAGTTAGGGCAAGGGTTAGGGCT
>NC_139475.1:14912500-14915000 GCF_057233095.1 Heloderma suspectum
CGGTTAGGGTTAGGGTTAGGGTTGGGGTTAGGGTTAGGGTTAGGGTTATGGTTAGGGTTAGGGTTAGGGCTAGGGTTATCATTAGAATTAGGGCTAGGGTTAGTGTTAGGGTTAGGTTTATGATTATGGTTAGGGTTTTGGTTAGGTTTAGTGGTAGGCTTTGGGTTAGGGTTAGGGCTAGGGTTTGGGTTAGGGTTTGGGTTAGGGTTAGGGTTAGGATTAGGGCTAGGGCTAGTCTTAGGGCTAGGGCTAGGGCTAGGGTAACGGTTAGGACATGCGTTAGAGCTAGAGTTAGGGCTAGCGTTAGGGTTCAGGTTCAGTTTAGGGTTACAGTTTGAGTTATGGGTAGGGGTAGGGTAGGGCTAGGGCTAGGGTTAGGGCTAGGCCTAGGGTTAGAATTAGGGCTAAGGTTAGGTTTAGGGTTAGGGTTAGCGTTAGGGTTAGCGCTAGGGTAACGTTTAGGGTTAGGGATAGGGTTAGGTTTAGGGCTCGGGTTAGGGTTAGGGTTACGGTTATGGTTAGGGTTTGGGTTAGGGTTAGGGTTAGTGGTAGGGGTTGGGTTAGGGTTAGGGCTAGGGTCAGGGTTGGGGCTAGGGTTAGGGTTAGGGTTATTGTAAGTGAGAGCGTTAGGGCTAAGCCTAGGGTTATGCTTAGGGTTAGGGATACTGTTTGGGTTAGGGTTAGGGTTAGGGTAAGGGTTTGGGTTAGGGTTAGGGCTAGGGTGAGGTTTAGGGTTAGGGTTAGGTTTAGGGTTAGTTCTAGGGTTAGGGTTATCGTTAGGGTGACGCTTTGGGCTAGGGTTAGGGTTAGGGTTAGGGTTAGGTTTAGGGTTAGGGTTAGGGTTCGGGCTAGGGCTAGGGTTAGGGCTAGGGCTAGGGCTACGGATAGGGCTAGGGTAAGGTCTAGGGTTAGGGTTAGGGCTAGGGTTAGGGTTAGGGTTAGGGTTAGGGTTAGGGTTAAGGTTAGGGTTAGGGTTAGGGTTAGGGTTAGGGTTAGGGTTAGGGCTGGGGTTGGGGTTTAGGTTAGGGTTAGGGTTACGGTTGGGGTTGTGGTTGGTGTCGTGTTGTGGTTGGGGTTGGGGTTAGGGTTTGAGTTTGGGTTCGCGTTCCGGATAGGGTTAGAATTAGGGTTAGGGTTAGGGTTAGGGCTAGGGCTTGGGTTAGGGGTAGGCTTAGGTTTAGGGATACGGTTTGGATTAGGGTTAGGGTTAGGGCTAGGGTTTGGGTTAGGGTTAGGGTTAGGATTAGGGCTAGGGCTAGTGTTAGGGCTAGGGCTAGGGTAACGGTTAGGACATGCGTTAGAGCTAGAGTTAGGGCTAGCGTTAGGGTTCAGGTTCAGTTTAGGGTTACAGTTTGAGTTTGGGGTAGCGTAGGGCTAGGGCTAGGGTTAGGGCTAGGCCTAGGGTTAGAATTAGGGCTAAGGTTAGGTTTAGGCTTAGGCTTAGCGTTAGGGTTAATGCTAGGGTTACGTTTAGGGTTAGTGATAGGGTTAGGTTTAGGGCTTGGGTTAGGGTTAGGGTTACTGTTACGGTTAGTGTTTGGGTTAGGGTTACGGTTAGTGGTAGGGGTTGGGTTAGGGTTAGGGCTAGGGTCAGGGTTTGGGCTAGGGTTAGGGTTAGGGTTATGGTAAGTGAGAGGGCTAGGGCTAAGCCTAGGGTAAGGGTCAGGGTTAGGGTTAGGGATACTGTTTAGGGCTTGGGTTAGGGTTAGGGTTACGGTTATGGTTAGGGTTTGGGTTAGGGTTAGGGTTAGTGGTAGGGGTTGGGTTAGGGTTAGGGCTAGGGTCAGGGTTGGGGCTAGGGTTAGGGTTAGGGTTATTGTAAGTGAGAGGGTTAGGGCTAAGCCTAGGGTTATGCTTAGGGTTAGGGATACTGTTTGGGTTAGGGCTAGGGCTAGGGTAAGGGTTTGGGTTAGGGTTAGGGCTAGGGTGAGGTTTAGGGTTAGGGTTAGGGTTAGTTCTAGGGTTAGGGTTATCGTTAGGGTGACGCTTTGGGCTGGGGTTAGGGTTAGGGTTAGGTTTAGGGTTAGGGTTAGGGTTCGGGCTAGGGCTAGGGTTAGGGCTAGGGCTAGGGCTACAGATAGGGCTAGGGTAAGGTCTAGGGTTAGGGCTAGGGCTAGGGTAAGGGTTAGGGCTAGGGTTAGAACTAGAGCTAGGGCTAGGATTAGGGTTAGGGTTACAGTTAGTGAGAGGGTTAGGGCTAAGGCTAGTGTTAGGGTGAGATTTAGGTTTAGGGATATGGTTTTTTGTTAGGGTTAGGGTTATGGTTAGCATTAGGATTAGGGTTAGGGCGAGGGTTAGGTCGAGGGTTAGGGTTAGGGCTAGGGTTAGGGTTAGGGTTAGGGTTAGGGTTAGGGTTAAGGTTAGGGTTAGGTTTAGGGTTAGGGTTCGGGTTTGGGCTAGGGCTAGGGTTAGGGCTAGGGCTAGGGCTACGGATAGGGCTAGGGTAAGGTCTAGGGTTAGGGCTAGGGCTAGGGTAAGGGTTAGGGCTAGGGTTAGAACT